>NW_006256486.1:492218-596519 GCF_000478725.1 Eutrema salsugineum
TAGTCTAGTTTTGTATACACTAACTCTATTCTCTCTATACATAGTGAATCATATATGAGATTTTAAATTACACGCATTGTTTCTGTGAACAACCACAGTGAAGTAAAGACAGTAGAATTCTACAACATGATGATAGCCAGCATATAAGTGTATAATTATATAGTAGGTTTCAGTTGGGGAAAATGAGTCTATATGTACATGGAATAAAATACTTGTAAAATAGCAGAGTACCTGCGCCGAGATAACCGTAGTACTCTGCTACTTCCAGCTTTGCAGTGAGGACTACCTTTGGTGGTGGAGATCTTACCTCACATCAGGCTCATCAGCTCTCTATCTCTTCCTCTACGCCACGTTCTACTTCTTCACAAAGCTTCAGATCACAAAACTGGTCTCGGCGATGCTTTACTTCGGGTACATGCTCATCGCTTCGTATGCATTTTTTGTGCTCATAGGAACAATTGGGTTCTATGATTGTCATAGGAACAATCGGGTACTCTGCTATTTTATGAGTATTTTATTCCATGTATATATAGACTCATTTTCACCAACTGAAACCTACTATATAATTATACACTTATACGCTGGCTATCATCATGTTGTAGAATTCTACTGTCTTTACTTTACTGTGGTTGTTCACTGAAACAATGCGTGTAATTTAAAATCTCATATATGATTCACTATGTATAGAGAGAATAGAGTTAGTGTAAACTAGACTAACCAACGAAAACAGTTAGAAGCGCGTGGTAACAAGAGTGGGCCCCCCACAGAAATCCCAAAAGAATCCCTTATTAAATACTAACTTCCTGCAGAGTATTGCAGCAACGAATTGCAGCAACGAACTTTTTCATTTCGTCATTCCAAAATTCCAAAAGCTTTGTTCTCTCTGTTTTGCTTTGAAGATCACGATGAGTTCAAGATAACTTTTAAAAAATCATCATCATCCTTCTTTTCTTCTCATAAATTTCTCTACACTAGCTGTATTCTGGTTTTTTTTTTTTTGCTCAGTGACGCGCCAGTGAAGGAGGAGGTCAAGGATGGCTTGGTAGAGAAAGGAAATGAACAAGGTACTAAGAGAGATTTTATTATGTAGTGTTGATCCGGATTTGTATACATTCTTAGTTCTTACTGTTTTTTTTTTTTTTTGGAATTTAAAGCACCGGCGAATGTGATCGGCGGCGCCGGCGCTCATGGAGATGGCTTGGTTGTTGCAGAGAAAGGAACCCAACCAGGTAAGTAGGAGAGATTTCTTATATCCTTTGATTCAGATTTGTATAAATCTCTTAGTGTTTTGTTTTTGGATTTAAAGCACCAGCGAATGTGATTGTCGGCGTTCATGGAGATGAATTTGTAGAGAAAGGAACCAAAAGAGGTATATATGTGTTGTCAATGATTTTTTTATGGATTTGAATAGCTTTAGGCGTCTGTGTTTTAGGAGAGATTGTGTTGGATTCTGATTGGGATTTGAATAGCTAAGCCGGTTGTTGATTTTGTTTAGGACGGGAGCAGGAGGAATTAGAAGATTCAGGCGGCGAGGAGGATTCAGGCGGCGAGGAGGAATTAGAAGAAGCCAGCCCCCAGGGTAAGAAGTGCGTTCATCGTCGCGAGAGGCTCCAGAAGAAGACGAGGAAGAATCGGAAGGCCAGACGCCGTCGCAAGCTCCGTCGCTACCAACCTCCCGGCGGCAACGGTGGTGGTGGTGGCGCTGGTGACGATGACGGCGCGGCCGGTGGTGTCGCGGCAGCATGATTCCCCGACACTTTACTACGTCATTTTCCTTTTTTTTCATTTTCCACGTCAGACTTTACTACTCTATTTTAAATAAATAGCAAAATCCCCAAAACACAAAATGTCGATCTAGGGTTTCGGCCGATCGATCGATCTGATTGTAATAAATTTCACTGCCATTTCAATTTCTTTCGAATCTTTTGTGTGCAACTCTCTTGTTTACTCGGTCTTGTGAATCATATTCACAGTAGAGAGCTTCTTACATTTACTTGTTTCTTGGTTTCACTTTCTGATGAGCTGAATCCTGATACATTTGAAAAAATTTCGTTGTCGTTTCAATTTTTGTTGTGTACTTGATGTGAGCATTTCTTAGCACTTGGGACCAATCCTTTTGTTGCGACCTACAACCCTGGTAAGGTAAAGCACACTGTCCTACAGCTAGTTCGTAAAAGTGTTCTTGATCTACTTCACCATCCATCTTTATTACCTCTGGTAGTTAGCAAAGCTGATGGTGAAACCAAGGACGCTGATCAGGAGAGATTGGAGAGAATGTCTCGGGCAGCAGAAATGGCTTGATCTTCAAGCACCACAAAAATTGTTTCAGTGAACAACCACAGTAAAGTAAAGACAGTAGAATTCTACAACATGATGATAGCCAGCGTATAAGTGTATAATTATATAGTAGGTTTCAGTTGGTGAAAATGAGTCTATATATACATGGAATAAAATACTCATAAAATACTTAAGTTTCCCAAATGTATTCATTCACCATCACCAAAAAAAAAATGTCATTATACAAAATATTATTCACGCATAGAAACAAACAAGTCTTATAAACGATGCAACAAAAGCTGATATTTAAAACCGTCACACTATGGTTGTAAACTCGAAACTTGGTGATCATATTTGTTTCATAGTTAGTCTTATAGAACGTTTTAAAAAAAATCCTCACTGCAAAGCTGTAAACAGTTTATGCTATATTTCCCTAATGGAATAAAGCTAATCTTAGTGAAACCCCACAAAGTGGTATTTTGATCCCTAATAGCCCTTATTTCAGATAATTTAACACGCACGTTCGTTATAACGTTTAGAGTTCACAACATAATTATAAAAATTTGTAATGTTTCGACAAATATATGATGAAATTATTCATTGCACACAACATTATGTTTTAAAAGTTTTAGTTATGTTTCCTTGATGGAATGAAACTAATTTCAGTGGAATCCAAGAAACTGAAACGGACATAAACAACCCTACTCTATCATAAAAT
This sequence comes from Eutrema salsugineum, assembly GCF_000478725.1. Taxonomy (NCBI): domain Eukaryota; kingdom Viridiplantae; phylum Streptophyta; class Magnoliopsida; order Brassicales; family Brassicaceae; genus Eutrema; species Eutrema salsugineum. Next base: position 495,214 of record NW_006256486.1, read on the forward strand.
ATGATTTAATTTTAGAGTTTGAGCTTGATAATTGATATCTTCAGTAACCCCAAAAAAAAAAAAAAATTTGATAAATGGGCCGAATATAGGCAAAGAAAGTGAAGCGAGGTATATTGGGCCATCCGTTCGGCCAACTCTCGCCACCGCTTATAAAGTTTAGGGGTTAATTTGTTATTCTGATTCTCTCTAGGGTAGGTTTTGTCATTTGTATTTTTCTTTCTTTCTCTTTTTTTTTTTTTTTTTTTTTAATCGGTGAATTATCTATTTTCCTCAATCAAAATATTGAACTACTACTGATTTGAAATCCTGGACCGATCTGTGTCTTCTTCTTCTTCTTCTTCTTTCCCCCCGCCTACTCACTTTTTCAAAATTTCTTGAGCAACACAAACACGCAGTTTTTTATCTTCTCAGAGCTTTTGATCACAATGGATTTGGCGGAAGGAGAAGGAACTACAGAGGAGAAGTACGACGTAGACATCGTAACCACCGCTTCTTCACTCGGCGGCTCCGGCGTCTTCCATATCATCAATGACATCGTCGGTTTCGTCCTATATATTCACCGGCAGATCCCTTCGTGCGTTTCCTTCCTCTTTTCGTATCTATATGCTTCGATTTATCCTTAATTGATGTTCGATCTGGTGCGATGTATCTATCTTTGTTTGATTCATCCACCTCTCGGTTAAGTTCGCGGATTAGACCGTTTAATGCGTTCGATTTACCGCGATTAATTGTTTTTTTCAGAAGAATTAGAAGATTGATGGTTTAGATTTTATGGATTCCGGATGGATTAGTTTGAGATAAGATACAAAGTCTGAGGATTGTGAATATCTGTGAATATATGGTCAAATTCTAAATGAAATTGAAAAGCTTTTAGGCAATTTATGTGTTCATGAGTTCATCATATCCTCAAAATTTATTCCATTGCTAACACACTGTGAATATCTGTTGGTATTACTCCGAAAGGTCTAATTTAACGCTCAGATTGATCAATTGTGCACACTACTTCCGGTTGATTTTAGAATAAACTATGTCGTATCCACTTATGAGCATCTTTTGTGCTCTGTCGTCTCTTTGATTTGTAAATATCAGTCTTATAAACATCCTGTCGTGTAATGAAGGTTTTCATCATGTATTCGTCGAAACATAATAATGTAGTCAAAATTCTAATGAATGTTCATATTTAACCACTACAAAATCATTGCAGTGGTTTGTATTGCCAAAATTTAAATGGAGGTTTACGAATATAAAATTACAGATTGTTTTGGTTTAAGAGGTTAGGTTACCAAAAAAGAAAGTTATAAAAATTGAATGGGCAAAAAAAAGTGAACAACCACAGTAAAGACAGTAGAATTCTACAAGATGATGATAGCCAGCGTATAAGTGTATAATCATAGTAGGTTTTAGTTGGTAAAAATGAGTCTATATATACAAGGCATAAAATACTCATAAAATACTTAAGTTTCCCAAATGTAATCATTCACCATCACCAAAAAAAAAAATGTCATTATAAAAAATCTCCACAATCTGAATTCAGAGCTAAATCAACGAAAGACGTAGCTTCAGTTGCGAGAACATATCTTCTAAAAGGTGTTGAGTGATCACTTGTGTCGCTCGAGGTGGTTCAACTTTTTATCAAAAGCCTGTTGCACGACACAAGTCACTCAACACCTGTGATCCTCACACCAAAGGTCTGGCTGTGACTTGTGAGCTCGGCTACTCCTCAAGAAGTTGAACAAAAGAAGGAGATCATCTTCACATATGATGTCGATTTCCAGGCAAGCTTTTATTTTCTTACCCTGTGATTTGTGTCTTAATTAAATGCTATCCTATTCCTGTTCTCAATATATCTCTGATTTACTGCTGCTGTTGTTGCTGTCCAGGAGAGTGAAGTAAAGTGGGCATCTAGATGGGATGCTTATCTTCTGATGAGTGATAACCAAATTCACTGGTTCTCAATTGTCAATTCACTGATGATCGTCCTGTTCCTCTCGGGTATGGTGGCAATGATAATGCTGAGGACCCTTTACCGTGACATTTCACGATACAACGAGCTCGAGACTCGAGAAGAAGCTCAAGAAGAGACAAAATGGAAGCTTGTCCATGGTGATGTTTTCAGACTTCCAACTAATTCAGATCTGCTCTGCTTCTACGTTGGTACAGGGGTCCAGTGTTTAGGCATGGTACTTGTGACGATGATCTTTGCCATGCTTGGATTTCTCTCCCCTTCCAACCGGGGTGGTCTGATGACGGCCATGCTCCTGCTCTGGGTCTTCATGGGCCTCTTTGCTAGTTACGCTTCTTCACGTCTCTACAAAATGTTCAAAGGAACAGAGTGGAAGAGAATCGCCTTCAGAACAGCCTTCTTGTTCCCTGCAGTTGTCTCAGCCAAAATCTTTGTCCTAAACGCTCTCATCTGGGGTCAGAAGTACCATCCGGCGCGGTTCCCTTTGGGACAATGTTTGCCTTGATCTTCCTCTGGTTTCGTATCTCGGTTCCTCTTGTATTTGTTTGTGCTTACATCGGTTCCAAGAAACCAGCGGTTGATGACCCAGTGAAAACCAACAAAATCCCGAGGCAAATCCCAGAGCAAGCTTGGTATATGAACCCGGTTTTCTCAAATCCTCAATATTGGAGGAATCTTACCGTTTGGTGCAGTCTTCATCGAGCTCTTCTTCATCCTCACATCCATTTGGCTTAACCAGTTCTACTACATCTTCGGGTTCCTCTTCCTAGTCTTTGAAATCCTCATCATTACCTGCGCCGAGATAACCGTAGTACTCTGCTACTTCCAGCTTTGCAGTGAGGACTACCTTTGGTGGTGGAGATCTTACCTCACATCAGGCTCATCAGCTCTCTATCTCTTCCTCTACGCCACGTTCTACTTCTTCACAAAGCTTCAGATCACAAAACTGGTCTCGGCGATGCTTTACTTCGGGTACATGCTCATCGCTTCGTATGCATTTTTTGTGCTCACAGGAACAATTGGGTTCTATGCTTGTCTCTGGTTCACACGGCTCATCTATTCCTCGGTTAAGATCGATTAGTGGAGGATGATGATGATTGATGGTGGTGATTAAGGAACAAAGAAGGAACGTTGATTATAATTTATCTTCTTATTGTTTTGAAAAAAAAATGTTTTTGTTGCATTTTCGGGTCTATTTTGTTGCAGAACAAAAAGGATTTTAATATATGTGAACGTTATTATACTGTATTTTTGTTTGATTGTCTAATAACCCACTCCTGGAGAATCTTTAGTGAGAATATGTAATTCAATCATTCATTCCTACGGTCTTTTACCTCTCAAAAAGTTTTTGTAGTAATATGATTCCATCGTTAATGTTCTCGATCGAATTAAGCCTCAATTAGGTAGAATTTTTTTTTTAAAACGTTCTATAAAACTAACTATGAAACAAATATGATCACCAAGTTTCGAGTTTAAACAAATATGATCACCAAGTTTCGAGTTTACAACCATAGTGTGTGACGGTTTTAAATATCAGCTTTTGTTGCATCGTTTATAAGACTTGTTTGTTTCTATGCGTGAATAATATTTTGTATAATGACATTTTTTTTTTTTGGTGATGGTGAATGAATACATTTGGGAAACTTAAGTATTTTATGAGTATTTTATTCCATGTATATATAGACTCATTATCACCAACTGAAAACTACTATATAATTATACACTTATACGCTGGCTATCATCATGTTGTAGAATTCTACTGTCTTTACTTTACTGTGGTTGTTCACTGAAACAATGCGTGTAATTTAAAATCTCATATATGATTCACTATGTATAGAGAGAATAGAGTTAGTGTATACAAAACTAGACTAACCAACGAAAACAGTTAGAAGCGCGTGGTAACAAGAGTGGGCCCCCCACAGAAATCCCAAAAGAATCCCTTATTAAATACTAACTTCCTGCAGAGTATTGCAGCAACGAATTGCAGCAACGAACTTTTTCATTTCGCCATTCCAAAATTCCAAAAGCTTTGTTCTCTCTGTTTTGCTTTGAAGATCACGATGAGTTCAAGGTAACTTTTAAAAAATCATCATCATCCTTCTTTTCTTCTCATAAATTTCTCTACACTAGCTGTATTCTGGTTTTTTTTTTTTTGCTCAGTGACGCGCCAGTGAAGGAGGAGGTCAAGGATGGCTTGGTAGAGAAAGGAAATGAACAAGGTACTAAGAGAGATTTTATTATGTAGTGTTGATCCGGATTTGTATACATTCTTAGTTCTTACTGTTTTTTTTTTTTTTTTTGGAATTTAAAGCACCGGCGAATGTGATCGGCGGCGCCGGCGCTCATGGAGATGGCTTGGTCGTTGCAGAGAAAGGAACCCAACCAGGTAAGTAGGAGAGATTTCTTATATCCTTTGATTCAGATTTGTATAAATCTCTTAGTGTTTTGTTTTTGGATTTAAAGCACCAGCGAATGTGATTGTCGGCGTTCATGGAGATGAATTTGTAGAGAAAGGAACCAAAAGAGGTATATATGTGTTGTCAATGATTTTTTTATGGATTTGAATAGCTTTAGGCGTCTGTGTTTTAGGAGAGATTGTGTTGGATTCTGATTGGGATTTGAATAGCTAAGCCGGTTGTTGATTTTGTTTAGGACGGGAGCAGGAGGAATTAGAAGATTCAGGCGGCGAGGAGGAATTAGAAGAAGCCGGCCCCCAGGGTAAGAAGTGCGTTCATCGTCGCGAGAGGCTCCAGAAGAAGACGAGGAAGAATCGGAAGGCCAGACGCCGTCGCAAGCTCCGTCGCTACCAACCTCCCGGCGACAACGGTGGTGGTGGCGCTGGTGACGATGACGGCGCGGCCGGTGGTGTCGCGGCGGCATGATTCCCCGACACTTTACTACGTCATTTTCCTTTTTTTCATTTTCCACGTCAGACTTTACTACTCTATTTTAAATAAATAGCAAAATCCCCAAAACACAAAATGTCGATCTAGGGTTTCGGCCGATCGATCGATCTGATTGTAATAAATTTCACTGCCATTTCAATTTCTTTCGAATCTTTTGTGTGCAACTCTCTTGTTTACTCGGTCTTGTGAATCATATTCACAGTAGAGAGCTTCTTACATTTACTTGTTTCTTGGTTTCACTTTCTGATGAGCTGAATCCTGATACATTTGAAAAAAATTTGTTGTCGTTTCAATTTTTGTTGTGTACTTGATGTGAGCATTTCTTAGCACTTGGGACCAATCCTTTTGTTGCGACCTACAACCCTGGTAAGGTAAAGCACACTCTCCTACAGCTAGTTCGTAAAAGTGTTCTTGATCTACTTCACCATCCATCTTTATTACCTCTGGTAGTTAGCAAAGCTGATGGTGAAACCACCAAGGACGCTGATCAGGAGAGATTGGAGAGAATGTCTCGGGCAGCAGAAATGGCTTGATCTTCAAGCACCACAAAAACTTCTCGTTAGCACCGCTTTCTGTCAAGGTTTGGCATTCTGTCATTAAAATGTTTTTAGTGTTCATGATGGATGCTTCATTAAATCCTCTTACCCTCTCTTGTTTGGAATCAGGACCCTCGTGATATGAGCCTGGAGGAGCAGGTGCATCAAAAGTATGACTTGGTAAAGTTTCAACCGGAAAGTCAGAACAACAGGTCGGGCTCAAGAGCATGATGGTTTCTGGCATCAAACTGTATAATGATGGGCGGGTATGGTATTTTTCTCTGTACCCCTTCTTGGGAGTCATCCTTTTCAGTTAATATGTTCATATACATGCTTTTGTATGAAAGAAACAATGCACCTATATTAAGCAAACTATGTTCTGTTCGGTTGAAGTACAGCCGTTTGCTGTCATATATCATACACTTCATCTGGTTTGTACTTACCACCTTCTTCAATGTTTTGTTTTTTTCCAGACTAATTGGGTGACAATTAACTTGACGTCAGGGATCATTTCTCAGGTTAGCTCTTTGGTTCACTAGGATCATTTCTCAGGTTAGCTCTTTGAAATATCTCATATTAAGTTGTTGCTTGATATGGCGCCAGAGTATTAACTGGACTTTCCTACATGAGTTTTGGAGATGTTTTCTTTTTTTTTTTTTTCTTTCTCAAAGTGAAGAATATTTGAGGTATCAGAAGCGATACTAACTTCCTTGGAGCATCTGGAAATAAGAGTGATGGGTTTTATGGAAGAAGAAAATACGGTTATATTAGGAGCAGCAGTAGCCGTAATAGCAGCATTACCTCAACAAGTAGTGCGTCTAGCGGGAGTGGTTGGAGAATGACTTCAAGAACTGTAGATTCTCTGACGTGTAGGCAATCTGGCCCAAAAATGGTATGTCTGTTATCTGTGGCGTTGGTAGAGATTGCATAGTTCTGATAACCAATAAGTAACATAACATTCTTTGCAGGGTTCCAAGCGGCCGTGAGCAGGAAATGAGGGTACTCAATGTGTTTACGTTCATAATTGTTAGTTATGCGATGCAAAATTAACTGGTCACAGAGCGATCGTATAAAGCTTCTAGCTTGTTCATATTTCTCCTGCTTCTACCTTTTGTCTTGTGACTGCTGGTGATTATTTATGGTACAGGATGATATGTTCTGTCGGTTTAAACCTGATTCTGGAGATTTCTTTCTTTTCCAGGTTTTTTCCTTCGTCTGTCATTACTCTACTGCAATCTGACATCAAAACAGCTCTGAAATCTGCATTTGGTCAGTCCGATGACCCAGTAGCTGTCATAGATTGGTGCAAGGGCCGAAATCAGTCTATGGATGGAGGATCTATTTCTGAGGGATGTAGTGCTGAGTCAGCCCCGAGTGAAGGTAGAACACGAATCCTGATTATTTCTCAGTCTCACGCTGGCAATCATCTCGTTGAGCTTCTACTGTGGTTGTTCATTGATATCTGATAGAGTGAATACTTGTCAATATCTCTGATGGTTCTTTTATCTTGGCAAACAAGCAGTGTCGAATGCAATAGATGGTGCGGAAGGAGAGAAGACTGCTCAGAGCCAGGACATATACAGTTCAGACCAACACTTTTTTTTGTGTTCTTCTATACTTGTGGGGTACGTATGCCGATGTCTGCTCTATAAGCAGTCAGTGTTAAAGTTTTTTAAATAGAATATGGTCTTGATCAAGATGCCTGTGTGATCGGGTTATTTCCTGAAGTATTCATGATTTCCTTTTCTTAGGATATCTTAAAAGTTTTTGTTACGTACTCATATTTATATTGTTGGTTGTGACAGATACCAAGATGACTGGCTTACGATATCAACCAAGTCATTGCCACATTGGGAAAAAGCCACTCTTTAAGCCATATGCTCTGCCGAAAAGTGTGAGTTTTTAAGAAACTCGTCTGAGAGATATTCGTTTGTTTTCCTGCCATGTTGGCCAATTGATAATTTGATATTCTTCTCCACTAAGAAACATGTGGATGTTCTTTGTTGTTACCTTTCGCAGATTAAGTATACTGTTGTATGCCCGGAGCAGGTGCATTAAAGAGAAATGTCCATGAAGCTTATGGATTGCTAAAAGAATCCATTTTGGAGATTAGAACTAAAGTATTTAGTTATCCGTTGATTAAACCAACAGTTTCCTTGGAGGTGATACTTTGTCCCATAGTAGAATGCGTGCCCTTTTTTTTTTTTTTTTTTTTTTTGCGTGAGCTAATCATTGCAATATGAATGCTTTGACTTGGCACACAGATGATCATGGTCAGGGAGCCTGGTGATCCTGCGCCTAATACAGTTGAATACAGACACGGTCTAACTCCTCCAACGAAGGATGCTCGAAAGAGAAGATCTCGTCGAGAGCCTGACCTGAATGTAATTTGCGTTTGTTATGTGTGGAATATGTGGAGTAAGAAAAGCAATGTGGTATGTGTGGAGCTATATGGTTCAGTAAAGTTCATTCGAATAAAATCTTATATGATGATATGATATCTTACAGTAATCTTACCCAAATTTCATGTTTGTGTAGATGCATTGGTACCCCGAGTAGCTTATTAGATCATAAAGACTTGAAGAAAAATTTCATAGCTTACATCAGAGTTGTGAATAAGTATCTGACATTAATTGCATCCTTTCAGTTTACCAGCCTGCATGCATAATAAAACATAACATCCTAGTATAAGATCTTGCTCTCGCTGTAAAACTATTTTGAATGTTTCCCGGAGAAAGACAATGAAATTATGGGATTAGGAGATTATGAAATGGCAACAAAATTACACCGAGAGCTTCCCTGTTATTCTTTAGTTTGCACCGATTTGTGAATCAAGAATCTGTCTCTGTTATTCCCCTTGAAAATAATCTTCCTATTGCTTACATGGTGCTGGTTTGGTATTTGCAGATTTTTGGCTTTGATGGTAAACTGGTGGTTAACTATGCTTTTTCAATGGCATGGGGATGAGAATACTAAAGCCTCGTAAGCACATTCTTTCTGCTGTTACATAACTGATGATGAGAGAAGCAGATATGAGCATTACCAACAAAGTCTTGAGTTGTTTCACGGTGGCGATAGATCCTCGCTTTGTTGGGAAGATGACTTTCAGATGGAAGCTTCTGTACATAATCTAGCGTCGAAATTGATATTACTACATGTACATAATGACCATATCAACAAAAAAAGGATTTCAATCTCATTGTGTATTTTATGTTGGGCTCGTGTTGAGAGATTCAAAATTAGGAAACAGAGAGCGTTATTTTTCTTCTTCCTCACCAAAACCTATAAAAAGGAAAATTACTTCATTGATTTAGTTAGAGTAGGAAAAATATAAACTGGGAAATGTTTGTGGATAATTCCCAATTTATAGTTTACTTTTTGAGTGTGACATTTATTTAGTTATGAGTATCATCATACAATGAACTTCCATTTAGTCTTACACAGATGTGATGAGATGATGTTGTAACATTAGCAAATATCAATATAACCTTTTCTTAGAATGACAAGAATTTGACTTTTGGCAAAATAGTGATTTGGAAATTGAACGGATTGTGCACATCGGGTAAGTGATTGGGTTTACATTATTATTGGATTAGATATCGAGCCCGGCTATATTATGGGATTTGGGCCCATTAAGATGCTTATATCATGGGATTTTGGCCCAATAATATGCTTAAAGGGAAGCCTTCTTATGCGATGCCGTTTTGTCCACAACTCTACTTCTCTTGTCCGCCAAGACGGGAAGTCTGAGGAAAAGCATAAGAAGAGAAGAACCCAGGAAGAAGCAAACACATTGAAAACGAAGCAAAGATTCAGAAACTTAAAATGAGCTTGTAGAATAGATATGGAGGGTTCATCATCGTCTTCTTCGTCGCCTTCACTGATGTCCAAAGCGGATGGCGAGTTGGAGGAAATGCTCGATCGGATGGCGAGTTGGCGAGTCCAAATCGGATGGCGAGTTGGCGAATCCAAATCGGATGGCGAGTCGCCTTCACTGATGTACAAATCGGATGCTCGATCGGATCGACTCCAAGCTCGAAGCCCCAGTCTCGAAGCTCCCTCCCCTTACCATATCATCTCTCTCCTCCCAATCTCCCGCTGTTCGCAACAAGGCAATTTGCTCTTCTACTGAATTTAGTGTTTGATGATTTAAAATCAAAATCTTACGAGCAGGGATATATGTTAGATGAATCCTACTTTTTAAAGTTATAGAAATTATGGTGGATGTTTATAGGAATTCGTGATATCCAGTCTCAATGTTTGTTGATGTACCTTTTTTTTTTTTTGGCACAGGTTCTTGAGATATTGAGTCATGTAAACAAGAGAGTGAAGCACCAGCATGAAATTGGTTTGCCGTTGTTGGACTTATGGAAATTGTACACCGACCCTGCTGCTTCTCCTATGGTTAGGAATTTTGTATCGTGTATGTTGAGATGGCTTTTGAACGAGCTCCTGCTAAGGTTCGGTCATCTTGTTATTTGATCATCACGTTGTTGGAATTTGCATATGCTTGTAAATAGTGTAAATATTGCTAACCAAATTAGAGGACTGGTTCTTGTTCACTGTTATAGGAAAGAGAGGATATTGCACCTAAGACACTGGAGAATGTTTCGAAGCTTCCTCAGCAGCACCAGGAGATTGTTTTGAGATTTGTCATTAAGGTGGTCTCTCAGTCCTTCCTTTAGTGTGAAATTGGATACCTATTTTATCTCCACTTGTACGTCCTTTTTTCCTTTTCTAAATCGTTATGCATTACTTAGATGACTAAGCCAATATGTTTTTTTTTTTTTTAATTCAGTTGCTACAATGATATGATCAGTCTGTTTGCATTATTTTGTCTTCGTATTGTTTATAGTGACACTTCCTTTTGCATTTTTTTTCTCTCTCTATTTGAAGCATTTATAGTGGTTAGTGCTGCATATATTGGTAGTCCTAAAGGTTTTATGTGGGGAACGATATCAGGTGATTCCTAGAGTCTTATAAAAATTGATACGCTGGCGAAGTCTATTGCCAGCTGAATTGGTAGTATAGATGATCATTTTAGAATGTCTATTTGCATTACACACAATCATTGGCCTTTAAATATCCTGAAATTGTAATTGGTTTGTTTTCAGGTTATTGGAGAGTGTCATGCGAAGCCAGATCAGTGATGATGTCTCTGTAAAGTATAGATCTCTGATTGCTTCTCAGGATAAAGAATTGTTTCTGGATTTTTGCCTTCATATGCTTTTGTATCAACCAGTTCTTCAAGGGTATGGAATCCATTCGAGTGTTCTTCCACCATCTTTTGTTCTACTAGTTATATCTGCATCTAATTAGAGCTCGACCTTCTTATTCAGAGGAGGATCTCCTCCTGGGCTTTCAGTTTTTCAAGTTAATCGCATCATGAGAAAGCAAGCATTGAAAGGGGACATACTTACGAAGAGAAAGGTCTGTTAAAACTTCAAACTTTTCTCTTTCTTTTGCTGCCAAGCTATACATTTGTCACTAAGAACTATTTTCTTTTTAATAAATCGATCAATTCCTTAAGCAGTTGGGGATCTTGAATGTCATTGGAACCATGGACCTGCCTGGTGAATCCGTATATCCATTCTACATTGCTGCATCAGTGGATAGGTATGCTTTATGTTTTTTGCCAGATGACATGCTTTGTTATTGTCACATGACATGAAATACTTTTCTACCTTCGTGGAACCATGAACCTTCCTGGTGAATCCGTATATCCAATGTTTTTTTTTTTATCACTGTCCTTCTGCAATTCATTTCTACTCTTCATGTCTCTGAGAGTTGGTATGAATTTTTTGGTTAAAATTCATTCAAGTCAAGAACCTGTAGCTAAAAGAGGGGAGGAGCTTCTAAAAAAGAAAGCTTCTGAAACAAATTTGGATGATCCCAAGTTGATAAACAGACTGTTCGTACTATTCAATGTTACGTGATCCTTTTATTTTTCCAACATTTTAATAAATTTTTCTTTGACACTCAAATCATTTATATTCTAGGAAAGCTTAAATGTGATATTATTTAATCCATTCCTAGGACCAGGTCTATGTCTCCTGCAAGGTTAAATGGTTGTAATTAAGTTTTCTTCTGCTACTCGTGGATGACATGACTAGGTCTTATCCTTGAGTATGTAGACTCTATTGTAATACAGATTCGTATATATTTTGGGAATTCTGGAGTGTTGAGGGTTTCTTCTCGTGTTTAAGTATTTATTTTCCTTGTCCATGCTAAATTGGCAGACTACTTCCACTGGACAGGTTGCTCCAGAACATAATGTAGCTCCAGGTGAAGCTCATGTCTGGTTTCTGTCGTTCTATCGCAGCTGCAAATAGTTTTCCTGCAACATTTCAATGCATATCTGGCTGCATGCATGGTATGTCGGTTAATATATATGACATACTTCTAGAACTGAGACTTTTTTCTGTGACCACGGTCTGCATGTATGTCTGTTTAGTTAGATAATGTTATGGAAATATTGTTTGTTCGTAAATAGTTTTATATAGTCAATCAAATTCAAACTAACATGTTGCACTACAGACTCTACAAGAAAAAGTTAATGATCTGTGTTTTGACTATTGTAAGAAGAAGGATTTGGCTTGTTCCTGACGCTGGTTTCTCTTTCAAGAGGGTTCAATTATTAGTGATCAGGAAATTCTTGAATCACTTGGTGCCTGTTCCCTATGAATATGGTTCTCCATTTTTTTTTTTTTTTCATGTTGGTTATTGAGTATTTTCGCTATCTACCTTGTTTGTCTCCTAAACGCATGCACACGCTAGACATAAGCTTCGACTGCAATTATGCACCCATTTTCTTTGACTTTACCCAAATTTCATGTTTGTGTAGATGCATTGGTACCCCGAGTAGCTTATTAGATCATAAAGACAAGAAGAATTTCATAGCTTACATCAGAGTTGTGAATAAGTATTTGACATTGCATCCTTTCAGTTTACCAGCCTGCATGCATAATAAAACATAACATCCTAGTATAAAATCTTGCTCTCGGTGTAAAACAATTTTGAACGTTTCCCGGAGAAAGACAATGAAATTATGGGATTAGGAGATTATGAAATGGCAACAAAATTACCTTGGTATGAAGATATGTGGTTGTTATGAGTTGTAATGGAAAATTTCTGACTTTGACAGACACAGAGCATCATAAGAAAGTACACTCACAGAATGTAGGTTCCCTTGCGTTACATCTTTACCTATAGAATCTGATGATTTGGATTTACTCGGGAATTTAACATCTCACAGACAGACGATTACCAAGAAAGATAATCCTTATTAGGCTTGTCTTATCTTACTATATAATATACAAATCTAGGAGCTTTGTCCTTGTTTGGACCAATTGGGTCCTTTCAAACCAGCCTCACAAATTCAATTCTGTGAGAGGTATAGGTGTAAACGGAAGTGGCTTGATTGTATTCATATCAAAGAAAGAGAGGAAGTGGTTTATGAACAAGAAACACGAGAAACTTTTTAAAATCTCATACTAAAACCAATAATTAAACTTAAGACATGCATAAATGATTAATTCAAGTCTTCAAGTACATGACACTCTCCCTCTGTTCCATCAACGTCACGTTAACGGTCAATTTGTCCTTACTAAACCAGTGGTCAGGTACACCTTTGATTTCGATCTTCCTCATATCATTGGTTTGCAGATCATAACAGAGAATGTGAAAGGGAGAATGCAAACACCAAGGTATCAAGAAAACCTTGCCATTTTGAGTTGTACCTCTGATATTGAATGAAGTGTAGTTATTGACCAAATGCAGCTGAGAAGGCTTCAGGACAAGAGTTTTCCTCGACCATATCTCGTTCCGGGCATCTGCCACAGCCCATAAATCAAGAATACCCTTTTCTTGAAGATTGGTTTGGTCAAAGATGGTTGCTTTGCCACCATACTCTATAAGAGTCACATTAATGACCCTTAGAGGCAGCTCATCTCCGTCCCTGCGAGGAACTTGGATCATTTTGAAGTCTCCGGATCTAATGTGGAAACTCACAAGCGCAGATTTATACGTGTCAGTCCAACCAAGGTAATATATAACCCCATCGATGCACACTCCTCTTACGTCCGGAATGTGAGGAAGAAAGTTACTTGGAGTTGGAGCGGCCTTTTTCCAGGAACCTCCTCCACCAGCTTTTAGGGCAAAGACCCGATGCTCTGAACTTATCACTCGTTTCAAGTTGACACCATTAGGGTAATAGTAGTTGATACCAGTTGAGCAGACCACTTTGTACTGGTCCTTGACAGGGTCATGTCCAAAATAGTAGGAGACGACTTTGAAGCTCTTTTCTCTGTTGTTGGATTTGAGTTTGACGGCAGCTGGTAAGGTGACTAGTTGTCTGGTGGCAGGGTTATAGATCCGTGGCTTATCCCAAATGGTGTAGCACATGAAGCCACGAAAGTTTTGCCAGATGTAGCCTCCTATCCGTGGGGTGGTCAGATCGTGGTCAACTACAAAGCAACTAGTACTAGCAGCGTCTGGAGCCAATGATAGTGTTACAGAGTTACGGGGGTCACTGCAATCGTGCAAACACATGTAAAGTCGAGGAGGCCGCGGTCGGAGTGGGACCGCGAGGAAACGGTTGCAGAAGTATCGTGAGCAGATGAGAGATGACCAAAGCTTCGAGACACACTTGAATCTCATCAGTGACGTAACGGGCAGCCTCGTAAGGATCTCCCCCATCACCACATCCTTTGGAATCTCCGTCTCCGCTTTTCTCCTTCTCTTCATTCTCTTCCGTTTGGTCACCGATAAACGGTAAGCCAAACCCATCACAACGCACAGAGTATAGCGCAAGAAATCTGTATATATCCAAACCCTAAAGTAGGAGCAAATTGCGGACACCATATATAGTGTCTAGATCGTGACAAACCCAAGGTAATGTAATTAATTCTCAGTTAGTTTTTTTTTCCTTACTTATTTTTTTTTTTCCTTCTTTTTGGAATAATTCCATAGTTCTCAATAAGACGCTACAACTTATCTCTGTAAAAACCCTAACCCTAATCTTTCTCAGGCGGTCACATATTTGACAACCCGAGAACATGGCTCCCAGATTAGTTCTGTCGATGATTTAAAAAAAAACTAGATTTGATCTGATTCATCATTCTCGATCTCGTTTATTGTAGCGTTAGATCTGTCGTCGATGGTTTCTGCATGTGATCTGTCTTTTATTCTCCAACATGCCTGCATGCACATGATAATCTTCATCAGCCAATATATGCTGATAGAAACTTCGCATATCATTGATGTCCACAATCATCTAGAGTGCAATTCACAACCTGAACAAAATGGCGACCGGTTTTCTAACACCTTTCCAAATTAACGTTTCAAAGTTTTGATGAAAAGATCCTTGATTTTTTTCATTTACTTATTTTTATCGTAAATCAAAAAACGTTTGTTCCCAAAACAGAGTAACGAAAGGATGGAAACGCCAAATTGCTGGATAACGGGACAAGAAGTTGAAGAAACAAAAAGCAAAACAAGGGTTATTTTATTTATATACCCGGAAAAGATGGAATAATAATGTTCTCATTTTGTGTTTCCTTTGTAACAAAAGAATTATTCTTTACATCTCGGAATATCTGAACTCTGAAGGTTAAGTCTGATCGAGTACTAAAGGAGATTATAGGCCGAAAAGACTCCAAACTCCTACGTTCATGAAAAAAACTTTGCTAAGCAAAAACAATTTGTTTATAGTAAACGTTAGCACTTGGTGTTTACATAAGAGTATGCGTTTGGTGCTTGCGTAGCTTGCGAAAATATTAATTCTATAATCTATATCTTTGTTTTTCTTTAGGCTCAAAACGCTAGAAATACATGAACAAATCGGAACCTCTAGTCAAGAAACTCAACAGTTTATAAGCCAAAATATAAACGTGAAAGAGGTAGACAAGACAAAAAGAGCCACTCTTCATGCTTCGACAACCATGTTTTCCTCAGTTATAACCTGATTTGTCCCAAACCAGACAGACCTCATGGTCGGAGTCGGACGTCACTCTGGCGTATCCTCAGTCACAATCCTCTTACAAGACCAGATTGGTGGTCTCCACTTGCGTTACTTCACCACACAGGGAGATGGGTCCACAAACTAGAACTGTAAAAGTTTAAAATATGTTAGTAATAAGTTAATAACTAGTTAAGGGTTAAGATTGAAAATTTGAAATCTTGTTTGCTTGTTATGGTTGGTTAATGCCCAGTTAGTATCTCAACGTGGAAGAGAGACTTTGTATCCGTTGGAAGGTGATGACTTGGTCGCTGCTGCAGGAGAGAAGGGAACTGAACAAGGTAAATATGAGAGATTTTCTTATGTCGTTTGATCTGGATTTGTATTACTGTTTTTGAATTTTAAGAATATTATCAGTGGCGCTCATGAGAGGTCTGACGTCAATGTGGTCAATGTCCACGAACATTTTCACAGTTTTTTCATAACCGCTATTCTAAGAACTTCCAAAAGCTTTATTTGCTTTGCCAAATTTAATTGTTTCTGTTGGAAATAATTGTTCAAAATTTGGACAAAAGTTAAAATAGTATTTTGCTTGAGTACATCATTAGTGATATAAAATGATAAATCACATAATTATGATACGGATAGTATCCTATGTATAATTATATTCTCAATTAAATAGTTTAATCTGCTATTTGATTGTGGATTTTCATTTTGCCAAAGATTTTGTGTTGGCATTGATTTTGGACTTGTTTTGCTGTGTAGAGGGAAATGGATGGAGAGCTACATATTACCGAAGTCGTCAAATTGGTGAAGGAACAAGACGTGTTAGGGACTACTCTCAAAGCCGCGACTCGTGGGTACTTTTGTAATTTACATTTAGGGGTTTTAGCCATAATTTGAATTACTGTGAATATCCTATCTTTACGAATGCACACACAAAGCAAAATTGTTTTGCTAGTTTAGTTGAATTTTTTAATCATGGTCAGGAACATAAACTTACTTTTATTAGTTGGTTTTCTCTATTCAAATATGTTGTAAATATTTAGTTACTTTTTTTCTTCTCCAACATAGCACATGATAATCTTCAGAGTTCAAACAATACATGCGGATAGAAACTTCACATATGATGTCCACAAACATTTAAAGTGCAAGTCCCAATCGAAATATATATGCTATGGTTTTTAGTACATAAACACATTCTCTTTATGTAAAAACCAGGTGGTTGCTTTTACTATAAACAAATACTTGGGAGTTTTTTCTATGAACCGTGGGAGTTTCGAGCCTTTTTTGGCCTATAATCTCCTTTAGTACTCGGACTTATCTTTAGATATTCCGATTAGAAGAATAATTCTTGCTACAAAAGAAACACAAAAAGAACATCAATATTCCATCTTTTAGTGTTTGTGCTTGGTTTTTCCACAAAAACAACGCGTTTAATGTTTTTACATAAATAGAATGCGTTAAGTGTTTGTGTTTGCAAAAATATTCTATAATCCTCCATAACTTCAGTTAAAATATGTTAAGATTTAAAATATTTTTCGTTTATATCTGGTTCGATAATTTCGGTTCGGTTAATGTCCATTTTGTTACGCGGAGGTGAGACTCTGTATCCATGAGAAGGTTCTGTGCCTCGCGAAAATAAGATATTTTTTTTTCCTCCCAAGAAAGTTTGCATTTCATTAGATGTGCCGTGCGGCGTCTCTCTCCTACTGTGAGAGTTGCAATGGTAATGGCGACGGAATCAATATGTATAAAGCCTCTGTCTTTCGCAAGTTTTACGAAGAACCCACTAAATCAGTTTCGTTGTCGAAGAAATCTTTCCCGTCGAATTCATCGCTCTCGTTTCGGTGCAATCTCCTCGAAGACATCAGATTATCAAGGTAATAGAGCAATTCGCCAATTACATAGTTATCCATCGACTCTGTTTTTTATATCCTCGTGATCAAATCCGAAACTTACAATTTCCCTGCTGAAGACAAATTGTGTCCTCTCAATTGGGATTGATGGGTTTGGATGATCATCGGACTTTGTCAAATTCACTATTTTGTTGCCCTTCTGATTTCGAGAAATCAGTCAGTGGAATGTTCAAGATCTTACTCCTGGTTCCATTTCCACTCTTTAATCCTCTGAAACTTTTGAATTTTTTGGGCTTTTAGATTTCCAGGGTTATGCAAGACCTTTGCGTCTCCTACCAGCGGAAGAAGTGAAAGTTTGTAGAGGAGATCCATCTTTCACTGTGAGCGAATCTCGATCTCTTTATAAGGTTAAGCTGCAGACAAGTAATTTATTCGGTTCAGGGATTAGCGATATAAGTGCTAGAGTTCTTATATGCTTGATAGACGAAAAGGGAGATTCGGTATTACAGACAATACCTGCAAATTTGTCAAGCAATGAATCTTTGGATCCAGAAGTCACGGTGAATGGTGAAAGCTTCAATTTCCAGAGAGGCTCGGTTGATGAATTCACATTTCAAGGACCGAAACTCGGCAAAATCAGAGCTTTTTGGATTAGTCTTGACTCCGGTTAGCTTCTTTAACATTGGACTTGTTTTAGTACATAATTTTCTTATTACAGAGTAGCTTTTGGATAGCCATTTGAGAGATATATCTTCTTTCCATCTTTTATATTTAGGTCAATGGAGAGTTGGAGGAGTGAGCTTGTGGGTGGTTAATCCTCGCGGCCAAGGACCTATTCGTGGAGAGACCAATGTAGAAACCTACGGTGACCGATATGATTTCGAAGTTGATGAAATCTTGCTTGGAGAGAGCAGTGACCTGTCAATGGTGGAACTCAGACCTATCCGTGTCTCTGAAATCACCGACTCCGAGCAAATATCTTCGTCTTCAGCTCTGAGTCTTAACCGAGCAATCATTTCCAACGAGCAAAGCATGGAAGAATACGCAAACTTGAAACTCTCTTTGCTTCTCTATGATGCAGTTCTCATCGTTCTTGGAAGTTCTGTCTTCTCCTTCTCGCTAGGCGAAACTTCTGCCATTGCTTTCTTCTTCGGTGGAACAATGGGATTTCTCTACTTGCTGCTCCTTCAGAGATCAGTCGATGAACTACAAGCACCTGGATCTTCTTCTTCCGAAAACTCCAATCAAATCCTCAGCGGAAGACTCAAGATTCCGGTTTTGAGTCTCGCATTGGCCATAGGATTGTCGGTTTTAGCCGTTAGAGGCTACAGTGGAGAAGATCCCACTGTATTTGCAGTCACACCAAAAGAGATTTTGGTGGGGACTTTGGGGTTTCTTGTGTGCAAAGTAGCCGTTGTTTTGGCTGCGTTTAAGCCCTTGAAGCTTGGGTCGTAACTCGTAACGGTTAGTGTTTCTCTTCACTTCCTCACAAACTCTCACTTGAGTTTTGAAGCCTGAA
Source organism: Eutrema salsugineum (assembly GCF_000478725.1). Taxonomy (NCBI): domain Eukaryota; kingdom Viridiplantae; phylum Streptophyta; class Magnoliopsida; order Brassicales; family Brassicaceae; genus Eutrema; species Eutrema salsugineum. Next base: position 513,955 of record NW_006256486.1, read on the forward strand.
AATAGATGTACATAACTTTGTATACAAAAGATATATGTAAATAAGAATAGATCCATGTGTACCTTACATACATCATACAAAATTGATAGACATATGTGTATATGTGTGTACCTTTGTAGTCCATTGATCATCATTTTACTCAATGAAAATCATGTCCTAGTTTTTACTAAATGTATCACTCCATTTTTTAGTCATTAGTAACTACATATATTTTGAAGATTATGTGTAGTTAAGTTGGTATTTCCCCGAAAACATACTTGTATTGTTATTGACTTTGACTAACGTTTTTGGTCCATTTTTTGAAAAATGAATATTATCAACGAGGAAGAAAAAAAAATGAATATTATCAAGGAGAAAGGAAAGTGTATGGCATACCAAATTAGTTTGTTTTCTTAAGGGTTTAGTGGGATGTCATTGTCAAAGAATTAATTGGGCAAGCCATGACTATGATTAAAAGTAAAATTAGGGGGAGAATTTTATCATGGGTAAGATTTGTTTTCTCAATATAAGATTAGACACTTTTATATCATAACTACTAACTACCATTATGTTTATGAAATATGGTCAAATTTACTTTTATGAAATTATATAAAAATATAATTAAAGTGGTATTGAAAATCATCTCATAAGTCGTACGTAGCTCTTGCCAGTTGCCATCATTGGTCCATTAACATGCATACTTATGCTAAACACTCATCATTTTTCTTTCTATTTGTATAAATCTCAATTTTTTTAAGCTCAAAATAACCTGAATAGTTAAAAATCATAATGAAATAACAGAATATTGTTTCTATTCTACGTAAGGTTTGGTTGGAAAGGATGAACTGAATGTGAATATAGGTGCCATTTTTGTTAGGTTAACCATACTAACATTTATTAAGTTGTATTGTACTGTCTGAGTTTTTTTAATAATACTATATCATATATATTGTCCGTATGCTTGTGTGTCTTTTTGCATGCACATAATATATTGTCTGAAATACTCAATTTTTTTTTCTGCAACTCCCAAAAGAACGTTTAATTTGGAAATATCATATCTAAACAGTAAGAACACACTACAGTATTACCCCCTCCCCCCCCCCCCAAAAAAAACCCAGTATTTATCGATTAATAAAAAATTATTGTCTAGTTTCCAATTTCAGCTACCAAAAAATAAATACTACTAGGCCCTTTAACAAAGTAAAGAGATAAATAAAAACTAATGCTTCATATTTGCCATCTTGAAAGAAGGTAACATTTTGACAAATATCCCAATACGCCTCAATTATTAATAATGGATACACAAATCGTTTTGTATTTATCTACATATAAATATTTGAAATATTTGGTATATGTTTTCTAAATATTCCTTGTCCCGTTCAATATGACAAAATCGCCCCCTTCATTTTGATGAAGTGGTTGAACAATTGACGTATAATTTAATGTTTTTCAATTAAAATTAATAAAAACTGGTAGATACTATATAGTCCAAACATACCATTCGTAAGGCATCAATTAGCGTAATTTAAATACCTGACAGATTCCGCCTTATAACTTCTTAGATACAATGGTTTTAGAATATCTCCAATGGTCCTTCAAATTTCACTTTTTTCTTCATTTTAAAAATAAAAATAAAGAAATTTTCTTCAATGGTACTTCAATTTTACCTTCAAAATATTTGAAGGAACACTGTTCATTTCTTCATTTTTTAAGGTGAACTTTTTTATTTACAAAATGTATCTTTAATTTTTTCTATGTATTGATTTATATCCAAATACAATTTCTATGCTTTTTTAACCCAATTAATTTTAGAACAATAAACTTAACTAATCAAATTATAAAGTAAAACTACAATAAACACAATAAAAAATACAATAACATATATTAATTAAAAAATATAATAATATAGTCAACAACAAAATTAAAAATACATAATTCATAGTAAATTATAAATAATAAAACTTAACATAACATAAACTAACAACTTAATAATCTGGAAAACCACTTCCAAATCCATTAAAATTATTAAATTTTGTTGTAGAATTGTTATAAATTAAATAAATAGGTGAAAGTTTATAAAACATAAAAATAAAAGATTTTGTTAGCAATTAATAATAAAATAGAGATAGAATATACTTTTTTTTTTTTGGACATCAAATATCGATTAAAGGATAAAAGGCCCAAGGCCTGGAAATTACATCCGGAAAGAAGAGTTTGCGAGAGCCCATTTGGCTAGCCCATCAGCTTCTACATTGTTTCCCCTAGGAACATAATTAATACAAGTGAAGTCAAACAGAGAGAGTAGGTGGTGGATGTCGATCAGGATACCAAAGATCTCCTTGATGGTGGAATTGTTGTCGATTGCTTTGATCAGATCCAGGCAATCCGAGTTCATCACGATGGTGCGGAGGTCGAGTCGTCGGGCTTCTTCCAAAGCTGATCTGAAGGCGAGTGCTTCCCCAACCAGCGGAGAGGAGACGTGTTGTTCCAGGGAGGTACCTTGCTGGATCCAAGAGCTCTGCGATTTGAAGATCCAGCCTGAAGCTGAGGCTCTGAGATCTTTGTTCCACGCTGTATCAGTGTTGCATGTGATCGCTGATGATGGGGGCTCCCGTCGCTGGATGGCTTGTTGAGGTATCTGTGACTTTGGGATTTCCAGTTGAGCTTGCTGCTATTCACGGCATGCAATGGTGGCCTTATGACGACTTCCTCCTCAGATAGACTTCTCTCGTTGAAGATGATGGCGTTTCTGGCACACCAGATCTGCCAACAGATCCAGGGAAAGATGGTACCGGAAGTAATACCTGGTGGAGGGAGGCATGATAGCTGATTGCCTGCTTCAATTGCCCCTTTGAAGTTCGAGAAGCTCGAAGGGTCGAAGACCTCTTTCAAAGGTACGAGATCCCAAGTTTTCCTCGCGAAGGGGCAATGAAGGAATAGATGGTTTGTGGTTTCTAACTCACCACATCGACAGCAGAGTGATGAAGAGATAAGGCCACGTTTGGAAAGGTTTTCACCTGTCGGTAGAGCTCCTTGGAGGATTTTCCACAAGAATGTTTTCAACTTAGGCGAGAAACGTCCGCTCCAGCTTTGGGTCTGCCAGTTAAAGTGTTGGTTCATTCTCTCCTCCTCTGAACTTGTGTACTTCCCTGCGTATGCCGTATAGTAGCCTGATTTCGATGTGTAGTCCCCTGATTTCGTTCCCAGCCATATATAGGAGTCCTCTGTGTGAGTCTTGCTCGGTTTGATCTCTAAGATAGTGTTAAGGAGGTTGGGAAAGATGGATGAAATCTTTTCCACGTCCCAGTCCTTGTTCTGGTTCAGAAAAAGGTCCGAGACTTTGAGCTGTTGTGTTGCTTGCATAGGAGGTCCCATCGGGACAACAAGATCGTGGAGGGAGACCCACGGGTCATACCAGGCACTTGTCATCTCGCCAGTTCCGATGGCTATCCCTAACTTTTGCCTAATTAGGTTCCTTCCGATCAGGATTCCATGCCATCCATGTGACGAAGAAGATGAGGGTTTGACACTTAGAAAATTTTCATTCTTACAGTACTTCCGAAGCAGCACTCGTGATAGGAGACAATTCGGATTTTTGAGGATCCTCCAGCTTAGTTTGGCAAGGAGGGCATCATTGAAGCTTTCGATGTCACGGATTCCTAATCCTCCTTCCTGTTTTGACCATGTGAGTTTGTTCCATGCTATCCAGGTCATCTTTTTCACTCCATGTTTAGCATCCCACCAGAATCTAGTTAAGGTGGTTTGAATTCTCTTCTACAGGCTTTTGGGGAGCTTGAAGCAGGACATTGAGTAGGTGGGGGTAGCAGACAGCACCGCCTTGAGGAGAGTGAGTTTACCGGCATTTGAGAGGAAACGTGAAGACCAGCTGATGGCTTTCTGTCGGATATTGTCCACAATGCGTGTGAACAGGTCCTTTTTCCTCCTCCCAAAAAGCTCCGGTAATCCCAAATACTTTCCTTGTCCCCCTTCATTCTGGATGTCTAAGAGGTTCTTTATTCTTGTGCGGGTTTCATTTGGGGTCTTCTTAGAAAAGGTGATAGCTGATTTTGCTGTGTTGATGGTTTGTCCTGATGCTTTTTCATACTGTTGTAGAATATTCTTGAGCTCTGCGCAGCTGCTCTCCTTAGTTTTGCAAAAGAACATAGTATCGTCTGCGAACAGAAGGTGGTTTATTCTTGGGCTGCCATGAGACACTTTGATTCCACTAACCCTTCCATTCTCTTGAGCCTTCTTGCAGAGACCCGACAGGACTTCGCCACACAGGATGAAGATGAAGGGTGATAGGGGATCCCCTTGTCTGATCCCTCGGTGAGGGGTGACGATGTCGTTAGCCGCTCCGTTGATGAGGTAGGAGTACGAGACTGTTGTGATGCATCTCATTACTAAGGATATCCATTTGGGGTGGAAGCCCAACTGTTGCATAACTCCTTCGATGAAATACCATTCAAGCCTATCATAGGCTTTACTCATGTCGGTTTTTATAGCCATTGAGCAATGAACTTGTGCTTCCGATGTTTTCAGGTAGTGGAGAACTTCATGAGAGATCAAGACATTGTCAGAGATTGCTCTGCCTGGGACAAAAGCACTTTGGTTCTCGGAGATGATGTCAGGCAGGATTGGACGCAGCCTCTTGGTAAGAATCTTGGACAATACTTTGTAGTAGACATTGCAGAGAGCTATAGGTCTATAATCCGATAGTGCTTTTGGACTTTGAGTCTTCGGGATGAGCCTCACATGAGTAGAGTTGAGAGATCTTGGAAAAGAGCCCGATCTGACTATTTGTTGAATTTCTTCTGTGATTTTCTGACCCACTAAAGTCCAGTTGGTTTAGAAAAAACTTGCAGAGAAGCCATCGGGTCCAGGGGCTTTGTCTGGATGGATAGAGAAGACAGCCGCTTTAACTTCAGCCATGGAAGGACTTGCTATCAGCTTAGCGTTTGAGTCCTCCGAGATGCAGGGGTGGAGAGCACTTTTGATCGTTTCTAAGTATGGGTTTGCATTAGAGGTGAAAAGCTTATTGTAATAGCTGCAGATGACTTCAGCTATCTCGTCCTCTTCATAGACTGGATCTCCTTTGTCATTTTCAATCACAGAGAATTTGTTGCGTGCTCTTCTACCTTTGGATATGGCGTGGAAATAGCCCGAGTTTTTGTCTCCTAGGGATAGCCAGAGGACTCGGCTGCGTTGCTTCCAGTATGCCTCTTCTTTCATGTAAGCCACTTTGAGGTTACTGTTTAACTCTTGGATGAGCATTTCATTTGGGTTTTTGCTGCTCATTTCTGAGTCCAATTTCCTTCTATTCTCTTCGATGCTCTTCTGACTGTTTGAGTGATGTTCCTTATTCCAGGTGGATATGGCTTTTCGAACTTGGACAATTCGTTGTTCGACTGAAGAGAACTGGGATAAGTTCCATGCCTTTTCAATTAAAATCCTGATTTCCTCGTTATCTTTCATCCTTCTATCGTACCTAAAGAGATTACCCTTTCTCTTTTGTAGAGGTTCGAAAATAGTTAGGAGGGGTCTGTGGTCTGATCCTTCGAATTCGAGGTAGTGGCATCGTCCGGATGGGAAGTCTTCTGCCCATGCTGTGTTGGATAAGGCGCGGTCTAGGCGGCAATGGACCAGGTGAGTGTGACGTTTTCCTCTCCAAGACATAGAGTTCCCAGAATGTTGTAGGTCAAACAGGTCACACTGCGACATGAAAGCTCTGAAGTCAACAAACGTGCCTTCAGCTCTTTTGGGTCCTCCCATTTTCTCGTTGTTATCCAGGATGTCGTTGAAATCGCCCGTTAAGAACCAGGGGGCATCTCGGGTGTCTGCAATGTCGGTAAGAGTTTCCCACACCGCTTTCCTTTTCTGTTGGTCAGGTTCTCCATATGTAAACTTCGTGAAGAACTTCTTTCCTTTGTAGGTGATCTCGGAGTCGATGAAATTTGGGCAGGACGAGATGATGTTTAAAGTGATTTCCTTCCTCCAGAGCAGCGTGAGTCCCCCACTACTTGGTACCACTGGTGAGACAAAACTGTGCATCTCGTAGTTTAAGCTTTCCACTTTCTTCAGCACAAAGTCATCTGTATTTTTTGTCTCCATGAGGAACAAGATGTCAGGTGATATGCGCTTCTGCATATCCTTTAAACGCTGGACTGTTGCAGGGTTCCCCAGCCCACAGCAGTTCCAGCTGATTACTTTTAAGGAAGAGGATTTGGCGGATCCCGAAAATCCGCTGATCCCTTTGGAGCATTGGGGAGTGTTGGTGTCCTTGATGTCGTAGGGCGTGAGGGGCCTGAGAGGGCTGGGGCGGGTTCCGATGTCTGACTATGAGCGCCATCCACCCTAGGACAGGTTATAGGGCGAGAAGAGGATGGAACGTTGGAGGCAGCCTGGTGGTTAATGCGGCTCCTTGGGGAGGATGGTCCAACCGGGGCGATTACTTGAGTTGAAGAAGCAATGGTGGGATCTTTCGATTTTTTGGATCGCGGTTTTGGTGAGTTACGGATATGGTGGGCTGTCATCTTCCTTGATCCAGCACCTTTCAAGAGGGGGCTAATCGGAATACTTTTCTTTGGGGGTCGTCCTCTCTTCTTTGTTTTCGCAGTCATCTCTTCCGTAACAGATTCCACCAGTTCGCATGCCTGGGGTAGAGCCTGATCGCTTGGGGGATAATGTTTGGGTTCATGGAGGAGGGCTTCCCGGAGCATATTTGCTGCTGTAGTTGCCATGAGACCTTGTTCCTCTCCCTGAATCACTCTTTGGGCTCTTGCTGCACTTTCAATTGGATCGCCACAGTTGATGTAGCGAATGGTTACCTCTTAGAGATCATCCATAATCTTCTCCGCTAGCTGGTTATGGTCCAGAGGAGGGCTAAAAGCTTCCAGTGCCAGGTTTCTTGCCAAAGGCTCGGTATGGGGTCTCGATGTTGCTGATTGCTCTAAATGAAGATTTTCGTTTCTCTGTCTTTCTCTCCAGATCGGTTGTTGTTGGCTACTTGGAGCAAGCTTGCGATATTGTTGAGGTGCCATGTTCTGCTGATTTACATAAGAAGATGTTGTATATCGGTCGAGAGGACCGTTATTTCTCTCACTGTTTTCCGTGCTACGCACTGGAACCGACGTTGAGGAGGTGCGGTAGTCACTGGAGTAGCGTTGGGAGGGCCTTTCTCCAAAAGGTCGCCCATGGCGGTCAACTCTTTGTCTGTAATTTCCTTCATTACTTGTCGTTGGAGGCTTGATGATACTTTCTGTGACTTTGGTTTTATTTCCTTCCTCAGTCTTACGATTGTATTCTCTCTGTTTTGCAGGGCAGAGTCTCCTTTCATGGGAGAGGCGGTGGCAGAAAGAACAGAACATGTCTAGCTTCTCGTAGTGGAGCGGGACCAAGACTTCCTCTCCATGTGAGAACTCAATGATGGTATCCAGAGTCAGGGGTTCAAGGCCGTTAACTGTAACTCTGATTTTTGCATCTGTTTCTGAGATTTCAAAAGATTCAAATTTTCCCAGTTCTTGGCCGATGTTGACTAACAGTTTTTCATTCCAGAATTGGAGTGGTAGGCCTTTCAGACTGATCCAGAACGGGATTTCCGAAGGGAATGAGGGATCGATGACTGGCTCCCATTTTTGGATAATCAGCATCCATCGAGCGAAGAGATGAGGTCTGGTATTTAGGACTCGTAGAAGGTCGTCTTCATCTTCAAAGCGGAATTGGAAGCAGCTTCGTCCCAGATCGAAACCTCGAACTTGTCCTCGTATACCCCATTTCCTAGCCATGGACGGAATCATGGCCCACATTCTCTGTTCCTGAGGGTTATTGAGTCTTCCGATTAGGGTTAAAGCATTTCCTTTGATCTGGTTGGACGTGTCGATTTCGGGAGCTCTGATGCGTTTTGTGGTGACATGGTCTTGTGTTGATGCTAGTGCTTTCCCTTTTTCAGCGTAGGTGAAGCGTCGTTCCATCCTGGAGTTTTGGCGAGAGTCCTTGAAAAGGAGGTATATCGTTCCAATGGGCGAGAGTCCTTGAAAACGAAGCCGTGTGTCTCTGTCGGAGAGGAGAGCCGAAATAACAGTCGCCGATTACTGGTGAATTTGTGATTCTGTGGGCGCCTTTGGTTAAAGAGGACTTCCTTCTGCTGGCCTAGTTTTCTCGTGAGCGTTGGAGGCATATGACGACATAGCAGTAAGTTGTGGCTGGAGACTTACGGACCCTCCGACCGCCGTCGGGGGTGAACCCGGTGAAGGAAAACCAGGAAGGAGATGTGAATTTTCAAAAATCTTTCTAATTCGGGAAAAACAGGGTAGAAAAACGTCGATGTCAAAGCAAAACCGGGTCGCTGGAAACTACCTCGGGGAAAGTGCCTGAGAGCGTTTTTTGAAGCATTCCCTAGAGAGATTTTCTTATACGTAGATAGATAGAATATACTTAGAATATTCTTTTTGAAGAAAAAAATGAAGAAAATTTGCTCCAATGATTTCTTCATTTTTTCCTTAAAAAATGAAGTTTCTTCAAAAAATGAAAGAAAAAATAAAGAAACCATTGGAGATACTCTTAATTTCTTGTCATTTTAAAATTTTAACTAAGAGTTTGATGTTTCTTGACCCAAAAAAAAAGAGTTTGACGATTAATATGATTATTTGTCCAGTAAATTTTGATTTTTAGAAGTTTTTTTCTACCAGAGTCTAGAATACTGAAAATAGAAATAAAGAGAAATAAGTATGTGATAGCCAGAAAGATCGACGTATGCATTTCAAATACCAATTTTTGGATAAAAAAATCGAATTTTCATAAAAAAAACAATAATAACGCATTGGCATGAAATTAGTATTTCTTTTTACCGGTAAATTTTCATTCACAATCTTTGAGCTGCTCTATTAAAATAATTATTATATATTCTAATAAAAGAGTAAATTTTCTACTGATATTTGTGGATGGCTTCCTAGTTAGAAAACATATTTAATATTTTTATCCCAAAGGCCAAAAGAAAATATATTGATACATGTATACCTTTTTACGTTTTGAAATCCTTAGTGGGAAATGTGTTTACAAATTTAGATCTATGATTTCATTTATGTCTTACCCTGATAATCTTACACATCGTTGACTAAAAAAAACAAATTTTACACTTTTTGACTATTTACTGGCTTTATTAATTTCAAATTCAACAAAACTATATTTCCATGCATTCATTCAATAGACTTTAGATTCTGTAGACTGTAATGACCAGATTAATAGTATTACCCGTATTAATACCTACGCTTTACTTCTGTTTCCCGAGACTTGTTAAAAGGCGTCTAGAGAGAGAAGGAGAGAGAGAGAGACCCACCAGTCCCATTTTACCGTGTTCAGAGAGAGCGAAGTGGAAGGTAGCTCACGTTTTGCTTCTTCTTAGCCGCATTTCTTCCTCCTTCTAGAGTGAGATTTGACCATTAGATTTCTGGGTTTATTGATCCGATTCTTCTCTTAAAAGTTTCTTGATCGGCATACAAGAATTGGAATCCACGATCTGTGGTTCTTTCTTTCTCCTATGAACTTGGGGATTTGAAGATGGATCTATCTTCTCAACGGCAATCCCCAAATGGTTCGAGGGGTTTTCGCCTTCAAGCTCCATTGGTAAGTTTCTGCTTTCCTCGCTTCGCGATTCCATGGTAGCTTTCGAAAAAATAATAATAATAACTCGAAGATAATCCCTTTCACGGGTTTTGAGGGAAATTTGAAGACTTTGATATGTTGGTGCTTTTAATTACTTCAATTTTGTTTCCTTTTTCAGAAACCCTAGCTAATTCTCCAAATTGGGTAGTATTTACAACTGTTTCTGACAACTTTCTGCCCTAATGTTACCTTTCTCTGAAATCTACCTAAAGCCTCTTGTTTTAATCATTGAATGTTTGCTCTTTCTTCTCAGATGATTATGGACTTGTCGTTTGATTTCTGAGATTGGAAATCTTGCAGGTGGATTCTGTATCTTGCTATTGCAGAGTAGATTCAGGTCTTAAGACAGTGGTAGAGGCAAGGAAGTTTGTTCCTGGATCAAAGCTTTGTATTCAACCTGATATCAATCCAAATGCACATAGGCGCAAGAACTCCAAGAGGGAGAGGACAAGAATCCAACCACCGCTCCTCCCTGGCCTCCCTGACGATCTAGCCGTCGCTTGCCTGATCCGTGTCCCTCGCGCAGAACATAGAAAACTCAGGCTAGTGTGTAAGAGATGGTACAGGCTTGCTTCTGGAAACTTTTTCTACTCTCAAAGGAAGCTACTTGGGATGTCTGAAGAATGGGTTTATGTTTTCAAAAGAGACCGTGACGGCAAGATCTCTTGGAATACTTTTGATCCAGTCTCTCATCTTGGGCAGCCACTTCCACCTGTTCCTAGAGAGTATTCAGAGGCTGTTGGGTTTGGTTGCGCTGTTTTAAGCGGTTGTCATCTTTATTTGTTTGGAGGTAAGGATCCACTAAGAGGGTCTATGAGAAGGGTCGTTTTCTACAATGCCAGGACGAATAAGTGGCACAGGGCACCGGATATGCTTAGGAAAAGACATTTCTTTGGCTGTTGTGTCATAAACAACTGCTTGTATGTAGCGGGTGGGGAGTGCGAAGGGATTCAAAGGACACTTCGCTCAGCTGAGGTTTATGATCCAAACAAGAACAGGTGGAGTTTCATCGCTGATATGAGCACTGCAATGGTGCCTCTTATCGGTGTGGTTTATGACAAAAAGTGGTTTCTCAAGGGTCTTGGGTCTCACCAACAAGTCATGAGTGAAGCTTATGACCCGGAAACTAATTCGTGGAGCCCTGTTAGTGACGGGATGGTTACTGGTTGGAGAAACCCATGTACTTCACTAAACGGTCGGCTTTACGGATTGGATTGTAGGGACGGATGCAAACTCAGGGTGTTTGATGAAAGCACAGATTCATGGAACAAATTCATGGACAGTAAAGCTCACTTGGGAAACTCAAAGTCGCTTGAAGCTGCGGCTCTTGTTCCGCTGAACAATAAGCTTTGTATAATCCGGAACAACATGAGCATGAGTCTTGTTGATGTCTCGAATCCTGATAAGAACAACACTCGACTATGGGAACACATTGCTGTAAAGGGACAGTCCAAGAGCATTCTCAGCAATATATGGTCGAGTATCGCAGGGAGAGCTGTGAAAAGCCATATTGTGCATTGTCAAGTGCTTCAAGCCTAACAAGATGAAATCTGAAACTCAACAATGAAGCCAAATGCTCAGAAGAAACCAACCGCCTTGAGGTTCCAAAAAGAAGTCAACTCTGGTTCACTGGCTCAAGAACTATTACAGATAGGGATTCGTCGTCACTACCATCGCTGACCGTTATCTTCAGAGGCAAAGAAGAACTCAAAACTGGTCTTAACGGTCATATGAGAGAGAGCAAGACCAGACATGGCCATTTCATCTAGTGTTGATCTCTGGTAGTAATTTATAGAAGGTAATTTAATGGTTTTGGCAATCGTTGTTATAGCTTTTTGTTGACATTTTGTTTTCTGTGATTTGTAAATCTCAAGTCTTTCGCTTCAAAGTTCTTCAAGTTTCCCCCTTTGAGCTAATTCGAAAAATCCAGATATTATATATCTTTCGATCCAATATTTTAAAAAAAATAAATGTAGACAGTTTTCATTTCAATCCGGTTCGAAAAAATCTGATATTATATGTTTCAATTCGATTTGAAAATACAAATAGACGGAGCAAATCAAATTCTTAAAGATTTTTCCCTGATAACGCAAAATCGACATGATTAAGGAGGAAGGAATCGTCCTTCCTCAGAGTGTTGGATACTCAAGAAGCTTGAAGACTTGTCTTTCTGGAGCAAGACGGGACATTCTCGAACATCGAAGCCGGTAAAGTCTTGGACACGAACCCGACGGAGAAGACAATCGTGCCGGAGCTTGGATCCGATTTCATGGCGGTGATTGGTGCCCAAATGAAAAATTCTTTAGCTGAGATTCCTTCGACGTCTTTGACGGATCCGTAACTGAGTTTCCCGGCGATTCTCTTATCGTAGAAAACGATTTGATCGACGAAATTGACGTAGCAGGGAGAAATCAGGTCGACGGTGAAACCTCCGCCGTCGGAGAGAGTGTACGATTTGACGTTATTCGGAAGAAGATCTTTCGGAAATCCGTAGAGTGGGAGAAGATCGTGGATGTCATCGGCAGCGAGAGATGGACGGTCGAGATCTAGAGAAGACAGAGTGGTGTATGAGAAGGAGAGGACATCGAGGCCGTTGGATTGAGACGAGATTGGACGGCGGAGATTTAGGGATAAAGATGGGGAGGAGGAGAGAGAGACGAAGAGACCGAAGAGGAGAGCAAGCGAAGTCATCGGTTAATTGGGTGGGTGACTGACACTTCACACTGGAGACTGGAGAGGTAGTGAGACGTAATATATTAGATATATTGAGGGTAAATTAGGAATGAAATTTGTAAACTTGTCACGTGTTCAACATTCAGAGTTTCTCTCTCTATTTAATTTCAGTTAGACCTCTAATTGTTTGTCCAATTAGAATGACCCATAAGTTACCCAATAGGCCAATACTGTGTTTTTTTTTTTGGTAGGATGCCAAAACTGTGTTTATACCCAAATTTAACACAACTCAAACTAAAAATATATAATTAAGGAACTTCATAACAAATATTTTTCTAAGATAAAACCATAAATAGAATTTTAAAATATTTAGGTGAATATTCATATTAATAAATTATTTAAGATTAAACTTTTATATAATACCGTTTCTACAATGGTTACGTTGTTTGATCCAGGATCAAAATTGACATTTGTAAAATACTGATAAAGATATAAGAACAAGTCCTAGAACTCCTAGTCAATTTCATATGTTCAGAAATTCGTGGAACGATATGACTGGTTTACTTTGTCATAGTTTAACCATTATTAGTTTTATGGAAATTTGGTGTCATGCAACTTTTCTGTTACTTATAAGGTTTGTTTATGGTATTGACGTATTGTTATAGCCTTTCTATATCTTGACATTTCGTACAAAAAATGTTATTGCTAGTGAAAGGATCTGTTTTAGAAATCGTATCTAGAAGACTTGTCATTAGCCCATTAGGCAATCATTGTGGTGACAGCTGGTATTATTGGATACCTTGACGGCTTGACTCCTTGAGCTTTGAGGTATCTAAAAAGTAACTCTCAACACTATATATGGAAAGTTCGAGTATATATATATATATATATATATATATATATATATTCGCGTTGCACTCTTATGACGATGGTAGATTAACATATGCTCGAGTTTTGACAAATACAGACGTTATCATCTTTTTCCAAAGAAAATGTTTAAGCATCAACATGCAGTTGCAATTAGTTATGAGATTATGAAGCCTACAAAAATGGTAAAAAAATTTCACTTTTTTGTTTTCTTGTAATGTTGTAAGTTTTAACATAAGTAGTGAAGACTAAGAAGTACCAATTTTATGCTGCTGCTCTCTGTGATATAAGTAGAGGAAGAAAATATCTTTTTCATTTTTTTAGTAATGGAGTAGATACATTTCCTTTTGAAGAGGGATAGCTCCTCGATCGTCGTGAAGTTTGAGATTAATATAATGCACTATATTTTCGGTTTTGTATTTCTATTTGAAGTTTTGTTTCGAATAATTTTTGGATTTTTATATTTAGCGGTCAGGAATATGATGCATGTGAAAAAAAAAATATTTATGTTTTTAGATTTTTTTTCTCTTAACAATATTTTTTCCGACCTAAAAAAAGTATCGCGTGCTGCCGATGAAATCCGTTGGATATATTATAACCAGATGGGACATGGAGCTAGTAATATTCAACAGCAGTCTTAGTGCCCGATCCATCGCGGTTTAGAAAAAAAAAAAAAATCTATGACGGATAAGAGATATGATTAGGTAAGATAAGAGATTCTCCTAAATTATTCTTGAGAGACATTCATTTATGAAAAAGTTTTTTTAGCTTACTAACAAGTCTATTCTATTCTATACCTTACATTACATTATGTTTATTTTTTATTTTTTATTACTGGTTATTTGGTTTTACCATGCACGCTGGTACTTTATATTTAATTTATCAATAAAACTTTGGTTTCAATTTCTTATAAACGAAATTATTGATAAGAAAGACAATACATTAATTGATCTTATTAACTGGCTATACTTGTTACATCTGATTGTACAATGTATTTTAAAACACATCTGACAAAATAATAGAGCTAAGCTTCGTTATTATTTTTTTAAACCCATTAAATATTATATTTTTTTCACTCATTTACATGCATAGATCATATCCATACACATGCGTGTGTACATATATAAAATGTAGATGTAATTGAGAACATTTTATAAGATTTATTTAAAGCAAATGAACATTAAATAGAGGAGAGAAAAGAGCAAATATTAAAAGCTCAACAGCCAACCAACTCTTCTTCTTCTTCTCTCCAGTACTCTTCACTGATTCAGCTTTTCCTCCTCCTGTCCCATCTTTATATATACCAAAAAAATCGATAAAATATCATAGAATCAGTATATCTAATAATAATCAGTATTCATTGATTGACATTATTATTAATATGTGATCATGGAAGTAGATAAATGGTGTGATTCGATACTATTTTTGAGAAAGTTTGTAAAAAGACATTAGACTAATTAATTGAGCAAATTAAATTAATTTACCTTTAACATTTTTTTTTTTTTTTGGTAAAATTTACCTTTAACATGTTGTGAAGGAGATGTCGAGTTGGCGTTTCCTTCAATCCGTCCTAAGCTCTCAAACTCTCTTGCCAATGTTGAGTTTGGGGATAAATGCAGAAGCGCTTTCCCATAAAATCAGATGCAAAAAATTAACAAAACTGAAGATTAAGTAAACTAACTTTAAATTACAAAAAACGTAATTCAGTAAAAATAATAAAATATCATTAAGTATATATATATCAACTTCTATCATATCCATATATGGTATAAGTATAAGAGTGCTAAAATGAATACTATTTTATAATCATTCTTATAAAACCGTACATATTACTATGGATTACCAAGTGTGTGATCTCCATAAGCAGATTAAAACCCCAAAAACTTAAAATTAAAGCCGAAGAATATAAATAGTAGATAATAGCTAAAACTTCATGAAATTCAAGTGTAAACACTTTCATCCCATATGGTATGACGACTAAATGAATAATTTTTCATAATTGTTATAATTGCTATAAAATTGTACATTGTACTATATGAATTACCTAGTATATGTGGATATGTGATCTCCGAAACTAGATAAAAATAACTTAAAAGAAAGAGAGAAGACTACGCACTAAATTACCAAAACAAGTTCCATAAGAACTTTAAATTTATCAAACAAACTTCAAGAGAGAGAGAGAGAAAGACACTAACAAATACACTTGGTGATGTTAGGAGCCGTTATATGACAAGCGGTGGGGAGATAAGCGGCTAGGGTTGCGTTAAACTTGAGACCAAGATTAGGATCATCTTTGTCTTTGATCAATATGCAAACACACTTCACACTCTTTACTATAACTTGGCCAAAACCTCCACAACAATCTTTTGTTGGAGCCTTTGCGTCTCCTCCCACGTACGGTAGACACGGTGAGAGTGCTATCAGCTGGTTCGTACACTCGTCTCTGTCTTGAGCCAGATCTGAGCCTCCAAAGCCTACCAACATGGAGGTTATCATCACGGTGGTTATGATTAGGGTTCTCGTTGAGTACTGCTTCATGGTTTGATGTTGTGATCTTTTATGATTTCTCTCTTTTATATATATGTATATGTTGATATTGCAATGTTTATCACTCTTTAGCTAGATAGAAGGTATAGATAGTCATAAATATATAGTGTCCATGTATTGATTCGATGATGAGAATTTATTACGTTTTAACATTTATAGTTGCGTCACGATAAATACTTTTTAGATGCGTGTATAATATATATATATATATATATATATATATATGTATACATATTGTTGGAGTGTTAATAAATTGTGGCTTACAATTTTTAAAAAGAATCAGGCAATTGATCATTTGGGAGAAGATTAAAGAGAAAACGTAAGCACATCAACTGAACATAACTGATTAATTTAGCGGTTTTAGAGGGATTTGGTTTTATAGTTACAACTAAAATTGGTGTCCATACTGTGACTTTTGTTTTGTTTTGTTCTTCTTTTGTGGGGGGGTGGGGGGAGATTTTTTACCGTTTATAGCTTTTACTTATGAAATAATGTGAATTTTTGTCAATCTATAGTACATGTGGGTCAATATACATATGAATATATTAATTATATTATGGCATAGAATCTCTTCATGTATGGCAACCGTTTATTTGAGGATATATGATACCATTTTAAAAAAAAAATTGGACCAACAACTACATCAAAATTCCTTCTTCATACAACCCTTAGATGTTACACGCTTTAACATAATAACTTGGTACTTTTTCGGAATATCAAATCTAATAATTAGAGGAAGTTTGGTAAGGAAATTGCTATACGAAAGTGTCTCACTTGTATACATTCATTGAACAGTGATTTTGGATCCTCGACAATTGGATAAAGATTGCAGGTGTTGTCACATCGTTTTTTAAATTGTCGTCATTCAATAATTTCAATCAGATTATTCTATTTGAATCATACTAGCTTATACATTATAAATCTAATCATAACTCTTAAATGTAGATGGCGAAATGCTAAGCCTAAAATTTACGAGAGCCATTAATGGTGGTCGAGCCCGAGGAACTTCGCAATTTGCAATTTGCATGCATGTGATTGTGATTTTTAAGCCACTCGAATTATTGTCTTTTTGTGGCTCTATTTTTTTATTAGTATGTATGCAAATTGCAGATTATTTTAATGTTGGATCAGCCATTGGATAATATACGTGATAGATCTTAAATTTTTCTTCTTTGTCGAATAGAACGTCTTTTTTCCTTTTTTTTCTTTATAAACTACAACGAGAAATATTAGCGTGGAATACATATACATTTCCGGAGGTAAAAAATAAAATTTTTTCCGGAAACTTGATCCAATACACGAGAAACATAAAAGGAAACAACATAAACGAGGAATAACATAACCTGCAAACTAAAATTTCATTTTTTATGGATCTTAAATTGTTGCTCAGTTTTGGAAAAAAACCAAAAACAGCTTAAGTTTTTTTTTCCACCGAATATGAAACTTTCCTCATATCCACATAATAATTTAGGGAAAATGTATTTACGTAGTATATGACTATTGTATATGCAAAAACCATACTTGTTTTTTCTGTGGAGCAAATAGATATATAAGTGTGTGTGGGGGACTAGAGGGGGATTAAAAATATAAAATGATAACACTCTTTCTTCGTATATATTTGTGATTTTTTTGTCAACCATATGCACTCAACCAGTTTTTTACGTATAAAACTACTAAAGAAGTTACTCTCTAATTTGTATGATATTTTCCAAGATTGTCTTAATTTTGTTTTTTTTTTTGTTTTTGTTTTTGAAGTAGAAAGTGTTTAGCACATCTATAATGGAGGATATGTGTAGGCAATTAGGTAGTAGTACCAATTTAAAACCGTAATGAAGTTATATCAACATTTCATAACCAAAAAGGACACTACAATAAAGTCAATGACTATTATAGATAAGAGGTTAGATCATCTTCACGTGCAATTCAAGCCTCAAATGTCATCAGTTCATTTAGGTATCTACCTATTCTTCTATAAGACACTCCTACCTAACAACTGATAGCTCACAAGCATCATTTTACTAAATCCATTATATTCATTTTGTAGAAAATCTTTCATTAAAATTCACCAATTATTGAACAACTTTTCACATAATTCTTTATATTTTTGGAAAAAATACATATATATATACCACACACACTCACAACCTAAGTTGGGTTTCAAGCAATTTCACAACTAAACATCAATTTCACTGCAAATTACAATCTCTTCTATCTCTCTCCTCTCTTCTTGTCCTATTGCGATGTCTTTGTCGGTCCCCATGCAATA
This sequence comes from Eutrema salsugineum, assembly GCF_000478725.1. Lineage (NCBI taxonomy): Eukaryota > Viridiplantae > Streptophyta > Magnoliopsida > Brassicales > Brassicaceae > Eutrema > Eutrema salsugineum. The sequence goes on from NW_006256486.1 coordinate 531,947, forward strand.
ATACGAAGGCATAAATGGAGGGAACACAAAACACTAATGTCAAGTACTTGAAAAAAAACTACACTTTCTCCATAAAGATGCCACCTAATTTCTCATCACCGAATTAGCTGGAAAACAGAGATTTGGTGGTTATATCTAACTAACAATGCAGAGAACGGGCCACCATTTCCCATACGATCTTACAATGTTATTGAAGAGTGGGAAGGAAGATGAGATTGTGGACCTTAAGTGACATATGTACTAACACCATGTGTCTGCGTGTGTGTGTGTTTTACATTTTGACAACCCGGACGTCGCTCTGGCCAAAGGCAGTGCCACAGCCTGGACATTTCCGGTGTCTGATCTCTAAGCTTCTTTGGATGCATTGCTTGCAGAAAAGATGATAACATTTCACAATTACCACCTGCAAATATTGTTTGAAAGAAAAACGATTGTTGATATTTTGCAGAAAATGATTCTTGATGATGCATGATTTATTGATGACGATTGTGAAAGTGATGAGAGAGGATTATCAAATTATTATTGTCTGCCTTGATGGTGAGGTATAGGACTATTATGAGAGTTATTACCTCTTTAGGCCGATCAAAACAAACGCCACACTTAAGGATGTTCTTGCAACTCTTAACCTCTTCCTGGAGTCTCAGTATTGCAGCTTCTACACTCTCAGAACCCAACTCTTCAAGCTCCTTGTTCAACTCCATCAGCTCTTCCTCAAGCTTCTTCTTCTCACTCCTGTTCAGCAGATAGAAATTATATTAATCTACCAATATATAGTTATTGAGTTCAAACAAGATATCAGTTCCCAGGTCCACCTTTCATCATCCAATTCCAGTTTGATGTCGTTTGTCCTCCTGGTGATCTGTTCATATTCCTTCTCGGATGAAGAAACAGCCGATTTGATCCACCTGAATTCTTTTTCAGCATCAGCTAATTCCCACTTGGCGGTTTCGAGACTGAGAGCGAGGTGACGATCTTCTTGAATCAATTTATAAGCTTCAGCGAAACAGCCTTTCATCTGCGAGCATAAGACCATTAGTAAAAGACACTGATGAGAGCAGTTTTAGAGAGTTAATTCAACTAGATAAGAGAAAGCTTCTAACCTGTTCCTCACTATGTGCAATCCTAGCTTTTAGAGTCTCTACTGATGCATTAACTTGTTGGAGCTGCTTTTCCATTACTTGCTTCTCAGATAAGTGAGTGTTGTAAGCATTCTTTGTCTTGACACTCTCGGAAACAAGCTGCATCGTAGATCAAATAAATAATCTAAAACTGATGTTTCAAAGCCTGTAGATATTATAAACCAACAAAGGTGGAATTGAAACTGAGAACAGAGCAAAAAAAAAAAAAACACTACCTTGATATTATAATCATCCCGCTCAGCCACCTGCTGCAACAAATGTTGGTTCTGTGTTTGCATGTCTTCATAGGCTTGACCAACAGTCTCGCAAAATAAAGTACCGATGAAACGTATGAGCATTTTGGACTTGTAGAATATATACCCTCCTTAAAAACATCAAAATGGTAAAGAACGAGCAGAAGGATGACTGCAAAGTACCTCCATTTCAGCAATCAATGCCTCTGCCTCCTGCTCTTTAACCTTAATACCTTCCTTAAGTTCCAAAACCTCCCTGCACATGAGGGACGATTATAATACTGATTAATAGCCTCTAAACGGTAACAAGGATAAATCGCATGACCTGGATGAGGAAACTTGAGAGAGCATACCTCTCGGAAAGATCTAACTGAGTCCTCAATTCAGCAATTTCAGCCTTTGCGGTAGCAAGCCGTTCTTGGCAAGCAGTTTCAGTCTCGTTAGCCGCTTTCACTCTCAATTCAAGAAAGTGTTCATCTAATACGTTTTTCAGCTCTTCAGCCTGAGCATGAGCTTTCCGTTGTGATTCCTTGATTTCTGCCAATCCTCTGTAATTGGAAAGCTCGAATCTGATATTCTCAGCAAAGAAGGAAGAGATCACTGGATAACAAATTACACTCAAATGGTCACAACATACCTTTCATCATTACACTCACGAGTACAGATGCTTGCTAGATTTTGCAGCTCTAATTTTTCTTTCAGCAGTTTCTCAATCTGCAATGTTACAATAGACCATTGAGACTCTTACAGCTAAATTAGATGGAGTTTCAGTATCCATGAACTCCTAAAAGATGGCTGAATAAAAACTAAATAAGCATGCTGATGAGTTAGTGCCTAAGAGAAGGTTGGAAAGAGGCTATTATCCTGATCGAGTTATCAGCATGGATTCCATAAGAAAAGTCATTAGCCATAATGAGCATGTAAATAGAGCAAAACAGATGGTAGTTACCAATGTCTACTAAGGAATTAAAAAGAAAAGAAAATGGGGGTATATGGTTTTAGGGGCATAAAGAAAACTTACTAGAGACTTGAGAGATTTAATTTCCGCCATCTGTTCAGCACATTTATCCTCTAAACCCTTCTGTTCGTCTCCCTTTGTTAGCATGAGAAAATAAATATTTCAGGTAGCAGTCCACTAAATTAGTCCAATACAAAGGAAAAATATAAGTAGACGCGAAGCATTTATATTTACAAAAAAAAAAAAGAAATTCCACATTTTGTAATTTAAAGTTAGATTGGTTGACGTTGCATATGGAGGTTTTATATTAGTCGAGGGCCTTGAGGCCTTTGCATTGTCAAGAAAGGCACAACACGGTCAAAATACAATAGCTGAAACAAATAGACAACCAAATCTTATCACTACTCCTCATCTTATCAAAATTCAAATCATAGAAAAAGAACAGCCTATGTTTATATTATAAATCGAATAACCGGTTCATTACTAGTAATTCAGGCAACAGTGACAAAATACTCCATCCACAGAACAGATAAATAAAGTAAAATAGAGTTGATGGCATTTAGGAACAACAGAGAAATATTATACCAAATATAATGTTTAAAGCTGTGGTTGCGTTCAAACCTTGTTACTTAACGAAACTCTGAGCGACTGAGCTTGTTCACGCAGGTAAAGAGCATCATGTGCAGTGTCCTTCCACCGTTTCAACTGCGCTTCCATCATTTCCATCTCTTTAGATAAGGTTGATGCCATTGTAATAAACTCCCTTTTGATATCTTGCCGCTCTGGAACATGAACATTTTTTTTAAGAGCAGGAATTAAAACCGTTACACAGGCAATGGGTACTGAAATGGAGGGAAAATCACCAGAGTCTTGAATAGTTTCTTCTGTTTCAAGCTCTAATCCATTCTTTTCAACTATACAACGCTGCAACTTCTGTTCCAGCTCTTCGATTCTAGAACCCACAGTGGTCATCTTCTGGTTAGCTGCCTCTAGGGATTCTGCCCTTAGATTTAGTTCCTTCTCTCGTCTCATTACAAAGGACTTTTCAGCCTGAAGCAGGGGTTAAACACGGATCAGCGAAAAATTCACTCACTTATCAGGAAGAGAAACACTGGCGGATTAAATAAAAAGCTAACCTGAACAGCCTCAGTCAAAATTTTGTACCGGTCCAGTTCAGCATTCCAGTGATGAAGTTGATCATTGATCAAATTATACAGTCTAGACGAGTATATATACTGGTCATCCTTTAGTTCATTCTACATCCATTAGGCAAAACATATCATTGTCAATTGCGACTATAGCTCTTAGAAATATCTTTTCCCCAAAATTCAAAAAATATACCTCAATATCTTGACATTGTCTTGACAGGGACAGATTATACTCTTGCGCAGCTTGCAGCTCAGACAGACGACCTTCTGCCACTATCTAGAGTAATTATTCAAAACACTACTGAGCTTCCACGTGAGGAAGGAAAACAAAGTGAAAACATGACCCACTGTATCAAAATCTAGTTACCTTTATTTCATCAATTGAGTCCTTCAGTTCACGCAACTTCGTTTTATCTACAGGCTTCTCAGGAGAAAGGCTGCCATTAGCTATTGCTGGTGATGTTACATGACCTTCACATGCAGCATCCTTTTGCATTTTCAGGTTTATCAATTTTCTTCTATTTTCCTCAAGCTCAGCTTTGATCTCTTCCAGTTCACCTTCAATACTCAAAGATCTTCTATATTCAGAGAGGAATTAATAAACAGCTGATTTTCTCATGTTGTCTGGAATTATGAAATATGTAACCTTTGAGGTGTTTAAGCTCGGATTGATCTGTTGAATGGCTGCTTATGTGCGCCTGAATCTGCTCAGTGTGTTCTTTGTGCCTCACATGCAAAGCATCAATCATCTCACGCAAGTTTTTGGCCTCCTCTTTCATTAAATCGTTGATGTTAGACAACTGGATGGAAGCATCTGGGAAATAAAAGTCGGTGAATTATCAATAGCTGTTAAAATCAAATGAACCGATAAATGCACACCAACCAACCTTCTGCCGATTTCAGAGCATTTAAATTTTGTGAGATGCTTTCGGCTTTCGCCCTCTGTGTAGCAGTGGTATTTTCAAAGACTCCCATCAACTCCATTGTAGAGGAATGACGCAGAGCAAGAGCTTCTTGAACCTTTCTTACGACATCATCACTATTACTAGTACCTATGGAATCCACTTGCAGAAGTCTACATAGAAACGTTTCATCAGCAGCGCATGGCGGAACAGAACCTAGACAACATTCAGACAGATATTTGAACATTTAAGAGAAACTTCATCATCTTCTATTATACTTAAAGAACAAGAGAAAGAGAGATCTCTCATATATACCTCGCTTTTTATCTGCAATGTCCAAGTATCTTAGAGCCTCTTGATTGGCCCCAGCACGAACTCCAAGCAAGATCAGATCATCTACCAACTAAACCATCAAAATGCACAAATTTAACCACATACCCGCTGTAATAAACATCAAACAATGCGATTAGTCGTTCTACAAAGATGGAAAGGAACATGCCAACATGGAAAAACCGAAACCAAATAATCGCTGACCTGGTTCCAAAGCCGGTTAACAGAGATAAGCTCGTCATCATAAGATGTTTGGTTGATTTTCAACTCTTGGATTTTGGTTTCAACATCATAGAGGTGTTTCTTCTGCAGGTCTAATTGCTGGACCAGTTTCTGATTCTGGAACTGTAGAACGGTGGCATCAACCTGAAACAAGTCCAAAGTTAACTGTGCATATTCCCTCTTTAATTGCATCAAATGTCAGAGATTTCAGGTTAAAATCTGGAGACAGCTCATTCACAAACTCCCAGCATCGATTTCATTAAACAAACATCCTATCGAGATTACTCAATTAACTTCTTCTCCAGAAACAAACAGATAAGCAGCGAGAATTCTCAGTCGAAAAGAACTTACACTTTTAGCGACGGGACGAGAAGGCGAAGAATTTCGGGCCATGGCAGTCGGAGAAACGGAATCCAAAAGATGAGGCTTCTTCTGCATCGGCTCGTCCGATTCCATGACACTCGAAAGTGACAGAGAAAACCCTAAATCGCTATGATCGATCGTTCGTTCGTTCAGACAGAAACTCTAAAGTCTAACACTTTAAAGACAAACTTTGTCTCCTTGCCAAAGATAACAAAGATATTGCTAAACTCGATGCCACGGGAGGCCGAAGACGGAGGAGGTATCGCCGGAGAATCGCCTGGTCTTTTTAATTTAACAAGGAAAACCATGAAAAACGTCGTCGTTAAGTTAAATACGCGCTTAAATGTAAAGCCCAAACAATTATTGGGCCTACGAGATATGAAATCCTGATTGCGAATATAGATAGAATAGAAGCCCATCAACCCAATATAAAAAGTGATCCCAAAGTAAATATTTTTCGATGAATCCCAAAGTAAATATTCAGAATTTTCCGTTCAACTTCTAAAGAGTGTTTGAATATGGAAGACAAAGGAAAGGAACTAACCCCCTCGTACTATCAGACCATTTAGCACATTCTTTTGGAATTGAAGACTTTTAATCTATATGATGAAGAATGTGAAGAAGAAAAAAAATGATTTCTTATATTCTTTATCATAATTTTTTTTCTCTCATATTCCTTTTTTATTATTTAGTCATAAGTAAATTATAAAATTTCAAAATAAAAGGTCCACATTTCAACTTCCAAATGATGCAAATTCTGAAAATTAATAGAAGCAAATTTATAAGAAAATAAACAATATGGTGTAAGTGGAGATGTAGACATAGTTTCTAGAGGACTGGATAACATTGTATGTTGTAGTAGTTTTTATAATTTGTATCAGTGTTAAAAAAAAAAAAACATTTGCTAAGAATAAGAGCCTAAATCCAGCTCTAAGAAAATAAATGTGATTTATAGTGGTGTAATATATTAATATATTGACTTTCTGCTACTTCAAATTTCACTATAATCAGCCAAAATAAGAAAATACAAGTTTTCTCATTACATCCTGATGTTAAAGTAAAAAACAGAGGCAAAACTAAATAAAAGAAATAAAAAATTAGAGTGAGTAAACACAGACCTTTTGACGTACCAAAATATTTTTGATGAACATCCTTCCAAGTTCCAACCCTTATGTCAATCAATGTGATCAAATATCGACGTCGAGAGATTTGGTTCCACGACTCAACAAGATTTAGATGTTTTTGATATTAAGAAAAACTCATTTGGATGCGTTTTCGGTCATCGTATAAATCTCTTACTTAATTTCATGCAATGTGGATATACGCAACTTCTTTGACTAGATAATACGTGTTTCATGCACATACTAATTGCTATCGTACAGCTGTTGAGTATTCCCAATTAGCATAACTTATACAATACTACTTTCTGTTTCCAATTTCACAAAATGGTGTTCTTATAATAAAATTTTCATTTCTTTTCAAAACTCTATTTTTGTTTAGTAAAAAATATTGTTTATATTTTCAATGCAGAGTTTTAATCTAAATCTCAGTTTTGTCTTTGTTATTTCAGCTTACTAATTAAAAAGAATATCTTATTTAGAAAATTGATAAAAGTTATGTATTTTTAATGTGTGAAATGTATAAAAATGATACTTTTTTGTAACAGAATGAGCAGAAGATTCATCTTTTCTTTAAACATTAGAGAGTTCGAAGTTGTGGTAACTTGCTTTTATTACAACCGGAAACTGCTTTTACACCTAACCAGCAAGGTAACAATTTATGAACCATTAATAACCAAGTGGAGTTGATACGATACGCATTGCAATTATGACGGTCCAAAATATTTTAGCCACAATTTTCCCCATCAAGACACCCACCATAATACTTTTGGTCATCTACATTATTATTTGAATTAAGATAATCCATTTTTTTATTTACACATAACCAATAACATCAATCATATCACTAAGAAATTATTTCACAATTTAGCTCCATGATGAACAGGTTTACCCATTTGGATAAAACTCATCTTCTGAGTGGACTGCGATTCAAAGTGTTGTTGTTCTTCATCATCTTGTTCGGTTTGATAACTAATAGTCAGATTAGAGTCCTCTACATTTCCACCATAAACCCGATCAAGAATCAAATATAGTATCATAACAAATATTTTGTTTATAACGAATAACCAACTGAATTCAATGTTGACCAACGATTTAGCTCTATGAAGGGCTTCTTCGGTAGAACACTTAACCACTAGGTGTTTTTCTTCATCGTGAATAAAACAACCTTTTGGGATCAAACTTGGTGTGTAAAGCATGTAACCCATCAATATCATCCACACTCCTTGAAATGTTATGCTTGAAGATCTCAGAAAGCTCACTGGAAAACTCTTGGGCGAGGGAATACCTTTTTGAGATAATATGAAATCATTAGTTACATATTTATCAAAATTGTAATTTAATAAAACCAACAAAATTAAATTTTGAAGATTTGAAATGTATGTCAAAAGTTTACATATCTAGATAGATCATAGATGCATACTACAATTAAATGGAGTTTCCAGGGGCGGATGTAATTGTAGAGTAGCGGAGTCAAGTGCCACTACAAAAAATTGTATGTTTTACATCACTTAATTTGTATCAGATAAATTAAATGATTTTGTTTTGAGTTACTTATAACAAATGATATAATAATACATCAGTTATTTTATTTGATTTAATTTAACATCATATAATCACAATTGATATAAAACTCTTTTATTTTGCATTACTTTAATAAAAATGATTGCAAAAATGTATTCACATCAGTTAATATAATCGATGTGTTCATTATTTTTTCTGGCATCACTTTTAAAAATGATTCACTTTTTACATCACTTAAAAATACATTTTACATCACTTAAATTGCATCACAAAATTAAATGATTCTATTTTGAATTGCTTATTAACAAATGATTCGAAAATATGTTAATTAACATCAGTTATGATAATTGATTTTATTTAGAATTATTTTGATATCAATTCAATTAAAACTGATACAAATCTCTAATAATTTGCATCATTTTAATAAAAATGATACAAAATATGCATTTACATCAATTAAAATAATCGATGTACTTATTATTTTTGTTGACATCACTTACAAAAATGATTCAAATTTTATGTCACAAAAAATTGATGCTGATAATGTATTTATTATTTTATTAAATTATTTATGTGATTTAGCTTCAATTAATAAAAACTGATGTTATTTAATCTTAGTTTGTATCTTCGACACTAATTAATCTCTCTCTCTTTCTTTTTTTCCAATGGAACATAAAGTTTCTTATGCTACGAGAGACTGTTAACGACTTTTGTCTTGATGAAAGCCAGAAGAGTGAGACTTCAGCAGAGTGTAAAGACACCAAAAATTGAAAGACTTGAAGGTTTGAACTAATCCGTTGTACCTTTTAATCTTTTTTCTTGTCTGTATTTGTAACTAGCTTCTTTTGATATAGGCAACGGTTGGTGATTGCAGCTCAGGTATTGAAGTTATCAATTTACTCACTTCTCTCGTTTTTTAATTGATGTAGCTTTGAGTATTTAGCTGTTTTGAGTTTCGTGTAAGCTCAATTTGTCACTACAAAAAAGTATGTTTAGCATCATTTAATTTGTATCACATAATTAAATGATTTTGTTTTGAGTTACAGCAAATGATATAAAAATACATCAGTTATTTTTTGATTTAATTTAATATCACATCATCAAAATTGACACAAAACTCTCTCATTTTGAATCACTTATAGAAGTGATAAAAAAAATGTATTCACATTATTTAATATAATCGATATATATTTTAGTTTTTTCTGGCATTACTTAAAAAAATTGATTTAATTTTTACATCACTTAAAATTGATGCTAATAATATATTTATTAATTAGTTAAAGTTATTCATGTGATTTAGTTTTGATTATGAAAAACTGATGTTGTTTGATTTTAAATTTGCATCGATTACAACATTTGATATTAATAATTATTTTTGATTACCCACATGGTGTACTTTCTGCTTACCCTAATTATATTTGATTAACCGATTTGGGTTTCACCCCAAGGTTTTGATTTTTCTCCCTAAATAATCTCAAACTAACTCCGCGGCCGCTTGAAACCAGAAAAAAAACCCCTAATTTCAATCTCTCTCTTTCTCTTTAATCTCTGTTCTCTCGATGAGTTCCTCCTCCGATATAGCCCCTGACCAATTCCCTTGACCATGATGTCTCCGGGAACCACCACTCTCCCGCCGATGATGGTTCTCCAGTCATGGATGCGAAAATTCCCACGGAGGACACTACCGCGCTTAGGAGAACGAGGCCTTCACGCACTTGCACTGTTTGGGCGCAACAGCGGCTTCAAGAGCAGCAAGTGGCGGAGAGAAAGCTCAGGCCGCCCAAGAAGGAGTACAAACGGAAGCATCGACGGAGAGAGGAAGAGGTAGAAGAGGAAGATAAGGATGTGGACGATCAAGAGGATGCGGACGACAGAGATCAGAACCAGCAGCACTGCGCTGGGGGAAGCTATGGCAAAATCGTTAATTCTCTTGTCCCCTCCTTCACAGATGTTGTGATGGCATCTTTGTTCCATGTGGGAACTTGCTTTGGTACTCAATTTTTGCATGTGAGCTCTCTGTTCTCTTTAATTCTCTGTGTGTTTTTGTTGTTTGTTTTCCTTGTTCTTATTTGCCAATGAGTAGCGTACTCACTCCCAAGTTCTCATTTTTTGGATGGAGAAGTTTTTAGACTGCTATTGAAAATCAATGCTGAGGTTTCTGCGGAGGAGTTCGAGACGGCTCTGCTAACTCCAAACGATACTTTAAGTGATATTTAATATTCTTCTACTAAAGGTCGGTGCTTTAGCTATCTATTGTTGTCTTCTTTCATACTCTTTTAGTGTGCTTCTAGTATCTTATTGATGGTTTCCTAGTTTGCTTTGGTTTCTGTCGGTATTAACTTCAATGTATTTTCGAGGGTTTGTCTCATTGACATGAACGAAAGTTATATAACTATGTTCATCCAACAGAACAAATACTTGGTGCTTAATAATCTGGCAAACAGGTTTATCAATCATTTGTAAGTTATATTCTCTTCATACAATCTATGAAATAAAAACTGATATTTTATTATGTTTACTCAGGCAAGTGCATCGATTGTAAATTTTATGGCTGCTTTCAGGAATTAAGCAAATCCTAATAACTTTGAGGTGAATATCATTTTATTTATAAATTTTATATGTTTTAATTTCCAAATGATATACTAATTTGTTATCTATTTTTTTCAGAAAATTGGTGATGATACGAATGGAAATTAGACGATCGTGATTGAAGATTATGTGGTGGATGTTCGACATTAGTTAGAAAGATTTTTATCAGCTTTCATTATTTTAAATATGTTTTATACATTTCTTACATTACGTACCAGTGAATAATGTATGTGATTTAGTTTTTAATACATTTATATGCAATTTATATTTTGTTTTTTTATTTAATTAATTGATAATTAATTATTTTGTTAAATTAATTATATTTATTTTCAATATGCTAAATTAAGTTTATGATTAAATCAGAATAACGTCATTTTCCTTAAAAAATGATGCAAACCAAAATATAATTATGCGTCGATTATTATATGTGATACAAATATTACAATCATTTTTAAAAACTGATATTAATATTAACATCAATTATACAAATGATATAAATATTAATATCATTTATTATAAATGATACAATTGTTAACATCATTTAGTAACAAATGATATATCATTTAATATCAGTTATAATAACTGATATAAATATTAGCATCAATTATATTAAATAATGTATATGTTACCATCACTTTTTTTCAAACTGATACATACTAACATCAATTCTAAAAATTGATGTAAAAATTTCTATAACTGATGCAAACTATTTGCATCACCACTTTCAGAATCACTTATTTAAGTGATGCAAAATTCTTTTACATCATTTATAACTGATGTAAATATAAAAAATAAGTGATGTAAAACACACTTTTTTTTGTAGTGTGCCCCCTACTCTTTTTTTTTAATATTTAGGCAAATTTAATCAAAATAAAATTAATGTAGTAATAAAAAAAAAGTTTGCCCCCAACTAATTTTTGTTTTTCCGGTTTATAACCTTATGCCCCAACTAAGATTTTTTTTAGATTCGCCACTGGGAGTTTCTATGTTCAAGTCTCCTATACATCTGCAAATAGGTTTGGTGAATAAAAAAACTGCGAAAGACTAAATTGAGTTTTCGAATCTTTCTTGCTTTTATTAATTAAACTTATATTCAAATTTTTGTAATATCTAATAAATTTAAATTTTATCCATTTTTTTAAGATTGACTTCAAAACATTTTAAAAGACTTTTTAATTATTTCACACTACTTAGTCTACCTCGAAATAAACTAAATTAAAGATTACAAACCATGCCAAACCTGGTTTAGATACGCTATTAAAATTAATGATGATATATTTTGGACCGAGCCTAGCTCATAGAATTGGCTAAACTAACAAATTAACAATAAAATCCCTTTCTATGTTTATAATATGTAAATAACTTTAAGATACTATATTTTTTTTAGGGTCTCAGAACAATATATACCCATGAGAGTGGTGAGGAGAGAGACAAAGATAATGAGCTGGAGGATCAAATGGTACTGTCCCTCAAAGCCCATGTGGTCGGTAGAGTGAAAATGGAAGAGAAGTAGCTCCTGGGTGAAGGCAGCGGCTGCAGCTAGGATGGTTAGTCCCTCCGAAGCTGCGGCTCTAGGCCGTGCTCGGTCGAGGACTAGTGTGAAAACAGCATACACCAAGAAGGACATGGAGATGGAAGAATGTTCAAAAGTTTCGGAGGTGGTTCGACGGTATGGTGCCGTCTGAGTCAAATGGATGGTGTCTACTAGGGCCAATGAAGAGCTCCATCGATATGGAAGCTGATGAAGAGAACATGATTAAGTAGAGCTCTAAGTGCCTGAGCTTAATTATTGGGAACCATGGAGATGAAGTAAATGTGTTTGGATGGAGACAAAAGAGTTTTATGTTGTTGAATAAGTGCCATAGGCCAAGTGCTAAGAAGGCAAAACCTGGCAAAACATGTCCCACAAATGATCCCATGTCTTAGCTATCTTAAGCTTGTGTGTTAGAGAGAGAGAGAGAGAGAGAGAGAGAGAGAGAGAGATTAAGGAAAATTTGATTGTGAACAAGAATTATCGATGAGTCGATGGGTTTAATAAGAATGAGGTATGAGGAATTAGCTTAGAGATATAAGGTTTTGGCTAATTATTAATCTGACTCATTTTTTGTGGTTAGTTAACTAAAATCACGCTTGTAAGCTTAGCTGGTCTGACTTTATATATAAGCCATAGAAGCACATTTGCGTATTATTTTCTTGAGTTTGAAAGTGAAGTATTTTTTTCCCAATTAATTATCCCAGAAATCAATAATTATTTGCTTTCAATGTGATCTCCAAGTTTTATGAGAGAGATAGGAATAAATTAGCTCTATGAATATTTTCGTATAACTAAATTATAATTAAAAAGTTCATATAGAAAAAAAATTAATTATACTAACGTAAATTTTAGCAAACGTAAACCCCTTCTAGTTCATTCTTGTTCGAATTTGACGAAACGTATCGACATAACCATATGAAATATTTTCATCACTTATCACGTGTAATCTTGTTTAATCTGAGCGTAATTCATTACGTCTGATGAGAAAGACAGGACATGCACGCATCATGGAATACATTTTATGCAAAAAAAAAATCATATTGATTTTAGCATGTATTTAAACCCTATTAAAATGTTAGCATGTAAGTATTATATATTAGAGCATTCAGACAAACCACGACTAAAAATTTAAAATAAAGAAAGATTTAAATATGGGATCTATAAACATCAAATTTATCTTTAACCAAAATCTTGTACAAATCCTATAAAGTTTAAGATAATCTTGTTTTTATATCTCAGCCTAGCAAAAAAAATTAAAAGATAAAAATAAAACAAAAACAGAAGAAAAAATCTCAGCTTAGCTAGAGAATATACGAGCCAAATAACGACTTGGATAAAAAAAACAAAGTTATACCTTTTTTTTTTTTTTTTTTAAACTGAAATTCTCATTTAAATACGAAATTATTACAACCTGTGGCAAACAAAAAATAACCCACACACAGGGAGCCCCCACAACAAGCTGCTATACAAAAAAGGAGCCAGCTTGAGCCAAAAAAAAACTAATGGGGCTGGAAAACAGTAAACCAAGAAGTTAGAAGAGAGACTACCGAAAAGTGATTTCGCTGAGCCCGAGATAGCGGGTCTAGGCGGCAGCGAAGAGTAAGTTGTATATCAGCTATTAGAGCGCTGTACGGTCTAGAGGTGTTAGTGTGGAGGCGAGAATTCCGTTCTTTCCAGATGGTATAAAAGCTTGGTGATGAGAGAAAGATTACCATCGCGAACAGGGTCCTTAATCCATCTTAGTCCCTCCTCGAAAGGAGATGGGGGAGAAAGATGGGCTTTGTTCATAAAGAAGGACCAGATCTGTGAAGAATAAGTGCAGTCAAAATATAGGTGTTGGCGAGATTCATTGCCAGAGCTGCATAGAAGACATGTCGTCGGAATTTGGAGACCCCATCCTTGAAGTCTATCTCTGGTGTGGAGGCGGTTCCTAGCTGCCAACCAAGTTATAAAGGCGTGCTTAGGAACAGAGCCTTTGAACCATACCGAAGAAAACCAAGAGACTTGAGGACCACTCGGGAAAAGAAAATCCCAAGTATCCGCTGCTGAGAAATGATTGGAGGGAGGCTTGTCACCAATCTGCCACAAGAAAATGTCATCTGCTTCCGATGACAGAATGGGAGCAGGAGGAGGAAGGCAGTCTTGTAGGAGCTTGATGATAGGGTTGCGGCTCCTGAAAGAAGAAACCCACCAGTTGCCATCACGAAGAGCATCAGCAACAGAAGCGTCAACAGGCAACCCCACAATCCGTGGACCGGAAAAACCTGCAATGTTGATAAGAGGACCAAGTCCAGTCCAGTTGTCGTTCCAAAAACTGGAAGTAATTCCCGAGCCCACTTCACAGTACACAAACGGTCTTGCTAACGGTCGGAGCTTGCAAAGTTTTTTCCAAATCCAGCTACCGGATCGCGTCGAATCCAAGTCCCAAAAATTACAATGGCCGATGAGGTTTAGTCTGATCCAAGAAACCCACAAAGAACCACTAGAGGCAAAGATTAGCCAAATCAGTTTAAGACCTAGAACAGTGTTCCAGTCCGCTAATCTCCGAAGACCAAGCCCGCCACTTGCTTTCGAAGAGCAAACCAAAGTCCAGCTAACCTTAGCGCCCCTTGCAGAGGAAGGATCACTTTTCCAAAGAAACCCGTTGCACATCCATTCAATGTCTGCAATACATTGTTTGGGGAGGATAAAGATAGAGGCCCAAAAACTTATAGTAGAGTAGATAACCGACTGGAGAAGTTGCAGCCTTCCAGCAAAAGAGATATGTCTTACAGTCCAAGAGTTAAATCTTTTAGCAAGTTTCTCTAATAAGGGCTGGTAATCAGACCTACTGAGCTTCTTCGAGGTAAGTGGAACTCCTAAATAACGGACCGGAAAAGAACCCTGAGTGATACCGGCACTAGTAGCCATTAACCGGCCTGCCTCAAAGTTCCCTCCGTCGATGAACACCGCTGTTTTTTCCTTGTTAATCCTTAGCCTAGAAATCTTTTTAAAGTCTTCGAGAATAGACAGGATACCAAGCAGAGATTGTTCATTCCCATCAAAGAATATGAGGACATCGTCTGCGAAACTTAGGTGAGTAACTAACAGAGCTACACAGAGAGGGTGGGTGGAGAATGTACCACTAAAGCATCGATGTCCAATCTCTTCGATAGAATGTCCATTGCCAGGACAAAAAGAAGAGAGGACATTGGATCACCCTGACGCAATCCCTTCTTCCCTGGGAAAAAACCGATAAGCTCACCGTTGAAGGAGATGCTATAAGAAGGGCTGTAAATGCACTCCTCTATCCATTTGATGAACATTGGGGGAAGATCAAGAGCTTTTAGAATATTCAGAAGAAAAGCCCAACTCAAGTTGTCATAAGCTTTGGTCAAATTGATCTGAAGACACCCACGCGAAGACGTTCGGGACTTGTGAAAATCAGAAACCAACTCAGAAGCCAGCAAAACATTTTCGCATAAGAGTCTGCCTTTCACAAAGCCAACTTGATTCCCTTGGACCGCCTCAGGGATAAAGAGCTTAAGGCGCTTAGTGATGATGCGAGAGATGACCTTGTATACCGTTGAACAACACGCTATAGGCCGAAAGAGATTAAGGGAATCGGCACCCGTGATCTTCGGGATAAGGGTGATTGCCGTGGTGTTCATACTTTTATGAAGAGAGCCCGAGAGGAAAAATTCCTTAACCGCCTTGATAGTATCATTTCCAACCAAACTCCAGGTTTCCATGAAGAACTCCTTGGGAAACCCATCCGGCCCTGGAGCTTTGCTCTTTGGCATGGAAAAAAGAGCCAGCCGAATTTCTTCATCAGATGGAATAGCGGTGAGAGGAGCAACCAGCGATGAGGGGCATCGGAACGGATGAATAGCTTGAATAGATGAGACCGAGAGAGGCTCAACTTCCAGATTAGGAGCACCCAATAAATTTTGAAAATAAGCAACAATCATTCCTTTGACCTGGCTCTGATTCTCAATTCGGTTATCATTGCCATCTCGAAGATAACGGATTGCATTAGAGGCTTGCCGAGCAACTACCACTTTGTGGAAGAATTTTGTGTTGGAATCTCCGTCCTTGAGCCATTTAATCCGAGACTTCTGCTTGTAAAAGTTCTTCAAGGGCTTGAGAAAAGAAGTTCCATTTTTTACGAGCC
Source organism: Eutrema salsugineum (assembly GCF_000478725.1). Classification (NCBI taxonomy): domain Eukaryota; kingdom Viridiplantae; phylum Streptophyta; class Magnoliopsida; order Brassicales; family Brassicaceae; genus Eutrema; species Eutrema salsugineum. Next base: position 548,160 of record NW_006256486.1, read on the forward strand.
TCCCTTTCTTCCATAAACAGACTATCGGACGGAGCAGTGAGTAAGGAGGATTGAATGGATTCAAGATGATTCAGGGCATCCTTTGTTCTCTGCTGGATATTCCCAAAACCCTCCTTATTTAGCTTCCTGCAGCACTTTCGAGCAAGAAGGGTTATTTGGTGAGATCCCACAGATGGCGTATCATTCCACGCTTGAGACATGGAGTCTAAATATGTGGGATGAGTAGAGAAGAAGGAAAAATACTTGAAGCTCTTTTTGGAAAGAGCAGTGGAAGCTTCAAGATTAACCAAGCAAGGACAATGGTCAGAGTCACCTGGGGGATCGAATATAGCAACAGCATTGGGGAATTCCAAGGACCACGAGTCATTGACAACGGCTTTATCTAGCTTTCTGAGAATGGGGTTCTCAGGACGAAGGTTGGACCAGGTGTAATAAGCGCCGCGAGAGGGCATATCAGATAGCTCATTAGTATCCAAACAATCTCCCAAAGCAGTCATCCCGCGAATAGGCAGAGGAGACGGGATAATAGAGTAATGCTCGGACGAGGTGAGAATTTAGTTGAAGTCGCCTAGGAGAAGCCAAGGAGTGTGGGCAACTGGATGGTCCCTTCTTATATAGGTAATCTCTTCCCAAAGCTTACACCTCGGTGTTATAGGCGTAAATGAAGGCCACCACAAAAGAATTTTGAGAACCTGGAATATGAACACCACAGAGAATCATTTGTTCAGACTTTTTGAAGACGATGACAGAGATATGGGGAGCCCAGACGACCCATATCCGACCATTCTCCGCGAATGAGTAATTGTTATCATGCCTCCAACCCGGAAAGGTCGAGGCTAAAATAGAATCCGCACCATCCTCTTTGACGTGCGTTTCCAGAACACCACCAATAACCAGACCATTAGAAGTAATCCAATTCCTGAGAACCCGCTGACGAGAAAAATTTCCAATACCTCTGATATTCCAACAAAAAACCTTCATATTTACAACCAAAAAGGGGGAAGGCGAGCAAAACGGATCAGAGGATTGGACCCCCACTCGACGAAGGGGCTCCAGACGAGAGGTTCTGGTCGATCAGATATTTTCCTGGGGCTGTTAAGATTGCAGATTTCTGGTGGATGGGTTGTAACCTTTTCAACTTGTTACTCGCTAGAGTAGCTGCTGCCTTTGAATTCTTCATCCGCTTTTGATGCTTGGGATTAGGGTGGGGCGGATCCCGAGGTTTGGCCGCAATCATAGCAGGAGTTAGACGCTTACGTGAAGACACCACTTCAATCCAGCCTTCACTTGCATCAGGTGGATCAATGGCTGGTTTGAGATCAGACTCCGAGGAAGGGGCAGTCACCAAGGGAGGGAGATCAACCGTTTCAGCTTTCAGATTACCAATCTCCTCTGGGGCGGGTGGGTTAGACGAAGCATCTGACCTTGCTTTGGCAGGGGCTGGAGGGGAGCTACGTGCTCTGGCTCGGTCTCGAGGAACAGATAAGAGGCGCGGATTGGGCAGAGATGGTTCGCTAACGATCTCTTGAGCTTGGGAATCCTCAGGTGTTGTTGCAAGAGATATATCCGATTTTGCAACAACCACAAGGGGTTTTGTCTGAGCCGAAGACTGGCCCTTCTGAGATTTCCGCATAAGAGGAGATGGGCATCGATTAATAAGATGTCCAAATCTTCCACAATTGGAACACTTTGGAGGTAGGCTCGGGTACTCAATAGAGATACGAACAGAGTTACCCTGAATGTCTGTGACCACAACACTACAAGAATGAGGGGCTTTTCCGTCGAATTATTTACGACGATTTTTAGTCGTCGTAAATTTACGACAACATTACGTCGTATTTACGACGATCAAAAATTTCGTCGTAAATTCGACGTAAAAAATGACCCTCGTAAAATCGTCGTATCGTTACGACGATATTACGACGAATGAAGAACGAATTTTATTTCGTCGTAATGTTGTCGTAATATTTACGTCGATAATACGACTAATTGTCCTCTATCTCATAATTGACGTAAAATCAATGTAAATGTGATGTAAGTTTTATTTCGACGTAAATTTGATGTAAATATGCAATGGTAATATGTTGGTAACAAAACAAAAAATTCTATATATACCCTTTCTTCTCTTATTATTCCATCAACCCAAAAAAACATATAAAGACACAAATTTTTTGAGTCTTTGAATGTTTAAGTAAAATTTTTAGTAGTTGAAATTTATATCAAATTTCAGAAACAAATAGTCAAATATTTGTTTTTGAAATGTTTATATACGATCTACGAAAGTGGATGTATACGCCCAAAAATGGTGATGGGTCGTTGACTGAAGACTTCAAAAACGGATTGGAAATATTCATGTACCAAGCCGGCCTTATGCAAACTGTAATTGAAAGCGGCAAAATGTATTGTCCTTGTGTGAAATGCAAAAATAGGAAATATATTCCTATTTACATTGTCTGGCAGCATTTATTGAATAGAGGGTTCATGCCCCAATACTTTATTTGGTATCAGCATGAAGAGGGATATGGTCAAAGTAGTGGCGAGATGGCTGCACGGAGTAGTAGTAATCATCAAGAACATGTGGATTTTGAAGCGTCCAATGATTATCAAAGTAGTCAAGTTCAGGGTGAAGATCATGATAGGATGCATGAAATGGTTACTGATGCATTTCATGAAACACATGCTGATACTGTTGACGAGCCTAATGCAGATGCGAAACGCTTTTATGATATGTTAAACGCAGCAAAACAGCCTCTGTACGAGGGATGTAGGGAAGGTTTATCAAAATTATCATTGGCAGCTCGGATGATGACAATAAAAACTGATCACAATCTATCTGAAGTTTGCATAAACGATTGGGCAGATCTTATGAAAGAGTATTTGCCAGATGATAATTTGGCTGCTGAAACGTATTATGAAATTCAGAAGCTGGTTTTTAGTCTTGGATTGCCTTCTGAGATGATTGATGTTTGTGTTGATAATTGTATGCTTTTTTGGAGAGATGATGAGAAGCTTGAAGAGTGTCGTTTCTGCCAAAAGCCAAGATATAGACCGCAAATTGCTGGACGTAAGAAGATTCCTTACCAACGAATGTGGTATCTTCCTATCACTGATAGGTTAAAAAGACTATATCAATCTGAACGGACAGCTGCGTCGATGAGATGGCATGCGGAACATTCACAAACAGATGGCAAAATGACTCACCCGTCTGACGGGAAATCTTGGAAACATTTTAACACCGTACATCCAGACTTTGCTAGGTCTAAGCGAAATGTTTATCTTGGTCTTTGCACTAATTTCAAACAAGCAGTGATGATGATGACAATGATGATGAGGACACCGAGGAAAATGTTGATGAAGACTAATTAAATATGTTGACATTTAATTGCATGCTTTGAACGTTTCAATGTAACATTTGTCAAATTTAAATTTTTGAAAAATTAAAGCCAATTAATGAAGACTAATTAAATATTGATGAAAATTTGTTAAAGTGTTGACTTGGACATATGTTGACTTTTATGACGAATTTACGACGATTATTTGGAATTCGTCGTAAATTCGTCGAAAAATGCAAACCCTAAACCCTATAGGGTTTAGCTTTCCCAACTTACAGAATGGTTTTTGGGTTTATTTTCTTAAGTAAACTGATGTATTATATAAGGGTCTGTAGTATAAGGTTCAGGAACTTGTAGAAATGTGGTTTTTATTACGACGAATTTACGACGAATGGGAGTGATCGTCGTAACTTCGTCGTAATATACCATCGAGATTACGACGAAATGTAACCCCTAAATCTTATAATCAATCTTTTATGGGGTTCAGGGGGGATTTTGATGAAAAGAATGAAATGGCTTACCATCTCATTAGGTAAAACAACTTTCTAAACAAAAAAAAAAAAATTTCAAAATTTGACATATATGTGTTTATCAAGTAATCTTAAGGTGTTATATACATTTACACAAGATGTATGGATTTATCTTACATCTTACTAAATTTTTCATTAAGTTATGTAAACATGCTAGAAAGTTATACAGACCACATTTATCATGAATAGACATACTTGTATGTGCTTATAGATGTTTCAATTTTTGAATTTCATCAGTTTTGGTATAATTCGTCGTAAATTCGTCGTAATATTACGACGAATTTACGACGATTTGTGGATACACAGCCGTCTTAATTTTTATGATTTATACGATTCGTCGTAAAATCGTCGTAACATTACGACGGTTTTACGACGAATAACACGGATCATCGTAAAATCGTCGCAAAGCCCAGATACAGCCACGTGTGTTTGTCTTATTCGCTTTGTTATACGGTGGGACCTTTGCGACGAATTTACGACGGATTCGTCGTAAATTCGTCGTAATCGTTACGTCGAATTTACGACGAATATAAATTCTATATATAGGACCTCACCCATTCCTCATTTCGTCGCTTATCTCTCCTTCCTCTCTCTCTGCTTCCTCCTCTCTTGCATTCCTCCTCTTTTTGACGCAAAAAAAGGTAATTTTTTTGTTAATTACTTTAAATTATTTTATTATTAAATAGTTTAGAAATTCAAACGATTTAGGTCGGGAATTAGTTTAGACTCGGAATTTGTTAGATTTAGGATCGGAATTTCTTAGATTTAGGATCGTAATTAAAAATTAATTGTAATTAACTTGAAAAATAAAATTTAATTTATCGGTTTTGCAGACGATGACTCGACGGAGGACGCATTACAGCAGATGCAGGGCGGTCAGTCTTCGGCTCCGGTAGTGCAGACGGGAAACGACGGCCCAGCAGCAACGGGCGGCCAAGACGGAGAGCGTCCTCGTGACGTCGATCTGAACCTCGACGATTACGAAATCACATTGTAGATTAGGTTTTTTTGTAAAAAAACAATTTGTATTAAATTTTTTTTATTTATAAATTATTTTTGAATTTAAATTTCAATTTAAATTGTTTTTTTTCTATTTTTAATTTTTTATTATTTTCAAAATTCATTAATTAAATTAAAATCATATTAAATAATTAATTTATAAATCGACGTAAATTCGTCGTAAATTTATGTCGGATTTACGTCGAAAATTTACGACGATTTAACATCGACAATTAAAAAATTAGTTTCCCTTAATTGAAATTGTTCGTCTCCTAATCGTTGTTAAATCGATGTAATTTTACATCGATTTTACGTCGTTCTTATGATGGAGTTCTTTCGTTGTACTTCCGTTGGAAATTTTACGTCGCATTTACGACGAATAGTTTCCGACGATTTTACGACGCTTTTCCGGAGTTGGTAATTTTACGACGATTTTACGATGATTTCGGTTTTACGACGATCGTTTTACGACGATTTTTTTTTCGTCGTTAATTCGACGTAAATGCTCTTTTACGTCGATTTTACGTCGATATATACCGACGTAAAACCCGATCTTTCTTGTAGTGCAACCACATCGGGAGGCGAGCTATCGAGAGAGATTTCAATCTTTACCTTCGTATCGCCAAACCTATATGGATCGAGTCTGGACTTCTCGGTATGCAGCGGCTCACCCACAGCACTGGAGATGAGGCTAATTCCGTCAAGAGAATAGAGCTGAGGGGGCAGGCTTTTCAGGACTGCCCAAGTCGGAGCAGTTTGGAGTTCACACAATTCCAGACTTCCATCAGCTGACCACGGGTGAACAGAGAAGGAGCAGAAACCCGCCTGCCAATATCCAACCTCAAGCACCCACTGACGAGTTTGCTCAGAAGGGATGAACATAAGACAAGATCGATCTGAGGTGGGTCGAATCGTGATGTTACCAAATTTTCCCCAAACTGGGTTGAGTTCCGCATAAATTTTCGCTGTAGGAGGAATGATACCATGAAACTGAGCGACAATATGTCCTTTCCATAGATCTGCTGTTTGGAGAAGAATCGACGGAGGAGCTTGGATTACCGGTGTGCCATCTTCCTGGAACGACGGTGAGGATATTTTGCGCATATTCCTAAGAGAGGCCTGAAATCGCATCGCGTACGAGGGAGCATTTGCTAGAGGAATGGAGGCGGGGACAAAGGAGGAATTAGTCACCGCCGAGAGAGGCTTGACTGGCAGGGTCGCATCAGGCGAAGGGGAATCATTGGAAGACTGAATCACCCGCTCCGACGATGAAGGAGAATCCACAGATGAAGCATCGAGGACAGTCAGAACAAGAGAATCGGAAGAATTTACCGAGATAAAGGGGGGATCTGGAGGAAGACTCTCGGAATCAGGAAAGTACCATATCACTCAGGGCAAGAAATGAAAGAGGGGGGAGAAAGATGAAGTTCTCAACGGCGGCGTGAGGCCGACCAAAGGCAAAACGAAACCCTATAATCGTACTTTTCACCGCTCAGGAGAGAGAAGAGAAAACTATATAATTATTTTATCTATACCTTTTTTTCGTTTTAGGACTACCAAATTTTAGTTTTATGACAATCTATATATTTGGTTAATCAAACTTATGTTTTCACTAAAAAAGATTTTGTTAAAAGGTATTTGAATACAAATTAAGATATATTGTTGAAGTAATATTATTTAAAAACTTAAATAGTAAATATAAAAAAGGCCACAATTATCTTTTTTTTTTTTGTATTCACCACTTTTATTGGACTTTGTCATGATCTCATATGCGAGTTTACGTCTTCGAGCAGCGATTAATGTCCATAAGGAAAATAAAAGAATCGTCTCTCTTTTTTTTATCGACAAAAAAAGAATCATCCCTATTCTATTCTAAACATTATCCGTGTTAAAAAGGATAATTATCCTCATCACTTTTTCACCGTCTTATACTTTTAGATATTTACTCTTACCGACTTACTTTTATTATTATAAGTTTTCTCTTGGTCTATAAATAGACCTTCATGTTATGTAAAGAAATCAACTTTCAGACGAGTGAAATAAGAAACACTCTTCATCAATCTTCTCTCTCCCACTTACCTCTCGTCCCTTTCTCACTTCCTTCTCTTTCAAATTAAATAATATATATATATACATATAAACATACATATACTCACTTATTTTATATAATACATAAAAATCCGGACATTTATTGACAATCCATATAGCATCAGTTTATTTTTACTTAGACCACCTCCATTAGCAGTATTTAAGAAGGTATCTAATTATTAAAAAAATAGAAGAAAATAAAAAAGAGATGAGAGAGAAAGAGAATCTGTTCTTTACGTTTTCATTTCAGAACCCCAACAAAAAAAGTTGCTTAAATACTCTTGTTAGGATGTGCCACTTTTTTATTGGCTGAATTTAGTTTTACCATTTAAAATTTAATTAATTAATTAAATTATATAAAAGTAATAATATTATATTTGATGAGAAACTCTTAAGAGTATCTCACTGTTGGAAATGGTCTTATCAAACTTTTATATTCCTTATGACACGTCAAAAATACATACTTCGTTGTCTCTTGATCATCCTTTTTTTTGTCTTTTTCCTGATTTATTTATATTTGTATTAATATAAAATTCGTAATGCGTTATAAAATTAAAAATTCGTACTAATTTATATTATATTCACTATTTTTACTTCTTTTGTATAGATTGATATTTAATAGTTGATTTTTGTATTTATATCTTGATAGAATAGTTGACCATTTCAAACAAACAATTATTTTATTATATTATACATCCTATTAATAAGTTTGAATATATATTGTTTGAATATTTCGTAGCAAACAAAAAAATATGTTGTTTGAATAAGTGACATAGCTAGACGCCAAGACCAAGTGTAAAGAAGGCAAACCCTGGTGCGACATTTCCCACAAGAGTTCCTTTGTGTATTGGCTTTATGTCTTTTTCTTTTTTTCTTTTCTCTTTTTTTTCTAATGTCTATATATCTTAATCTTTAGTTTCGTGTTTATAGAGAGAGCGAAAGAGGGAATTAAGGCTGAGTAGTGCTCTTAATGGGTTTAATAAGAGCGGATTTTTGAAAAGGGTCTAGAGGATTCTTTTTGGAAAAGCTTTGACCCTGATGAAGTAAGGGATGACGAATCGGATTGGGATTAAGGAGTTTGTGTTTGGCTCTAAGTCTTTTGACTAAATGATGCTTTTGTCTTTCTTTTTAATTAGATTAAAATCACACTTCTAAGCCCATAAGTTTAATGAGCCCTGAAAATCACACTTCTTAGAAATCCAAATTGTTTATTTGTTGATGGGAACAATTTGGATTTATCTAGAGAGCTTGCAGGTCGGTTTGGCATGGTACAAGGGTCTCTTCCGGTTCGCTACTTAGGCCTTCCATTGATGCCCCATAAGCTTAAAGCTCAACATTATCAGCTGCTTATTGATAGGGTTCTTTCTCGTATATCTGTTTGGACTGTGAAACGATTATCTTTCGCCGGGAGATTGCAGTTAATCCAATCAGTTTTATACAGCATTATTAACTTTTGGGCTGCGGTTTTTCCATTGCCTCAAGGATGTATTAAAACCCTTGAGAGGATCTGTAATGCGTTCCTTTGGAATGGTGCTCCAAACTCTGCAAGAGGAGCAAAAGTTGGATGGGATTCAGTTTGTACTCTGAAAAATCGGGAGGATGGGTTTGAAAAAGCTTCAAGATTCGAACCAAGTGTATGGTTTGAAACTGATTTGGCTTTTATTTTCTTCAAATGGTTCTTTTTGGGTTGCCTGGGTAAAGAAGAGAATTTTCCAGGGCCAGGCTTTTTTGGTTTTCAGATTTCCAGCACGTAGGCAGTTGGATTTGGCGGCGGGTAATGAAACTGCGAGATATGCCAGACCTTTTCTCTCTTGCCAAGTTCGGAATGGTCTTTCGGCTCTCTTTTGGCACGATGATTGGACATCGTTAGGGCCTCTAATCGATATCACCGGGGCGAATGGGCCACGTGTCACTGGGATCTCTTCCTTAGCCTCGGTCTCAAGTGCAGTCTCTAATGGTTCTTGGTCTTTATCCCAAGGAAGACATCCTATCTTGGTCCTTCTTCGTGGATGCCTCCCTTTAGTTACACCTGATCCGAATTCATCTGAACCAGATTTTTACCTTTGGAGGAACTCATTAACCGAGCCGCCTGGAAGATTCTCTACTCAAAAGACTTGGCTCTACCTCCATCCTCCGGCTCCTCCTGTGGACTGGTTTTCTGTTGTATGGTTTAAAGCAAGGATTCCCAAACATGCTTTCCTCTTATGGGTAATTCTTCGAAAGAGGCTTCCTTCTCGCGATCGTCTTCGTGGCTGGGGTTTAAATGTTCCTAGTGAGTGTCTTCTTTGCGACGCGTCTCCAGAATCATCCTCTCATATCTTCTTCGAGTGTATTTATTCAACACAGGTTTGGCAGGCTTTCTTCTCGCATCATTCTTTATCGTCTCCTTCCTCCTTAGAGGCTATTGTGAACTGGGTTAAATCTCCTTCTTCTCATGCGAACCTGAACGGCATTTGCAAGATCATCTTCCAAGCGGTTGCTTATTTCATCTGGAAGGAAAGAAATGCACGTCTCCATTCCGGGATCTTTAAACAAGCGCCAGCTTTGATTAAGGAAATCCAGCTTCAAATTCGGGCTAAGCTTGCCAGTCTGGATCGGGTTACACTGCTCAATCTTGCTCAGTCAGGCTCAGCTGTTTCTAACGGTTACGAGAGCTTCATTTCTTCATGGTATCGTTTCATCCAAATCTGATCCTCGATTCCTCCCCAAAACTTTTGGTTGCTTCACACGTGTTTTTGTCTCATTCTAGTTTTAGCCTTTTCATTTCCAAAAAAAAAAAAAAAAAAAAAAAAAAAAAAACATTCCAAGCGCAACTGAACCTTATGGCCAGATAACCTACAATTACGATACGTATTTGCTTTTCTAGCTTTGGGAATAATATCCAATTGGAATATAATTCTGAGTGAATGGGTGAATCGAAAAATAACAAATACGTATTTACGAAATTGCTTTTATTTCTTCATTACTTGATTAAGGCTATGAGCCTATGAGCGTTTGTCTTATGATTGTATGCACGTCACGCTCACGCATGTATCATACTTTTTCAAATCCAGATACTATGCAAAAATACATTTACTCACTAACAAAAATTTCCCATTTTTAAATTTCTTAACTCAATCACATGCATTAACTATAAAGTACCGTCACATACCAGTTTTTCAAAACAAAAAAAAAAAACAGGTTTAATAGGTCCGAACTCTCACATTATAACATTTTCATATTTTGTCTTGATGACTATTATTGAGTTTACCCATTTAAACAAAACATGGATTACTTATCTTCTTCAACGATTTGGATTCTTGTTCTTCGTCACCATCCTCTTCTGTTTGGTCTTTGTTGGTTAGACTCGTGTATTTGACTTTGTCACCGGCCGTAAACACCAGCAAGAATCAAATACAGTGTCATGATAAATATTGTAAATACAACAAATAACCAGCTGAATTCGATGTTGATCAGTGACTTAGCCCTATGTAAAACCTCTTGGCTAGAACACCTAACCATTTCACGATATTTTTCTACGTGGAAAAAACAACCTATAGGGATCAAACTTGGTGGGCAAAGCATGAAACCCATGACTACAAACCACACTCCTTGAAAGGCTATGCTTGATGATCTCACAAAGCTCGTGATAAAACACTTGGGCATAGCAATACTCATTAGATCTTATATAGACATTTTTTCACCTTTTTCTTAGCTATTTGGTCAATGTGGGAATATGGGAGTAAATCAGCTAATTTATCTATCACAGCCATGGGAATGATTTAAAATTTGTATTATTTTTATAAGTGATGTTAATAAAAATAAATAAATGTATCAATTATCTAATTGATGTAAATAAAATATTTACCATCAATTTTGTTGAATTGATACTAACCAATATAAATCGTATCAATTAAAATTAACTGATGTAAAATCGTATCAATAAAAAATAAGTGATGTAAAATATTTAATTATAGTATCAGTTATTATAAATGATGCCACACTATGTATATTTGTTTCATTTACAAATAAGTAATTTAAACTAATATCAGTTAGAATTGTGATACAAATTAAGTGATACAATACATGCTTTTTTTTGTAGTGAGAGTGGTGATTAGAGAAAAGAATATGACAAACTGGAAGGGAAAATGGTATAGTCTCTCGATGGCCATGTGGTCAGCCGAGTGAAGATGGAAGAGAAATATTTGCTGCGCAAATGCAGCAGCTGAAGCAAAAAACGCCAGTCCCTTAGTGGTTGTGGCTGCTCAAGGCCGTGCTCGATCAAAAACTATTGCGAAAAATGGCATAGATCGATTATGAAGGACATAGAGATGGAGACATGTTCAAAACTATGGAGATGGCTCGATGGGATGGTGCCATCAAGGTCAAAGGGATGGTGTCTCATGGGTCTAATGAAGAGTTGTCCGACTATCATGATTGATAAGGAGACCATGATTGAGTAAAGCTCTAAGTATCTGAGCTTGGAAGATGGGAACCATGGTGATGAAGAAAATGTGTTTGGATTGAGACAAAATTCTTTTATGTTGTTGAATAAGTGCCATAAACCAATTAACAAGAAACCTATACCAACATGTCCGAAAGGTGAATCCATGTTGTGGGTTTTGTGCTTTAACCTTTTTTCTAGTTTGTCTCTAGCTAGAGTCAGAGAGAGAGAGATTTAAAACTTTGATCTTAAACAAGAACTATTCACGAATCACGAATGGGTTGAAACTAATGAGTTGGGAATGAATTAAAAGTGTCCACGAGCCACGAGGGTTATTTGTTAATAATAATTTTTCTGATGAATAATTCATTTAGACAAGAGTACGCTAAGATAACAGATCGTGAGCAACATGGTTTTATTACACATCATATTAAATTTCCATGCCGAAAAGAAGAGAGCAACATGATTGATTACACATCAAATTTAAATGTCCATGTCAATAAGAACACAATAAAAATTTTAATGAATTTTTGTCTTCTTAACTAGAACTCTCATCTTCAGATGTTGAAAACGATCATGTAGACCCTTAATTCTAAGTTTACGTTAACTAGATGTTAACTATTGAAAGAGAAATAAAAGTATAACTCATCTCTTGACCCAAAAAAAAAGAAGTATAACTCATATAAGAAATATGTCATCAAAATATGTGGCTTTTTCGTGACTAATTAAAAAGAGCCACAATTTTATTTGTGATGATTGTATAGTTATGCGTATAATTTTTAGAAGAATATAAATACATGTATTTATGCGTATAATTTTTTTTTGTACTGAATAGCTAACGGAAGTTGGGTGGACGATCATGATTGTTGTCGGCGAAATTGTAACCGAAAATTGCTAGCTTATCGTGTAACACAAGGATATTTTTGAGTTCCTAAACTTCTGGCATATTGTTATTGATCCCAAAATGATTCAAGCGACTTTCATGTTGGCCTCACGCGAGTTTCATCTTCTCCATTTCACCAACTAGACAACCACATGACTCAGAAGTCAGATCCATAAACACATTGGATTTTAAATCTAATCACAACATTTTCATTTTTTTAGACGAACTTTCACAAACCCTACATGCTTAGTCGTGAATAATATAGTTTCTTCATCTCTCAACAGTGTGGTCATTTGTTTCTCGACCAACAATGCGCGCGTTTAGCTTTCGATCAAAAATATCGATATGATCAAGTAATGATTAATCTAGTTATATTTATTATAAGATACTTCAAAAAAAAATATGGCTGAACATCTACATTGACATATTAATTACCTAGCGGGGAAGTTTATTGTTTGGTTATTTGGATTGGGTTTCAAAAGACTATGTAATTTTAGATCAATTTTTCTCAAATAAATTAAAGTTCAGTTGAGATCATGTATTAGATGACTGATCTTATATATGAATATTAGAATTTGGTGTAATTCAATTGACAAAAAATATGATACAATAATGAGATATTTGCAAATCCTTGTATATGTTTTTCTTTTCTTAAAAGTTACCAGAGTATAAATTTCTAAGAGTAAAACTACAAAGTTATATTAAAAAATATGGTTTGTCTAACTGGTCCAAATTAATACATACACCTACTCAAACTGTTTATGATCTCTAATGTGAAATGTTTGTGACTTTCCGAAATAGCTTACGATATCCGACGACTCACAAGTCAATGCTTCTAGACTAACATTCCTCAAAAGTCAACATGAAAAATACAACAATTCCAGCTTGTTGAATACTTTAGGCTATTTGATTAGTCGTGTTATATTCTGATCATGAACTTACAGCTATGTCTTATACAATATATTTGCGGTTTCATCATGCATTCGTTAGTCATTAGAAATTTGATTTGTAGCTTTCATACCAAACGTAAATTTGATGTTATTAAAATTATTATCGCTAATATAAAAGTTCAGCTGATGGGAAATTAGATATTCTATATATGGAATTGGACCACAAACAGTCATTATTGTGTCCAATAAGTGTGTTTTTTCTAACGTCGATCTCACGAAAGAGACATCAAAGAGGAATTTGCATCTTGTATTTAACATATCCCATATGCTTTACTACAATTATATTTGTATTAATCAATCCACAAACGTGACAAAAAACATAGACTATCTACAGTTTTTTCCCCCAATTTTTTGTGGACTATATATAAACGTACGGAATGGAGTAAACGACGGGCCCACGCAATGGGATTTCTGATGAAGTCAGGCACGCCCCTAAAGTCAATAACATTTTTTTTTTCAAGTCAAGAACGTTATTCACAAATAAACTATATGCGAATTCATACACTGTAATTTTTCTTTTTTTTTTGCTCCTAACGTGTATTATGTGTGTGTGTGTTTCCTAATGAACGGATTAAGAAAGTAAGTCAGAAAAAAACACATAACTAAAACCAGAATCTCTTCTTTTTCTTTTTATTACACTAAATACAATTAAGAAAAAAACGCTTCTACCGACACATGAGTTGCATACTGCCATGTTGCTGATACTGCCATACTGTTAGGTTGGTAGGTGAACTACGACAAATTCATTACCTTTTTGTGTTTGTTTTAATGTTGAATTTATACCAAATAAAAGTTTTTATACTAATATACACCTAACCATTAGCTCTCCAATTAGAAGATTAGTTACCAAAACAGAAACAAAAAAGTTACAAGGGAGGCATGAAACAACTGAGATATAATTTAAAGTTTAAGGAGAAATAGAGAAGCAATCGGATCCTTCAACGAGACTAAGATAAGACGATTTTGCATTGTGTGGCGATGGTAACTTTGAAATTACTCCCATCGTATAGGAGTTATTTTGAAGAAGTAAGTTAACAATAGTTGAATGTAAAACTTTTCAACGGATTTCAAGTCCTTGAAACTAACATAGATCATAGCATTAAGTCGCTTAGAATCAAAACGTGCTTCCTGTAGACACCAGTTCCTATTTCTTACCGCTTCAAATTCATTTTAATTTTATTTTTCAATAAACACTTTATATTACTTAATTTTTTTTTTTTGGTCAAAATTACGTATTAAAGGGTTCATAATTGGACAAAAAAGGAATGCCACTAAAATTTCGCTATACTGTATATATAAAAAAGGGAATGGGATGAAAACCTTTTCGAATAAACAAAGAGAAAGCGATATAAAGCAAAAGTGAAAAGAAAATGTGTTTGATGCCATGCCACCTAAAAGAACCAAATAATATATAGTAGTAACATTTTAAATTTACTAATCCATGATACTGTAAGTCATAAATGATTCGAAATTCCGAAAATGTTATAAGATATATCATGCTTAAAGAAAAAATATTGGCATAATCTGAAAAGTATACAGATTTTTAGATTTTTGGTACGGTAAAAAACAGTGATTATAAATAATAGATCTAACCAGATCTAGCCAAGTGAAATTTGATGTTGAACATTTCAAATAACTACTCTAAACAAATTTCAAATGTATTATTTAAAGTTTAATTATCGATCAATGATAATAATCGATAATATAAACTTTCTCACGAAAAAGAGAAAAAACATGACACTACCAATTTGATTTAGAAAACTATTAAATGAATCCGAAAATGATTTAATTTATTTTTCTGTTTTTTTTTTTAAATGACAAAAGTTTTTTGAGTATGACTTCACCGTAAAACATACGACTCGATGACGCAATGATTAGGATAGCTACCACTTCACACGCCTCACAATACACATCAACTTTCCCCACTTATTTTGAATTTTAGTTTCATAAATAATTTAAAAATTTCCCCAGTCGCTAGTCAATGTGCTTTAACCAATCCACAACATCAAAGGAATCCAAAAAAATAAATAATAGTATAAAACCATTCCCTCTAGAAAGATGAGTAAAAAACTCGACATGTATAAATAACATCACACACCTTCTTGTTTTACACATTCCTTTATATAAACAAACCTATCCATAGTAACCAAAACCACAAACAAACACATGGCTAAGCTCATTTTCTTCCTCGCCGTCCAAATCCTTCTCCTCGCCGCCGTTTCCTCAACCAGAGACGACGGAGAAAACTTCGCCAGAACCATAGATCGGAAACTCCTTGGTCTACACAAGAAAGAGAAACTAACCCATTTCAAAGTCTATTGGCACGACATCTTAAGCGGTCCAAACCCAACCTCCATTATGATCCAGCCACCGGTTACAAACACTTCCTACTTCGGAGCAATCTCTATGATCGACAACGCTTTGACGGCGAAAGTTCCGATGAACTCAACTGTGTTGGGCCAGGCCCAAGGCTTTTACGCTGGAGCGGCCCAAAAGGAGTTGGGTTTTCTAATGGCTATGAATTTTGCTTTTAAGACAGGGAAATACAACGGAAGCACTATCACGATTCTTGGTCGGAATACGGCGATGTCGGAGGTCAGAGAAATGCCGATCGTCGGAGGAAGCGGTCTTTTCCGATTTGCTAGAGGCTATGTCGAGGCTCGAACAAAGTGGTTTAATCTCAAGAACGGTGATGCTACTGTTGAGTATAGTTGTTATGTTTTGCATTATTGATGTTTTTGTCGTATTTTTTTTTATATTTAGTTTACGAGGTAATAATAAAACGGTTTTTTAATATTTATTATGCCTATATGGTGTGTGCGGTGGACGTTGTGGGAGTAGTATTGTCGTTTATTTAAATTTAATAATATTGATATTTGTTTCCTCACGAAAAGATTTTGATTTTTTCTTTCTTTTTCTTTTGGGCTAACATTTGGAATTTTTTTTTGATAATAGATTTCACTTTATATGTATGTTCCTTGTGGTTTTGGACCGACATTCTGACGTGTTCGGTACAACAATTCGAAGGGCATATTATGACTTTGACAACTAAGCGAAATAAGAATTATATACTCCTATGCTATTTACTTCATTCCCATTTCTTTTTGGTATTTAATTTGTCTAAGGTAATCGCTAAACAATGATTTGTCCAGCAGTTGTAATCGGTAAATGTCTTTAATGATATCATTGCTTATAGTTTCTTTGACTTTTCAGAAGACTTTTAACTCAATGAAGTAACTTCGCCTTGCAAGAAACATGTATCTTCTCTCTTTTTCCTCCCGTATCCTCCATGTTTTTTTTAAACACAAGTCCTCGAAGTTTCAAAACAATGACATATAGCTTTTTGTTCTATCGTTATCAAGATAAAAATTCACATAGTTCATAGAGAAAACTAAATGAAGAACACTATAATAAAAATGATTGTATGATTGATATGAAAAGAGGAAATGAAAATTACACCGTCGGCAACCCTAAGTTATCTTATTGATGTTCAATACACTTACATATAATACGTAATATGTATGTGAATTTTTCTTTTTAGAAACTTAATTAAATGAACTTAGGAATACATGAGCATGTGGACTTTAATGATTTGTATTAAAACATCCACAAGAAATCTAGGTTATCATAATTCATAAGTTAGCTTATGATAACTTAAGTAAACATCCATATTAATTAATAATTGGGGTATCTACCAAGTAGAAATTCATATAAGTATTACATGACATCTTTTTCCAAATAAAGAGGATAGGGTCCAGGGTAATTTATATCTCTTTTAAAAGAGGGAATTATAAATATGTTTGTCATCACTGTCTCAATCTTTGTAATTATTCTAGCTATTCTCTTTACTATGTATACAAGAAAAGTATATACATGGAAGAAGTAAATATTCTTGCCATCATAAATTCTCATTACTCTATCATGGTATCACCGTATCAGAGCAAACAATGATCCGTTTCTGTTTTGGTTGTTTTTTTTTTTGTTAAAGTTGTTAAGTTTATTATGAACTTCTAAATCTAAGCCATCTTGCTTCTTCTTTAAGCCAAAGGCTCTGATTGGTAACCTGCGGAATGGTAGAATTGCGTTTTTAAACACAATTCCGCAAGTTTTTTGCCAATCAACAAAAATCCGCGTAATCCGCGTAATGAAAAAATACACACAAAAATGCAGACTGCGTTTTTGCTTAACAAAAATACAAAGGAAAAGTCATCTCACAGAAAAGCGACTTATAAATCGCTTAATCTATTCCACAATATTTTTTCCACAATTCCGCCATTCCGCAAAGTTACCAATCAAAGCCAAAGTGTTTCCTTAAACTATAGGGTTTCTTCTTTAAGTCATCGTGCTCCTCTCATAAACCAAGAATATATCCAAGTAAAGCTTTTATGCTTCCTCATATTTTTATAATTAGTTTTCAGCCTTGTTGTTAATTTCTTAATTAAAAAGTTGCTTCTTTTGATCTTTTTAAGCTTCAAACACGCACCACTTTTAATCTAAAACCCAGAGCACATGCTTGTTTTAAGTAATTGGAAAAACGTACGATTTATCATGAAAAAGCTTCAAATACAATACGTCTACACTATTTCATCCCTTTATATTCTTGAATTTGCTTCATTGTGTATTTGTTAAACGCGCTAAACCATTAAACAAAAAAATGTCTACGTGGACGGAAATGTTGGCGAACGCTGCAATGGTTTGTGAGAATCCAAGCTTTAGCGTTTCTGATAATCTCCACTTCCTCCGACATATTCTCATCCAAGAAGAAGACAAAGGCAACATTTAGATTCAAACTCTCTAGTTCCATCAGCATTTCCCATTTACTTGCTTTGATCTCCTCTCATAAAGGCTCAATTGATTTCTGTTTGCATGAACAATTCTTTGTATTTTCAAAACCTTGACTTGCCCCACAAAAACAAAATGGTATAAATGAAACGAAATTTCCTTATCACGATATTTTGAATCATGTCTATTTGAAGAAGGGTCTGATGATCTATGACTCATTTCGTTAAGATGAGACATTGCATGAAAACTATAATCTTCCCAGCAACAATACAATGATCTATGACTCAATTGCTGGAAGTCACAACCATGAAATGCATATTAGCCGAAAAGACAACTCAAAAACTGAGAATTCAAGCAGAGAGTTTGAGGATAAACTTATCCTAAATTCAGGACCTTACGGATTCAATAGGAGATGAAAAGAAACGATACAGCCCGAGTTTTGTTTTCATGTCTTTATCCTCCCGGAAACTCGTTGTAAGATGGAAACACTGTCATAAAGGCATCGAAATACCTGCAATTTCAGATAGAAATGTTACATCTGTAAACACATTGAGTAAAGTCCATATCAAATATAGCTTTCATGAGATAAAAAAAAAGTGATGCCTGAGTCCATAGACCAAGTACTAAAGTATAATACAGATTCAGGTTGCGATCATGAAACTAAAGCTGCTACTTACATGCATAACCATAGGCCAACAAGGACAACACGTTTCAATCAAAAGTAGACTTTTTCATGACAAGTAACAAAGAATGTAAAAGTTGGCAAGACCGCAAGAGCTAGGCTTGATAGGAGCCAAGTTCACCAGATTCACAAATCGGTTGAACATACGACAACCAAAGCCACAATAATCTATCAGGCTCTTGGTACTGCTAAATTATCAGCTGAACATATACTTTCTTATCAAGAACAGATTTATTAAACTGGAACTAAGATGACACTTATTGTCATAGAACCCCACCAAATGTATAAAACTGGCATACGAGGGAGGAAACGACATCATCTAATATAGAAGATGCAATTGCAACACCAACAAACAAACAGAATGTGAATAACTATACAAATGTAACAAGTCATCATCATTCCTCAATCCAAAACAAACAGAATGATAATCATTTATTTTCTTAAACACAGTAGGAATATTAATACAGAGGGGAAAAGAAAAAGACTGACCTTGAGGAACTAAACCCCAGCTGTTAGATTCAACAGACAAGCTTGATACCAATCTGGCAGATGCTATAGCACTGTGTAGCGGAAACAGCGATACGCAGCTACTCATCTCCACTGGTAATCTGTCAAAATCAATTCAAAATCTTAAATTCCAGTCAAAGGATAAGTTCGCAGCTGAATTTGAGATTATGATAAAACCAGAACAGTCAACAACTTCATGATCACAACTCACACCAATAGATTTCCCAAAAGGTTTGAACCCATTTGTAGTAATTTCCAGCAAAACTAAAGAAAGCTTATTGATTGCGTTAAAAACGCAACCACCGATAACGATTGGAAGAAAAAAATATAATATTTTTCAAAGGAAACAAGTGGGTTTTCTCCAATGACGGTGAAATTCCTGAAAAAACAAAAACTGACCTACAAGATCGATTGATACGGCTAGTTGCTGAGGATGGAGATGAAGATTTAATGGGAGAGGGTAAGGACGAGACGTGAACATTCGTCTTGCTAAACTTCTGGGTTAAAGAATGTATCTTAGATGATAATCTGCAGACTTTCAAGGACGACATTGGAAGGAGTCGGAGAAATCAGATTGAGATCGGACAACTTAGGGTTTAAATTGCTTCTTTCTTTCTGTTTTCTGGGGATATTTACGGGTCGGGTCAACCCAACCCCTGGACTATCCAACAAGGGGAAGGGGAGGTCGTTGAACGACGCCGTATCAATTATTAGCCACTAGCCTAAACTAAAGTTAAAAGGGTAACTTAGTAATCTACTACATATCATTGTTACCGTTTTCCTCGATGACGTGGCTTCTTCTTCTCCTTCTCTGCTTCACCCCGAGATTCAGAAAGTAGCCGTTGAAAACTTCAAACGGTAAACTTTTATAACGGTAACATGGACTTCAAAGCTAAACGGCTAGATGTCGAAACCAATTCTATAAATAATGGGTTAAGTCTTCTCAATTTCTCTGCATCGTAGAAAATAATAATATCATAGGGCTTCACCACAGAATTCTTCTTTCATCATAGAATTCTTCTTTCATCACAGAATTCTTCTCATTCTTTCAGTAGAAATAAGCAAACATTTTTACAAAACATTCTTCGAGTTGGGGAACTAATTCAAGTTAACCTCATAATCGAATCTTCCTCTCTTCTCGATCTCTGTGTTCTATTCATCTGAATTTTTTAAGGTATGCTCATAAATTCATAATCTTATATTTTTCTCTTGTTTTTTAAACTCTGTTTTGGTTTTCTATTCATCAGAATTTTGTATTATTTCGAAATTATTGGAATCTTTCCCTCTCGATTCTCTAACTCTGTTTTGTCATTCGATTCACCTGAATTTGTTTAAGCTTTACTCATAATCTCATCTCTTGCGCTTGTTTCTAAACTCTGTTTTGGTTTCTATTCATCTGAATTTTGTAAGATTTCGAAATCAATGGAATCTTTTGTTGGACCAACTTTCCCTCTTGATTCTCTTACTCTGTTTTTTCATTCGATTCATTTAAATTTGTTTTATGTGTGCTCATTATCTTATATTTTCCCTTGTTTCTCAAACTCTGTTTTGGTTTTCTATTTGTCTAAATTATGTAAGATTTCCAAATCAATCGAATGTTTTCCCCTCTTGATTCTTTTACTCTGTTTTGTCGTTCGATTCATCTGTAATTTGAAGATTTCTCCTTTTTTTTGTAAAAGAGTTGATATTCTTAAGATTTCACTAATGGGATCCCTTTCTCTAATAGATACATAAGCTATTAATTCTCTCTTGTTTCTTTACTCTGTTTTGGTGTTTGATGCATCTGAGTTTTTAATTATTTCTCGCGCTTGTATTTCTGATTAAATCTGCTGCGTTAACAGAAAAAGGTGAAAGCTTTACACCAAAAAACTAACTCTTGTTTTGTTTTGTCTGCGAAATCATGCTTTTTTATGAACTGTTTATGCCTTTGTGGTTTTGAATAAAGTTCCTTGATCTTGAAACCTCTGCCATTTAATCGTTTTTCCAGCATGTTTCTCCATTTGATTGTAAGGTAAATAGTAAATTGTAAGTGGACTTGATCTAATCGGATTATTGTAATAAAAGGGAAACTGTGCAATGAGTGAGTGTAGAATAAATGTATGGATGTGTGAGTATTTGTTGTAAATGGTTAGCCGGTTTGTGTAGTGTGGATGTTTAATTGTTGTACACAAATCATTTGTGTAGTCTGGATGTTTAGCTGTTTGTATTATCGTGAAATTGTTGTAATTAGTCGAATCACTTTCCGGTGGCTAACCGGTCAAGCGCAGCTACGTCTGTGTTTGTGTTTTCTTATTCTATAATAATATGTAAAATGCAGACGCAATGCAGAGAAACAATTGAAAAATGGGATTTTGTTTTTGCTCACAAAATACAGTTCACACATTGTCTCATCAACCTAATAAGAGAAGAGAATGTGAACAAAAAAAAAATGTACCTAATAAGAGAAGGGAATGTGAACAAAAAAAAAATGTATACCCGAGACTCGAGTCCAAAAATATATATATATTATTTCTTTCTCTAAATGATGAAAGAGAGTGTAAAACCCCCAGGAAAAAATTGTTAAAAATTACGTTTTGCTTAAATGTGGTTTTAGCAAAAACAAGGGTTCCAAACAATTCAAAACTGAATGAATATGGGCACAAACACATACTAAAACTAATCACTAAAACTTTATCTTTTTACAGAGTGTGATTTTGAATAACCACCGGTGATCGAGGCTTATTCGTTGTGTTATTTGTTGTTTGTCACGTACAACTACAAAAAAATCAATGGCAGCATGGCACATTGCCCAAGCAGACAGCCGCCACTAATACGCTGTCGTATCTGGTTGTTTGATTTGTAATTTTCTTAATTAAAATGGTTTTTTCATTTAATAAGCGCTTATCAAGAAGTGCGACAAGACGAGACAGAGATTGATGACAGCCGGAACTATTTATCAGCGGAGGTGACTGACTAGTCCAGAGAAACGCAGCGTATTATGGTCCAATGAGACAATGACACAACTACAAAATGTATATATTTTTTGTTAAACTACAAATTATATAATAAAATTCCAACTATTTTTCATTCTTGTAACAAAAAAAAAAGCCATAAAAAAACCTGGTTTGGGGGGTTAAAAACTTAAAAGTGTGAATGTGGTGTTTTTTTTGTTAAACTACAAATTATATAATAAATTCCAACTATTTTTCATTCTGTAACAAAAAAAAAAGCCATAATAAAAAAACCTGGATTGGGGGGTTAAAAACTTAAAAGTGTGAATGTGGTGTTTTTGAAACATAGGTTGTTGTATCAGACGACAAGCGAAACAAAGTTTGTTAATTCATGGAATTTTCTTTTTTTAACCGCCCTTTTATAGACAAGCGAAAAACCTATCAATCTCATAGTTTTGTTTTTAATACTTCATAAAAAGAGGATTAATCACTGAAATGAAAGAAAATACTGGGAATGAGAGAATTAAAATAAAATGACTTTTTAATTAGAAAGATAACCTTTGTAATTTGTAGTATTACTTGACAGTTAACAGTAACACACACACAGTTGGTTTAAGGGGTTTTTACTTTTTTCCTATCTGACTGTGCCGATAAATAAAGAACCCTAAAAGCTGATTTCGCAATTTCATTTTCGCGCTTTTCTTCTTGTTTCTATCTGAGCAGCATAAATGCTGCTTCTTCTCTGGATTTTATACACTGTCTTGTATCTATCTCTAAAAACGTGCTATTGATGTTAAAAGCAGAAAACTTTCAATTCAGACAAGACATTGCGAAATCAATGCTTCCTCTGTCTTCTTCTTTCCGATCTCTTGCTCGTTTTCATGGCGGTAAAATATATGAATGCTTAGCGTGGTGAGGAATTTCGTAATAATAATGATCATGGCATTGTGATGCAGGTTGTACATATTATATACCCATGATTGTTGATAATATATCATATATGTTTAGTTATCCGACTCTTAGTGGTTTTGTGTATTTATGAAAAGAATTAATTTAATTTATCGATCTCCTTCTATTCCTATATTGGTCTGCAAAAGTTAGTCTATATGATAGTTTTTTGGCAGTTTCTTTAAATTTTCCGTTTCAAAAAAGTAAAACATTTATTTCATTCTCTTATTGTAGGTGTGATTTTGAAGATTTGGCAGATTCTGATGACTGTGGATCGAAGCAGAGAACCTTGATTTTTTGTTTGGCCCTTTGTCTTGTTGAAAGGGTTAGATCCTAAAAAGCATTTGGCTTCATTTCTTCTGTCTGTTTCATGAGAAACATTGACTCAGTGATTTGACAATAGGGGAGTAGATTGAGTGGATAGAGAGCTAAAGTGTATGTATCTCTTTGGACCCTTGGGTGATTTTCACTTCCTAAAGACTTATTTTTGTTCTTCATCGAAAGGGTACAAGGATTTTTGGATTTAAATTTTCCCCCAAAATCTGGTCTGGAATCTCAAAAGAGGGGCTTTTTTTGGTTCAGGGTTTGGTGTTTTGTGTTTTGAAGTTTATGTGATTTAGTGAGAAAAAAGAGTAGTGAGTGAGAGGTCTTGTCCTGTCTATGAGTTTTGTATCCATCTGCAACACAAGCAGTGTGTTTGGTTTGGTCTTGTCTTGTTCTCCAACTTGGCCTAATAATGCAATCATATCTCCTGGAAGCAACAAAATCTCTGAGGATCAGCTAGAGAGTTAATAATCTTCTTGGGGGTGAGAGGAATCTAGAGAATTTGATCTTGCATTTGTGCCATCAATGATCCGTGGGAAACAGGAAAAGAAACCAGGTTCTAATGGGACTGATAAGGTTCTCGTTGCTGTTAAAGCATCTAGGGAGATTTCAAAGACAGCATTGGTTTGGGCTTTGACTCATATTGTTCATCCTGGAGATTGCATCACTCTGATTGTTGTTGTCACTTCTCACAATGCTGGTACTTTATTCTTCTTTGGTGGAGATTTCATTTGCTCTGTTTAATTCGTTATTTCTTGTTTGTTTATTTGGTCTTTTATGATGGAATTCTTAGGTCGAAAGCTATGGACTTTCCCGAGGTTTTCTGGAGATTGTGGGAGTCGACATCGGAAATCGCATTCTGATGCAATTCCTGAGATAAAGAGTGATCTCACTGATACTTGTTCCCAAATGATTCTCCAGCTTCATGGTGTCTATGATCCAAACAAGGTATATAACTTACTTAGCCTAGCATCAAGATAATGAGATTCTGAAACATCATTAAAGTTTGTTTCTTTGAAAGGTAAATGTCAGGATCAAGATTGTTTCTGGATCACCATGTGGAGCTGTTGCTTCTGTGGCCAAGGAATTGCAAGCAAATTGGGTAGTTCTTGATAAGTAAGTATACAATCTATGATTTCATTCTTCAACTAATTAGTAAGGTTTTTACTCTCTCTCTTTGTGTGGTTGAAATGGTTCTTTTTACAGGCACCTTAAGCACGAAGAGAAACGGTGCATAGATGAGCTACAATGTAACATTGTTGCAATAAAGCGTTCTCAGGCAAAAGTTTTGCGCTTGAACTTGGTCGGTTCACCAACAAAGGATGCAATGAAAGAGTTTGCTTTACCAACTGGGCCAGAATTAGCATCTGCAAATGACAAAAACAGGTCGTTAGATTCGATTAGAGCGGTAGATACAACTCCTATGAGCAGTCCTGAGGTTGGGACATCATTCACAGGCACAGAAGCTGGGACTTCATCAGTGGCTAGCTCTGACCACGGGACATCATCGCCTCTTTTCATAGTGGAAGTGAAAAAGGATGAAGCTTTAGTCATCAAAGAGGATGATTCCAGTTCTGATTCAGAAGATGACTTGGAGGAGTTTAGTGGAAACTTAAGAGAAGCAATCTCGCTAGCACGAAGTGCTCTTCCTGTTCCACCTCCTCTATGTTCTGTCTGCCAGCACAAAGCGCCTGTGTTTGGAAAACCACCGAGGTTTTTCTCTTACAGAGAGTTAGAGCATGCAACAAATGGGTTTTCACAGTCTAATTTCTTGGCAGAAGGAGGATTTGGATCTGTTCATCGAGGTGTATTACGCGAAGGCCAGGTTGTAGCAGTAAAGCAACACAAAGTAGCTAGTACTCAAGGAGATGTAGAGTTTTGCTCTGAAGTAGAGGTTTTGAGCTGTGCTCAGCATAGAAACGTAGTTATGTTAATCGGTTTCTGCATCGAAGAAAGCAGAAGACTCTTGGTCTATGAATACATATGCAATGGATCATTAGACTCTCATCTATACGGTAAAATCTTTATCTAGATTCCTAGTTAGTTAAATTAGCAAACTCTTAACTAACTTCCATGAAATGTTCATTCAGGTCGCCATAAAGACACCTTGGGATGGCCTGCAAGGCAGAAAATAGCGGTTGGTGCGGCTCGAGGCCTTCGATATCTTCATGAAGAATGCAGAGTGGGTTGCATTGTTCACAGAGACATGCGGCCTAACAATATACTAATCACTCATGATTACGAACCACTGGTATCCCTTTTATAAATGGCCACTACAGTGAAGAAAGTTTACACTTTTGATTCATATATTTACTAAAATTCTGGTCTATTGTTCTGAAAGGTTGGAGATTTTGGTTTAGCGCGGTGGCAGCCTGATGGAGAGCTCGGTGTAGACACGCGCGTGATAGGAACTTTCGGGTAGAAAAGTGTATAAGTAAAGAAATCATCATAAAGCATTCTACAATTCCTCAATGACTTACTGTGTTTGGTTTGTTTAGCTATTTAGCTCCAGAATATACTCAAAGTGGGCAAATCACAGAGAAAGCTGATGTTTACTCGTTTGGGGTTGTATTGATTGAGCTAATCACGGGTCGTAAAGCCATGGATATCTTCAGACCAAAAGGACAACAATGTTTAACTGAATGGGTAATAATGAAATCTTGAAAGGTTTCTTCTTTTTAAAGATTCCATAAAAGCTCATCCAAAAGTTTCCTCTTTTTAAGCTCATCTTGTTTTGTGAGCAGGCAAGGTCTCTATTAGAAGAGTATGCGGTGGAAGAATTGGTTGATCCGAGGCTGGAGAAGAGATATTCAGAAACCGAAATCATTTGTATGATTCATACAGCTTCATTGTGTATACGCAGAGATCCACATTTGCGTCCTCGTATGTCTCAGGTAAACAAAATCACCATTCCTGAAACATATGTTCATTCTTCAAGTCAAATAATGTACACTTTCTCAGACAGTTTTTTTTTTTTTTTTTTTGAAGGTGCTGCGTTTACTGGAAGGAGATATGGTAGTGAATGAAATTCCGGGAAGGTTTAGTGGAAGATTATCGATTGAGAGAAGCCAGAGATCAGAACTAAAGATGAAGTAGCTAATTGAGAGAAAGCTCAAGGAAGAGTTGTTTTACTCTGTAATTTTTTTTGCTCCTTAGGAAATGAATTTAATCTCTCCGTTTTTTTTTTGTTTCTGTACAGCAGTGCGTAGGATGAATAGAAGGATTTTGTATAATCAAGTCCTCTTAATTGGTGATTATTAGTTTTAGTGGATTTATCTAGAGGATTAGTGTTTAAAGTTTTCTCACTGTTAAGTAATTAACCAACAAAACATATATAAGAAGGAAAAAAAGAGAGCAAAGTTATGTTAAGCTTTCACTTTCAAAAAATTAAGCAAAGTACAGAACGTTTTCAAGTTTCTCAATCACACCCAGAGAGTAAGATACAAAAGAAGACACAAATTGGAATAATCATCAAATTTAGTTGGGTTTATGACGAAGGGTATGACGTCAGCCCTGAAGTTTCAGTAGCCGCCGCAGCGTCCTCGTCAAGGAAGAGATTGTCACTCCTTCTAACCGCCGCGTGGACCAGAACCAACACGGCGGCGGTTAACAGCGAACCGAGGATATTCGCCGTCGCGTGGGTAAACAAAAGCAAACCGACGGTCAAAATCGAGAGACCGATCATGACCGTCCGATCATCGATCTGATGACCGAAAACCATGAGAGGCTCGTCGCGGAGGAAATAGAGGAAGATCCAGAAGACGACCAAGATGGCTAAGACGAGGAGAGAGGTAGGGTGATAGAGAAGGCTAAGGAAGAGGACGACGAGGACGCCGATGGCGTAATTAGCTCTGAAATAGCCGAGATTCGTCTTGATCCTCGAGATCGCGTCGAAGAAACCGTGAGGGAGATTCATGGATTTGAGATCGAACATCGATTTCCATGGGCGGCGCGTGGCCAGACCGGATTTGATGCGGTGTTTTGCGCGTGAGATGTACTCGAGTTCCACCGCCGGCGATGGATGTGACGACGTCGGAATCGCGCCGTAGTTCGTCATTTTCGTTGACGCGCCTCTGAGATTTGGCAGAGAGCGAGAGAGAGATTATATAACCAAATAAATACATATATGCTATATATAGATAAATGTAGATTATATAAAGTTATAAAGTTTTTTTTGTTTATCTACATATTGCTCAGTCTCTATGGTGCTGGCATAAATGTCACATATAGATAAATGTAGATTATATAACCAAATAAATACATATATGCTATATCCGTTCTGATATTAATTACATGGACTATTTTTATAATCAGCCCACCGAGCGTATTATATTGGGTCCCAAAGTGGTTTTCCAGGCATCGCTTTATTGCTACACGTGGCTTACCGGATAATATTTACAAAGACCACCATACATTTTCATAATATCGTCATTATATCCTAAAACTTATATTTGGATACACTCTAATACTTTGCCTTTAATATTGATAGTGTTAACTCAAAGTCGAATGCTTGATTTGTATTCCAAGACACTTCACCTTCAATTCTTTTCATATAAACGTTTGGATGTTTTCTTTAAGATTGTCCATGGAGAATCCTACAAGTTTTACCAAAAAAATATATAATAAGTATGTATATATATATATATATATACATGGACACATCCTTGTGCATAATGTATTAATTGACCCAGCTTCAAACACATTTCAGATTCGCAGAAACTTTTCTCTCATTCTCTTTGAAGGTCTATTTTGTACAAAGAGAAGATGGAGCTTGAAGATCAGAAGAAGTTCTTTCATGGAACACTCGAGATAACAATCTTCGATGCAACACCTTTTTCTCCTACATTTCCTTTCAATGTAAGTATGAATATTGTTGTTGATGATGATATCAATATTGCGTTAATTCTCATGAGCTATTTTCTTTCTCATTCACAGTGTATATATACGAAGCCAAGATCAGCTTACGTGACCATCAAGATAAACAAGAAGAAAGTTGCTAAAACAAGCTCAGAGCACGACCGTGTCTGGAACCAGACTTTTCAGATCCTCTGCGCACACCCGGTTTCTGACACGACAATCACCATCACGCTCAAGACTCAGTGTTCTGTTCTCGGAAGATTCCGGATCTCTGCAGAACAGATTCTGACTTCTGATCCAGCAGTTATAAATGGGTTCTTCCCTCTGTGCACAGACAATGGATCAACGAAACCGAACTTAAAGCTCAAGTTTCTGATGTGGTTCAGACCGGCTTATCTCGAACCGGGATGGTGCAAATCGCTCGAAGGGCAGTCTTTTCAGGGTATTAGAAATGCCAGCTTCCCTCAGAGATCGAATTGCAGAGTCGTACTGTATCAAGATGCGCACCACAGAGCAACGTTTGATCCTAGGGTTCATGATGTTTCTTGTAACGCAAGAAATCTTTGGGAAGATGTTTACAAAGCGATTGAATGCGCTAGGCACTTAGTTTACATTGCAGGATGGGCATTAAACCCTAACCTCGTTCTCGTACGCGACGACGAGACAGAGATTCCGCACGCAGTGGGAGTAACTATCGGCGAGCTTCTGAAACGGAAAGCACACGAAGGTGTAGCGGTGAGAGTAATGCTGTGGAACGACGAGACATCTTTACCGATGATCAAGAACAAAGGTCTGATGCGAACAAACGACCAAACAGCTTTTGCTTATTTCAGAGACACCAATGTTGTTTGTAGATTGTGTCCAAGATCGCACAAGAAACTCCCTACGGCGTTCGCTCACCACCAAAAGACGATCACAGTGGACACACGAGTTACGAATACGAACACCAAGGAGCGAGAGATCATGAGCTTCCTTGGCGGTTTCGACCTTTGCGATGGCCGGTACGACACAGAGGAGCATTCTCTATTCCGTACACTCGGGACAAGGGAAGATTTTTATCAGACAAGCGTGGCCGGAGCTAAGCAAAGTAGAGGCGGACCAAGAGAGCCGTGGCACGATTGTCACGTGTGCGTTGTAGGAGCTGCGGCATGGGATGTATTGAAGAATTTTGAGCAGAGATGGACGAAACAGTGTAACCCTTCGGTGTTGGTCAACACTTCAGGGATCAGAAACTTGGTAAACCGAACAACCACAGAAGAAGATAACCGGAATTGGAATGTTCAAGTTCTGAGATCGATAGACCACGTGTCAGCAACGGAGATGCCTAGAGGCTTACCGGTAGAGAAGAGTGTACACGACGGCTACGTTGAAGCGATTCGAAAGGCAGAGAGGTTTATATACATTGAGAATCAGTATTTCATGGGGAGCTGTGACCACTGGGAGAACAAGAACAACGATAGGTTCGAAAGCGGATGCACAAACTTGATACCGGTAGAGATAGCGTTAAAGATTGCAGCAAAGATACGAGAGAAGGAGAGATTTGCAGTGTACATAGTGATACCAATGTGGCCAGAAGGGCCACCGGAGAGCGAAACGGTTCAAGAGATGCTTCACTGGACGCGAGAGACCATGTCAATGATGTATCGGATCATCGGAGAGGCTATATGGGAAAGTGGAAACGGATCGCATCCGAGAGATTATCTAAACTTCTTCTGTCTCGCAAACAGAGAAGAGAAGAGAGATGGAGAGCATGAAGCAGTTTCGTCGCCGCATCACAGGACGCATTATTGGAATGCGCAGAGGAACCGGAGATTCATGGTCTATGTCCACTCCAAGATCATGATAGGTTAAACTCCTGATCTGAAATGAAAATTGAAGATTTTTCCATGAAGGTTTAGAATAAAAGAGATTGTTGTTGTATGTTGTTTTTGTAGTGGACGACGCATACGTTTTGGTAGGATCTGCCAATATAAACCAGAGATCGATGGATGGTTGTCGTGACACGGAGATTGTAATTGGTTGCCACCAAACCGATACAAAGAACACCAACGAGATCAGAGCTTACCGGTTATCGCTCTGGTACGAGCATACCGGTGGCCAGATCACAGTGGATGAGTTATCCTTGACGGAGCCAGAGAGTTTGGAATGCGTTCGAGGGTTGCGGACAATTGGGGAGAAGATGTGGGAGATTTATAGCGGAGACAAGGTCGTGGACATGAACGGTGTCCATTTGGTTGCGTACCCAATTAGTGTGGCCAGAGATGGTGCGGTTGAGGAAGTCGGCGACGGAATATTCCCTGATACCAAGACGTTGGTGAAAGGAAAGAGGTCCAAGATGTTGCCTCCGGTTCTCACAACCTGAAAGAAAAAGTCAGAATCAGATCGTATATATGTATAAAATAACATTCAACTTGTTGATGATGATGATAAGTACATATTGATATTTATTATGAGAGGATGTTTTTAGTAATTACCTTACTTACTGCTTTCTCTTATAACCCACACTCTGGTTCCTTTGTCAGTTCCAGTTAGTAGATGATGTCTTGGGTGTTGTCTTTTTTCAGGCTTTGTTGCCTGCAACAAGCAGAAGAATAATCAAAGCCTGTATAAACCAAGAATAGCTTTTTTAATAGCGAAATTTGTGCAAAGCATTTAGTGCTACTTGACATAACAGACCAAGTATCTCTACATCTATGTCTAAAGGTAAACTGGTATGGAGCCTCAGCTTGTGAGGAACCTTTTGTTTTCCTATTTCGTGTCCAAGCTCATCTAAGGGCTTATGGCTGGGAAAAAATCTCTCTTTTTTGCGCTGTGTATCAATCCAAGACGATTCACTATTGGAAGCTTTTACTTTTTAGCGCTGTACCGAACTTCTTGCAGATCTAGGGGACCAACTCCGTTCTTCCTCTACATTCTGCTGATCTGCAGAGTATACTGTTCAATCTGACCTTGATAAGGACACAAGAGGACAATTCTCTGAAGATGTAAGTTGTTTCTAACTCACTCTTAAGCTGGAAAGTTCTCAGACTCTTTAGTAAACTAAGTATCTCTATATTTATACCGGCTATAACCTTTCATCCTGATCAAACCTAGACCGATCTAATTTCAGATCAATGTGAAGCCTCAAAGCTTAAAACTACAGCAGTAGCAGTCAACTCATGTTTTAAGTGAGCTGATCCTATCTCTTTCCTATCTACAAAAGCTTTGCCTTTATTCTAATCCATAGATCTCTTGCAGCCTCCAGAAAGTTAACGTGGTTAAGATAATCCGGTCCAGTCGATTCTAAATTTTTTTGCTTCCATGCAACACCAGAAATCCATGTAGTGAACCATCATTAAGAACAGCTACTTCTTCATCAGTCTAGCAATCTATTTCTATCAACATTCTAGTGTGAAATCTAGGCTAGTCTCACAAATCCTCCAAGAAACAAAATGACGTGTAGTGAACCATCTTCAAGAACAGCTACTTCTCCATCAGTCCAGCAATCCATTT
Source organism: Eutrema salsugineum (assembly GCF_000478725.1). Lineage (NCBI taxonomy): Eukaryota > Viridiplantae > Streptophyta > Magnoliopsida > Brassicales > Brassicaceae > Eutrema > Eutrema salsugineum. The sequence goes on from NW_006256486.1 coordinate 579,887, forward strand.
CTATCAACATCCTAGTGTGAAATCTAGGCTAATCTCACAAATCCTCCAAGAAACAAAATGACTGATTCCACCTCCATTGCCAAAACTCTAAAGAGAATCCAAAGTCTAAGTGGCAAAACTAATGATGCATACCATAATCAAGAAACAATGAGTCTGTTACATGCAAAATTTTTAAGACATATATGAACCACCTATATGCCAAACAAAACGGCAGCTAACCTCTAGCAGTTATAACCAGAAAGTAAATATATAAACTTCCCCGTAAGGAAAGTTTTCTTGGAAAGATCATATACCTGTCTCCTGTCCTGACTCGTAGGAAGATCTTTTTCCGTAAGGCACATCAACATCCTTGGAAAGTGCATACCCGGAAAACTGATTTAGCATCAACATAACCAACAACAAGACCACTGATAATCTCTTGATATATAGAAAAGTTCCTTTATCTGAAGGCAAAATAACTCATTGGAGAGGGAGAAGGTACTTTGAGGATATAGCTTTCTTCTAGATAAAGTTGCTACTGAGTAAGCCAAACTTGCTGACATTCCAATAATGCAGCTTGTGGCTTGTGCCTCCTCAAAGACAGATGTGTTAACCTCTTCAAGGACCCAAAAACAGTAGATATATATAGATGGCACCACCGTAAATCCTATCTTACTTGCTATGTCTCTGATGAACTAACTCCATGAAAGTCGCTTTGATTTGTCTTCTATAGATTCATCTGTCATCCATGAGTTACAATCTTCACCCGGCCTCCTAACACCCAGCCTCATTTTATGTTGTTTCAGAATCGATATTCAATCTATGAAACTGAGATTCAGCCACCCATCAGAAAATGCATCAGCTCCTTATCAGCGTTCTTCCATTCGTTCGAAGCGTGAAATATGTGGTACACCTAATGACACACGAGGTTTCTGATGGTAGATTGAACATGGGCAGTGGGTAGTAGGGTCCTGCAACTCCGACCAAGTCCAAGACCACTTACGGCACTTTGATTCAGTAAGGATGCTGAATTGCTGATCGCTTCAATGGAAGACCTTGCTCAAAAAATCCTTATCGAAGTTTTCCCCGAGAGAAAGATCCGCTCATATTGATCCATATGACCCTCAAAAAATGGCTTTTTCTGGTGCTGATGCAAGTTTATTGGCCTGATTCCAGAAGGACGTCTAATCATCATGCTTAGATAGCTATAGAGGATCAATATGTCTCTGTTCCTCCAATAGTTCATTGTGCCTTGTTCCCTTTCTTAATTAAATCAGCATTGACACTACGGAAATGACCTTGAACAAGCAAGCTCAGTAAATTTCAATGAGAAAACGCTGCTTCCTGGCACAATGTAGAAACGGATGGCCTTCCAATGTTTCCACTTCATCTTAACTGAGTTTCTCCTATATATACCTAATATCTAGTAGAAACATACCTAACACCATCACACAAAAACAATGTCCGTGATAATGCTATCTCTTTTAGCTTCCAGCAACAAGCAATTGCAACTCGAGAAATTCTCCAAATGTGTGGCCAGAAACAACAACTTCCGCTCAAATCTCTCTTTAATCCAAGTAACCAAAGCCTCTAACCCCTTAGAAAGGTGTTAGCTCACCAGATATTTATAATTTTAAATATACGAGAAGGAAGAAAGAACTGTGGGTTTGAAGCCCAGGGAGGGGTAGATCTCCCTCCTTTTGTTAGTGCCAGTTTGATTTCTCAAACTTACTGGTGCATACTCCTCTGGTTTCTATAGAGATTATCTTATCAAATAATCAAAACCAGAGTGTAAAGAATGGGAGCAGGAGAAAAAGAAGGATAATAAGGCATAGCTAATATGAAACAGGAAAAACCAAAATCGTCAATTTGTAGTAACATACGACATAGTTTAGCCATCTAACTTAAATAATTAAAATGCCTTATTTAGAGAGCAGAGGAGCTAACATTTAGATTTAGAGTAGATGGATACCCCACAAACAACCAGATGAGTGTTACAAAGTGGGCTATTCAGACTCACCTCATTCTTTTTCCACAGATCATTTATACAATTCAATGACGATCCAAACGAGGTTTCTTCTGCGAGCCAGACCCATGGCTATAGTATTGGCTCCTTTCCGAAGATCCCTAAGAAAAAAGGAAAAAGAATACCGGCGTGTCAAGTTCAAGCCCACGAGAATAGATCAAATTACAAAAGCATGTAAACATTGGTACCAAAAAACTATCGTTTTCTCCATAAGAACCACGGAAAGCGCCATCCATATTGTTGTAATTCATCCCATACGATCCTCCTGGACACATAACATATGACACAACAAAGCAGTTAGCGACTTAATCATAACACCAAATGTTTCCAAGAAAGATCTAGGATCATACCAAAACCCCATGGCCTACTATCAACAGTAGCAAGTTCTGCTCGTAGCTTTTCAACTTCACGCGCCATAGAAACCATGTTCTTTTCCATTGTCTGCCGCTGCTCCATAAGCTCAAACTTTTCCTTCTTTTCATAGTCAAGTGCACCTCTGTTCCAAAAGAAAAGTAAAAACTCCCCTTTAGCATTAAAGACCGAAACCAGATATTGAGGCATTAAAATATAAACTAAAAAAACTAATGATAGAATGAGTTCAATATTATACCTAGCGTGCATAAGCTCCTCTGCAAGTCTTTAACCTCAGCTCTCAAACCTGAATCTGCTGTATCTGATGCAATTTTACCAAATCTTTCCTAAGTATCTGAACATCTCCACTTAATCTCGTTTGATGTCAGTTAGCTTCTGAACTTCACCACGCAGCTGTGAAGCCTCCTTCTTATAGGACTCCATAGCACGAATATCTACCTCAAGTTTATGCCTTTTCTCACTGAACTCCCTGGATTGAAGATCTTGCTCAGCACGAAGATCAGAAATCATGAGGTTCATTCGGTGAAGCTCTTCCTTGGCAGCACTGAGTTCACGTTCAAGAAGCCCTCGGTCCTCAGCTAATCTACGATTATCATTTAAAAGCCTTCTAATTTCAACGTCCTGTATTTGAAGATCTTCCAACAAAGATGGAGGTGGAGGCTGTAACAACGGAGGGACTCGTAGAAAGGGTCTCTCCGGAGAAAAACCACGACGATCATGAAAACTGTCTCGAAGCTCTCGGTGAATTCGGTTTCTTCCAGACATTCAGATTGACCTTCTGAGAAAAAGAAACACCTCAATTACAGAGCAAAAAAAAAGCAAAATTTCACAAATACCCAATAGAGAGAAACAAGTTTGAATGTCAGGACTCGAATCCACAAAACAAAAACTATCAATGTCACTTTCACGAAACAAATTGAACCATAAAACAACACTTCCACTGCAAATTGTACAAGAAATGTTTCTCCAGAATCATGCGTCTGCTCAAGTAAGAAATATATTTTATGGTATTACAAGATTAACAGAAGAAAATTCGATCTATACGTATAACCTATATAGATAAATTTTAAATTGCAATGATCGCAGCTTCAGCAGATCGACAATTGATCATATATATATCGTATCTATCAGCAGCAAATTAAGTTGGGTATTGAAGATTGAAAGAGGATAAAATAGAGAATGATATTGTGAAATACCAGGAGACACAATTAAAAAAAGAAAAAGGAAAAAGAGTCCAAACCTCTTCTCTTGTGCGGATATCGTCTTCTACCTTATTTCTTCAACTTGCTTCTGAAGTCTCTCTATTGGAGAGAGAACAAGGTTAAAAGTTAAAACCTGTCTGCGCCGTGAACGACGTCGTGTTGAACGTTTTTAAAGTTTATTGGGCTTTTTGTTTCCAAACTCTGGTCGAGTGGTTTTTTGTTTTTTTTTTTGGTTTTGTCGATCAATTTTTCTAACAGTAACTTGTAAAACAATATAGCCTTTGCTTGTTATTTCCCTTTGTATTTCTTTGCTTTTCATTTTTGTTTTCCCCACTCTCATTGTGTAACCTTTTCCATCGGAAATAAAGAAATTTTTGCCCCTCCTTACCAATCAGAAAAAAAGAGATAGGAACTTTTGTTCTACCAAAAAAGTGAAAAAACATAGTAAAAATAGGTGAAAACGAAGATTTTTTTTTTACTCCTAAAAGGCTAAAACCATGGGGAAAACTTCCCATCCACAGAAACACAAGACCCAACACTGGATCAATGCAAGGATGAATGAAACTAAGATTCCAAAGTTACTGGTTTCAACATCAAGACTAATTTTTTTTCTTTCCAAAAGCAAAACATTTGATATCCACAAGAATAAGAACTGAAACCAAATCAACAGTAGCTGAACTTTTTAATCAGAGAGTAGGAATGGTTTTGGATCCTATGAATTGTTTCAGAATCGCTTTTTCTTCATCATTCCGCTTCTTCTCTTCTGCGTTTTTCGGGATGACTTTCCTTTTCTCATCCAACATCCATTTGAAGAGCTCACGTTGCTGCTTCTCCGGTATTGGCTCACGTGCCTTGACCACCACTGGCTCTGCAACCACTGTGGAAGACACAGGCTTTTCAATGCTAACAGGAGCCGCTGCGACTGAACCTGATTTAGCAGCTATCTCTTCATTTTCAGGATCTATGTCCTTTTTCTTAGTCCTAAAGAAAAGGTATCCTGCAAAAGCAACAAGGCCAAGAACCACCAGTGAGTGTGTCTTTCTGTGAATGTAGTTTCCGAAATTAAATGCAAAGATTATAACTTTAAACATCACACACAGTCCTAGGCTATATAGATTTCAAGAGCTAAGGTTTGCATCTAAAGAATGTAAAAAGATGAGCAAAGTCCTGTAATCCAGTTAGATAAACACCTCAGAGTCAACAGTAAACAAATAGACTCTAAGATTACAAAAATCTATCAAGCAACTACTCAAAAACTCATAGCAGAACATGTAATCTGAAGCAGATCTCCAGGTCCAAGCTTTGTGCCTGATCAAAACCCTTATGATTCTAAGGTCCAATGATTCTATTCGAAATCCTCAAAACCAGCAAATCTTACCCTAACTCGAACATCCCACACAAAATTCGGAATCAGTAAAACGCTTTGATTACCTCCGACGGCGAGATTGACGGTGAGGAGAAGCGGCCAGACAAATTTATACCTTCGAGCGAACGATTCCTTAGGAGGCGGAGGAGGAGGAGGAACAGAACCACCCATCGTATACGAAGCCGCCGCAGCTGCAGCCGGAGACGGTGCTGATGATGGAGGTCCGGTGGGATTCTTGAAATTAGCCTCGACGTGCTTCAGCTGAGCAATAATGTCTGGTTCAGATCACAATCGAAACGAGATCACAAGTCAATCATATAAATCCAACCGTGAATGATTCGTTGAGTGAGCTGGGAAATAGGGACAGCTTCTATTTGTTTAATCGGAGAGAAAAAAAAAAACATTATGAAGGTTTATTTAAATTTCTTACCCTTCTTCTTGGGTTTATTGGTGTAAAGCTTGGGACCTTCTTCACTCATGGCGATTTCGATTCGTCGAGCAAACAAGAGAATTTTTTTACTTCTGTGCAAGTGTCTCGTTTCATCTACTTGTCATGGGCTAATATATTAGGGCTTTTCAAAGTATAATATGCTTTTTTGTTTTCGCATTAGAATATTGTTAGCTGTGAGGCCCAAGGGCCACCAATTCTGTATCAGTACTCGCGAAGGAAGAAAGCCCAAGTAAGTGGGGAGTAAGAGGATGGGAGGATTAGCATTTCAGGTCGTGAGGCGGTGGCATTGACCAAGGAGATTACTATTATAGTTAAGGAATAACCACGGTTAAGGGGAGAATCTTATCGTTGCAACAAACCACGTGAGGGGAGTAGTGACGTGGAGGAGGATCCAACGGAAAGTAGTAGAGTAGTATATAAGAGGAAGGAATCTTGTTTAGAAGGGTATCAAAAGATTTAATCAAAGTTGTTGGGGAGGGAGAGACTCTATTATCATTCTCTCAAACTGTATCGACCTTGATCTTATCAATAATAAAGTTATATCCGTCTTTCCTGAGTTTCACTAGCTAAACGTATCAAATTTGGTATCAGAGCACCTCGATCTCGGGATCTCAAAATGCCACCGAAGAGAGCTGACGCGGAGAAGGCTTTGGAGAACTTACAGATGGAGGGTGAGAAGATCGCTGCCCTGGAGAAGAGTGTGGAAGAGATTCGACAGCAGATGAGCTGTATGGGAGAGATGAAGGCGATGTTGGAGCGGATAGGTCAGCGTTGGTTGGAGGAAGACGATGTTAAGAAACGTCGCGAAGCAGAGACCTCGGAGTCGGTCATGATCGCTGACCCGATCGGGACACCTACGATCAAGGATCCCGCGAGCGGGGGAACGGGGAAGGAAGTCGCTTGCACCCCTGACCGAACGGTGCAGACGAAGATGACGGAGGAACAGAACACACCTCTCACGCGGCGGATTGAGATACCGCTATTTGACGGAGACGACGCGGAGAGCTGGTTGCTTCGGGTGGAACAATATTTCGAGCTGAGCCACTTCACGGAGGAGGAGAAACTGAAGGCAGTTCGAATGTGTTTTACCGGCGAGGCACTCCTATGGTATCGGTGGGAGAGGAAACGGAGCCCCTTTTCGGACTGGGAACAGCTGAGGTACCGGGTGTTGGAGCAGTTCGCGGTCACCCATGACACGAGTGTCGGCGAAAGGTTTCTGACTCTCCGACAGGAGGGAACGGTGCGAGAATACAGCCGCGATTTCATTTTGCTAGCCAGGAACGCACCGGAGATCCCAGAATCAGTGCTGGAGATGGCGTTCATCATCGGACTGAAGCCCAAAATCCGAGCAGGGGTGAAGATGTTTTAGCCGCGAACACTGAAGAAGATGATGAGTGTCGCGAAGATAGTGGAAGAATGGGTCGAACAGGAGTCGTCCCCGGGAAACCAGTCAGGAGGAGGGACACGAGTTTCTCGATCTGACGGCGGCCGAGCTCAACAGCACACCATGGGCCTGGGGTTGGGAAATGGGCCTGTTTCATTCAAGGCCAGGTTCCCAACAAGCCCAGCCAAGAATACGACGACGCATCGGGGGCCACCTGTGAAGCCACACAATCGACTCAAGCCTCCTTTCCGGCGGTTGACGGCGGCAGAGATCGCCAAATGGAAGGCTGAGGGTTTGTGCTTCAGGTGCGACGAGAAGTTCCACGGTAACCATGTATGTCGGGTGCCTGAGCTTCGGATTTTGGTGGTACAGGAGGATGGCACTGAGGAAGAGTGGATTGACGAATTGGAAGACGAGCTGGAGGGGAAGGGGACGGAGGTTACCGAGTTGGCAGAGTTATCCCTCAATTCGATGGTCGGTATCTCCTCTCCGCGAACCATCAAGCTGATGGGGAGGATTAGTTCGGAGGACGTCGTGGTGCTCATAGATAGCGGCGCCTCCCATAACTTTTTGTCCGAGAAGATGGTACGGAAACTCAATCTGGACACCGAGGTGACCTATGGGTATGGGGTCATCACCGGAACCGGTATTACGGCGAGAGGTAAAGGACTGTGTAAGGGAGTGGAGCTGCAGATGCAGGGGTACTCAGTTACAACAAGTTTTTTACCCCTCGAGCTCGGAAGCGCGGATGTAATATTGGGGATCCAGTGGTTGGACACGTTAGGGGTGACTAAGGTGAACTGGAAGTTACAGATTTTCCAGTTTAAGCTGAACGGCGTTAAAATCACGTTGCAAGGGGATCCCAGTCTCTGCAGCGCTGCAATCTCACTCAAAGCGTTGTGGAAAACACTTGGGAACATGGAGAAGGCGTTCTGGTGGAGTTCGGGGGCCTCCAAATCGAAGATGGTACAGTTCTGCCCTCACCTCCGGGAGAGTTGCAGGCGGTATTGGCAGAATATGAACATGTCTTCGACGAGCCCAAGGGGTTACCACCGTCGAGGGGCAAGGAACACGCTATCACGTTGGAAGAAGGAGCGAGACCGGTGAGCGTACGGCCATTAAGGTATCTGCAAGCGCAGAAGGCTGAGATTGAGAAGCAGGTCTCAGCCATGTTAGCCGCGGGTATCATCAGAGATAGTGGGAGCCCGTTCTCGAGCCCGGTGTTGTTGGTGAAGAAGAAGGACGGGAGTTGGCGTTTTTGCGTTGATTATCGCGCATTGAAAAAATCAACGGTAACAGATTCGTACCCGATTCCGATGATTGATCAGCTTCTTGACGAACTACAAGGTGCGGTGGTGTTCTCGAAGCTAGATCTCCGATCAGGCTATCACCAGATTTTGGTACAAGCAGAAGACGTGCAGAAAACAGCTTTCAGGACGCATGATGGGCACTATGAATTCTTGGTTATGCCCTTCGGGCTCTCCAACGCCCCGGCCACTTTCCAGTCCCTGATGAATGATGTTTTCCGACGCTATCTTCGTAAGTTTGTTCTGGTGTTTTTCGACGACATTTTAGTATACAGCCGTTCGATGCAGGATCATGTGGGGCATCTGAGAGTGGTGCTGGAAGTGCTCTCCGAACAGAGGCTGTATGCAAACCGAAAGAAATGTCAATTCGGAAGTGGGAAGATTGAGTACCTCGGACATATTATATCGCAGGAAGGTGTGGCTGCCGATTCGAGTAAGATTCAAGATATGACCAGCTGGCCTTAACCGAGGAATGTGAAGGAGCTGAGAGGCTTCCTCAGGTTGACAGGGTACTATCGAAAGTTCGTGCAGGGATATGGCGCTGTAGCGAGGCCACTCACTGAGCTGCTTAAAAAAGACAATTTCAAGTGGGAGGAGGCCGCTACCGAAGCCTTCAACGCTCTGAAGGCAGCCATGACCTCGGTGCCGGTGTTGGCTCTGCCTGACTTCACCGCTCTCTTCATTGTGGAGTCGGACGCTTCGAGAATCGGCTTGGGGGCGGTGCTCATGCAGAACCACCGACCTATTGCATACTTCAGCCAAGCCTTGACAGAGAGGCAGAAGTTGAAGTCAGTTTACGAAAGGGAGTTGATGGCCATTGTATTCGCTATACAGAAATGGCGACACTACCTTTTGGGGAGAAAATTTTTGGTGCGTACGGATCAGAAGAGCCTTAAATTTCTGCTAGAGCAAAGGGAGATCAATATGGAGTACCACCGATGGATGTCGAAGTTGCTGGGGTTCGACTTTGATATACACTACAAGCCCGGATTGGAGAATCGAGCAGCCGATGCCTTGTCCAGTCGAGGTGTGTCGAAACTGATGTCATTGTCAATTCCCGCAGCAATGCAGTTGGAAGAAATATGTAGCGAGGTGGATAAAGACCAGGAGTTGAGGAACATCATGGAGGAGTGTAACAGAAACCCAGGAGCTCAGCCCGACTACTCTGTAGTGCAGGGGAGATTACTACGGAGGGGTAGATTGGTGGTGCCAAAAGGGTCGAAGCTGGTTGGTCTCATTTTGCAGGAATACCATGATGGGAAAATGGGTGGTCACGGAGGAGTGTTGAAAACTCAGAAGAGGATTGGAGAAGCGTTTTACTGGGAGGGGATGCTCGGGGACATAAGGCAGTATGTGGCAGGTTGTCAGGTATGTCAAAGACAGAAGTATGCAACCTTAGCTCCTGGTGGGCTCTTGCAGCCACTACCGATTCCGACCAAGATATGGGACGACATCTCAATGGATTTCGTGGAAGGGATGCCCAAATCTGGAGGGTACAATGCGGTGTTGGTAGTAGTAGACCGCCTGACAAAGTATGCCCACTTCATCAAGTTGAAGCACCCTTTCACGGCGACCGATGTGGCTATAATATTCGTGCAGGGGGTTATCAAGATTCACGGGTTCCCTCGCTCCATTGTATCGGACAGGGACAAGGTGTTCACGAGCGCGTTCTGGAAAGAACTCTTCCGACTCGCAGGTACCAGTTTGTGCTTCAGCACCGCGTACCATCCGCAATCCGACGGGCAGACGGAGGTGACCAATAGGGGTCTGGAGACGTATCTGCGGTGCTACGCAAGCGAGAAACCAAAAACGTGGGCCAAATTTCTTCCATAGGCAGAGCTGAGTTACAACTCGTCGTTCCATTCTTCGATCCGCATGACGCCGTTTCAAGCTCTCTACGGGCGAGAGCCACCTGTGCTGCTGCGATACGAGAATGGATCCACGACCAATGCGAGTTTGGAGGAACAGTTGAAGGAGAGGGATGACATGTTAGCCGTTTTGAAGGAGCACCTACATAAGGCTCAACAGGTGATGAAACAGAGGGCGGATGGGCATCGCAGAGAGGTGGAGTTTGAGGTCGTAGACTCTGTGTATTTGAAAATGCGGCCATACCGCCGACAGACGTTGGCCCGGAGACCGAATGAAAAGTTGGCGGCTCGGTATTACGGTCCTTACACGATCGAAAGCAAGGTGGGGAAGGTGGCCTATCGTCTTAAGCTGCCATCGGAGGCTCGGATCCATCCTACATTCCATGTGTCGCAGCTGAAGAAGGCAGTGGGGTCGTCGCTAATTCCAGTCTCGATTCCTCCTCAACTCACTGAGGAAGGAGTGTTGGAAGCTGAACCAGAGGCGGTTTTGGACTCGCATGTGAACAACGAAACAGGACAGCAGGAAGTTTTGGTTAAGTGGAAGGGGTTGCCGGAATTTGAGTGTACTTGGGAATGGGTCAGTACAATGAAGAGGCAGTTTCCCTCCCTTGACCTTGAGGACAAGGTCGGTCTCAAAGGGCGGGGTAATGTTAGCTGTGAGGCCCAAGGGCCACCAATTCTTTATCAGTACTCGCGAAGGAAGAAGGCCCAAGTAAGTGGGGAGTAAGAGGATGGGAGGATTAGCATCTCAGGTCGTGAGGCGGTGGCATTGACCAAGGAGATTACTATTATAGTTAAAGAATAACCACGGTTAAGGGGAGAATCTTATCGTTGCAACAAACCACGTGAGGGGAGTAGTAACGTGGAGGAGGATCCAACGGAAAATAATAGAGTAGTATATAAGAGGAAGGAATCTTGTTTAGAAGAATATCAAAAGATTTGATCAAAGTTGTTGGGGAGGGAGAGACTCTATTATCATTCTCTCAAACTGTATCGACCTTAATCTTATCAATAATAAAATTATATCCGTCTTTCCTGAGTTTCACTAGCTAAACGTATCAAATATCTGATTTTTTCCAGGTTAGTTTTGAACATTCATTTTTGTAAACCCATTTACTCGGAGTTTCATGGATTATCATTTCTATATATGTGCCAGTCAAACCTATTCGTAATTTAGTTTAAAATGTCACATAAATTTGCATAAATCTAGGGCATATCATTAATCATCATTTTATAACTATCTTCAAATGATATAAATTCAATTTAGTTAACAAAAATTGTGCTAAAATTAATAAATACTTTGTCAAAATTTAAAGGGATTTAAATTACCAAAATGTCTGTTTTTGGTTTTGTTCTTAACCACAAATTTTACCCTAATCCGGATCATCAGACCATATGTTATCTTACATGTTTAATGTTATGATGTAAATGTCAAACAAATCTTCGAAAAACAAAGAGAGTAAGGGAGAGGCAATCAATAGAGTAAAATGGAAAAGAAAAATCACTGAACCCTAAAAGCAATATAAAACATACATGAATCAGCTCCAGCCTCTTCTACTCCCACGGTCTCTAAATCCTCCAAGCCCTGTTCCACATTCATAAAAAACCAAAAGTTTATAAAAAAAACGCATAACTTGATTATAAAAGATCATAACTTGATTAGGTTCCTATTAAATTCTAACATAACCAAGTATTGCAAATCTTGTGATGAAGCAAGTTTTTCTAGTGAGGTAGAAAGCAACCGTGACTGTACTAAAAAGACAAAGATCTTTGCTTGCGGTTAACTGACCTGGAGGAGGAGGAGCGGTACTGCGACCCATTGATGACAATTCGGGGCTCACTTTCTGTCCAGCTTCTTGTAGTATGCTGATTAGCTCTTTGGCAAATCTCGCATTTGCTACTGTGAAGAAAGTGTAAGCTGTTCCTTTGGCCCCGGCTCTACCAGTTCTTCCAATCCTGTGAACATAATCCTCTAGTGATCCAGGGAAGTCATAGTTTATCACATACTTGACATCTTTCACGTCTGTTCAAAACAAAAAGACGTTATCAGCTTCTCGCATGCTAATGAGAGAGTTGGTGTTACGCGCATAGGAGAAAGGGAGTTAGTACCTAATCCACGGGCTGCAACATCTGTAGCAGTCATTATAGGGCTTTTGCCTGACCTAAACTCTGATAGAACCCAATCTCTCTCAGCTTGACTTTTATCACCATGTATTGACAAAGCAGGCCAACCATCCATGCGAAGCTGACGAGTGATTTGGTCACAGCCCTTTTTTGTATCGAGGAAGACAAGAATTCTGCTTCCATCCATTATGTCTTCAAGCAACTTCACCAACCTGAAAAAAATCGGTAGAATAGTTTCCATTCACCACAAGTGAAAGGAGATAGAGAAGCAGGGAGAGCCTAGGTAAGGAGACGTACTTGTTATACTTTTGGCTTTCAGAAATGACATCAACAATTTGACGGATTGCACGGTTAGCTTTTAAATCAGAAGATCCTATAATCACCTGCACTTAAGACCAAAAATGCCTGCTCAGCTCTTGTTGACAGCTAAACCATTATGAGAAAACTCGGAGAGGTGATTCTTACTTTGTATGGGTTATAAAGAAACTTCTTAGATAGTTGTTCCACCTCCTTCGGCCAAGTAGCACTCCAATATAAAGTTTGACGGTCTGGCCGAATCTGCACAGGTTTCAACAGATTGTAAGACAAAGCAACATAGAATACACATATATATATATATGACTGAAACAGAGGTAAGAAAACGAACATGTGAAACAATTTTCCGGATCTGAGGATCAAACCCCATATCCAGCATTCGATCAGCCTCATCCAAAACAAGATAAGTAACCCTCCGCAAGTTTGTGTTGTTCGACTCCATCATGTCTATTAACCTCCCAGGAGTAGCTATAACAATTTCCACACCTAAATTCATAGGCCAATAATCACTCTCAGAATGATTTATGAGTAAGAAAAACTAATAGTATGAGAAATGACATAAAAAGAACTGAACCAAAGCAATTCACCTTTCTGGAGATCACGCACTTGAGGCCCTTTTGGAACTCCGCCATAAATGCAAGTGCTCTTTATCTTTGATGATGAACCAAATTTAGACGCTTCTTGCTGTATCTGAACAGCCAGTTCACGTGTCGGAGCAAGAACCAAGACGATTGGGCCGTCCCCATGAGCTGTGAAAATATCATTTGAAATCAGTACCGCATTTACAGCTTTACATCAAATAACAACGAAAGAAAAAAAAAACACTCCACGAGCAGATATCAGGTGGTACCTAAAATTGGTTGAGCATTCACATGGACTATTGCAGGTAGTAAGTAAGAAAGAGTCTTCCCAGAGCCAGTTTCAGCAATGCCGATGAGATCACGTCCCTTCAATGCCATTGGCCACCCCTGAGATTGTATAGGTGTAGGTTCAGTAAAACCAGCCTTCTTAATCTCTTCCAAAACATAATCTGGGACAATCAAGAGATTCTCATCAATAGATCATATACAAAAACAAAACAGACATACATGATCCACCTAGGCCATGTATGTGAAACCAATCACAAACTTAATGAAACGGAAGTCAAAGCTTACCAGGAAACCCAACATCACGAAAACTTTTGACGGGTTTTGGAATATCTCGACCTTCGACAGTAATTTCCCTCAACCTTCGATATTCCTCAACTTGTGCCTCTGTCATAGCTGCAACAGCTGGTGACTCGACATAGAAATTCTTCTCAAAAGGAGTCAAACCATCCAAATCTGGCTTCCGTGGAGATTCATTGCCATCACTTTCCCTTTTGCTTGATGTATGACCACCCGAGCTTCCATATGTTGAAGCCCCACCAAACCCAGAGTCACTAAGAACAAGCAACTTTGAAAATGAAGCAAACTCCTCTTCTCCAATTACACACCGTCGGGAATTGAAAACGCATTGATTAGCAGCTAAGTCGAAACAAATTTCTGACTAATCTATTTATTTCATCGTTTACATACGAAAAGCAAACACACTTACCTTCGACGTTCACGGTACGATGTGGAATCGCCGGTCCGGCTATCGTAGCGACTCATGATGTCCGTCGAGACAATTTCTCCGATTGAGAAATATGATCGGGAAGTTGAGAAAGAAATAGTCACGGCACTCAAAATCTAGTCGTTAGGGTTTTACAAATCGGGAAGAAAGGAGAGAGAAAGAGAACGAAGGTGTCGCCACAAGAGCTCATATTGCTAAAGCTACGGTCAGCTAGTATATTAATTTTGTAAAACAGACCATCGAAACACGCCACGTGGATATTTGAATGTCACCGCCTCAATAATTTATTACCTTCAAAACAAACAAAAAAAAAGCTGAAATCATAAAATTAAGGAAAAAAAATGGCGATTCTATCAGCAAGCTCTACTCTCGTGAGAGCTGCCTTGGATACGCAGCCGAGACTCCGATACAATCCCAATGCGCCGCGAAATGTCAAGACAAACCCTAATACTAGCTCTTTCGTGCCATCATCGTCTCCGTCATCATCTTCTCCGGCGAGAAACTTAACAGCGGAAACTGGCGTCTCCGTTTCCGATTTGCTCAAACGTCCCGCAAGTAAAGGTAACGAATTGGGTTATTTTCCGGATTTCGGTGAGGAACTGTTTCGAAGGCTTTGGAGACAGAGAGATTCTTACTAGATATCTGCTTTTATGTAGACATAGGTGATGAATTGGATGATACTTGTATTGGATTCGAGAAATGGTTCCCAAGTCCACCAAAAGTGGAGAAGCCTAGGTCTGTCTTCAATGCTGCCTCCTTAGCTTACATAGGCGATTCAATCTACGAGGTTAGTCTTCAATTCCATAATAAGTTTGTTCTTAGGTGATTCAACTTAGTCCTTGTTGTTTAGGACTCAAGAATGTCAAAATGATGAGATTGTGCTTGCTGACTCTAGACAAGTTTATAGCATTAAAACAGTCACTATGATGAGATTGTGCTTGGTGACTCTAGACAAGTTATTGTACTTAAAATCATTTTTGTGTTGGCTTTGTAGATATATGCTCGTCGGCATTTTCTTTTCCCTCCACTTAGTATTGAAGAATATAACGACCGTGTTAAAGCAGTGGTGCGATGTGAAGCACAAGTATGTTTCTCTATCTTCTACCCTCTTTGTGTATGCTACAATATTCATGCTTCCACATACCTGTTGTGTCTCTGTTTGTTTCTGAATCGCATTTTGCTTGCAATATGATTCGTTTTGCAGAGTTGTTTATTTCTCACTTCCATCTACTTCATGTTGATCAGCATTAGTATTGTTCTCATTGTTCTTGTTTAAGCTAAACTATTCTGTGTGTGTCTTCCTCTTCAGTATGCTCTGCTGCAGAAGCTCGCTGATGATGATTTCTTAACTAAAGATGAAAGGTCAGTTACAAAACCCAGTTATTTACTGTCTCTAAAAGGATTTTGTTGGGATCTCTATCTCCCATCAAAGAAAGATGAATGGAGATATTATGATTTGTTTAATCGATCTGATGAAAACTTTTTGGTGCAGAGATATACTTCGGTGGGGGAAAAACGTAGGCTCGGTTAAAACACGGTCAACTAGGCGTGCTGGTGTTGCGATTTATAACAAGGCCTCCTCATTGGAAACACTTGTAAGTTGTTCATAATCTAAAAGCTCAGCAAGTGTATTACAAATTTTTGGCTCTAAACTCTTGAAACCCTCGTTAATTATCTGTTCAATTTCTCAGATTGGTTATTTGTATCTAGCAAACGGTAAGAGACTGGAAGAAATAATGCAGAAGCTGGGATTCTCCAGTGGTTCTGCGACGGAGAAAATGATTAAGGAGGGCAAGCATAAACTATCAGTTTTAAAATAAACTATACGATACTATAGCTGTATCTTTGAAAATGATTTGTTGAATATAGAATCCATTCTTCGACTCATTACATAAGTTTGGTAATTTTTTGTTTCAACTACGACTAAACCATCCAACAAAACCTTCGAAAGGCATCAAAAGTTAATGTCATTTTATCTAATCAGTCAATCTTCACCGAGGAGTAAATCTTTCTAACAAACCAAAAACATGCGTAGAAACCGATTGAGCCGGTTAGCACGAAAAACGAGTAAGAGATAATGATCATGTACCCAAAGTAGAGCGTCCCTGAAACGAGCTTTGTGATCTCAAGCTTTGTGAAGAAGTAGAAGATGGAGTAGAGGAAGAGGTAGACTGAGGATGAGCCTGATGTTAGGTAAGCTCTCCACCACCAGTTGTAGTCTTCACTGCAGAGCTGGAAGTAGCAGAGGACGACTGTGATCTCTGCGCAGGTCACGATCAAGATCAAGAACACTATGAAGAGGAACCCGAAGATGTAGTAGAATTGGTTGAGCCAGATCGATGTTAATATGAAGAAGAGCTCGATGAAGACTGCTCCAAATGGAAGGATCCCTCCAATTAGTATCGAAAACCTGGGTTTCATATACCATGGTTGCTCTGGTACTTGTCTCGGGATCTTGTTTGTTTTGACCGGGTCTTCGATTGCTGGTTTCTTGTAACCGAGATAGCTGCCAATGAAGACCAGTGGAACAGAGATTCCAAACCAGAGACAGACCAGAGCAAACATTGTACCAAAGGGAATGGCTCCGGATGATTGCTCTCCCCATATGAGTGTGTTGAGAACGAAGAAGATTATATCTGGGCTTCT
>NW_006256486.1:596619-696721 GCF_000478725.1 Eutrema salsugineum
TAAAGACATCTCCATGTACAAGTTTCCACCCGGTTTCTTCCTGAGCCTCGTCTTGGTTTCGAGCTGATTGTAGTTGGAAATATCCTTGTATAAAGTTCTCATCATGATCATCGCTACCATTCCAGAGAGGAAAAGGACAATCATAAGCGAGTTTATGATTGAAAACCAGTGGATTTGATCATCATTCATGAGCAAATATGTATCCCACCGCGAAGCCCATTTGATCTCACTCTCCTGCATATTTTCAAACGTCTTAATATGTTAACAGAGCGCAAATAACAAGCTCTCATAGGTAATTCAATTACCTTAAACGTGACATCATACGTAAACACGATCTCTTTTCCTTCCTCAACTTCTTGTGGAATAGTGTTGCTTTGGATCAGATTCTTTGTGTCTTTGTTGCATGTTGTTAACTGAGGATTTTTTTCATCCCACTCTTTGTATTCATGCAACATACTATCCAAAAAGAGAGAAAAAAAAAAGTGAGCTCGAGACGAATCAGACTTCTCAATAACGTTGATGATAACCAGTAAAAAAAAAAAAATACCTGTTAGGAGTAACCTCAAAACCAACAATTCGAGAAGAATCAGACTCTTCGTCTCTGTGGTACATAACTCGGAAACTCAAGTGGTTATGGATAAAGTATTTCTCCTCTTTACTCTACAACAGCAAAGCAAGCTACTCCAGATTGATACAAGAAAAAGAAAACAAAACAAAAAAAGTGGGAGGTAAGAATGTAGCCATAGAGGTTTTAGAGACATATTACCCCTTCATAACTCCCTTTGAAGCCAACACGGAAACCATGTTCATAAGTCGTTGACTGACTTCCATCTCTTCTTTGTCTAAGAACAGCTACCGGAAGATTATCAAGAATCCTACAGTCATTTCACAATCAAATTAAAAGGATAAAATCAAAGCTACCTCATATAGGTATCAAGGACATAAAACTTACATATTAGCTCGGTATTCATCATCAATCTTTTCCCTGAAATTTTTAGCAGACACAGCATCGACTTTCACACGGCAACCTACTCTGCAAGGTTGATCCTCCAACATTTCAAACTGAAACATAATCGAAAAAAAATATCTCCAACATCAGATGGTGAGGGGTTAATGCACAAAGATCAGAAAGAAAGAAAAGGAATTTTATAAGAGTTTTTGCTTACAGTATAAACCGAATTCTCAATGCGGTCTCCTCTGAGAACCTCCCCCAAATTCTCGCCGGTGTTCAAGATCTTGGGAGGCTTACAGTAATTAAGGTAGTAGTAATCATAAGGAAGTTGAGTCTTCGTAGACGATAGTTTGTTCACTTTAACATAAAGAGGATCACCCTGTTCCAATTAGGTAATCACAGGGAAGATTTGCAAATCATGAGCTCAAAAGCTTCAATTCGAATCAATGTAAGCTGATTATAACATCCAATGCACTATGTAATCGAATAAATTAGATCCCTACATTCTTCGTTGGCAAACACTACTTCGCTAAAAACGCTCGAATATTGTTTCGACAATACTAGACGCAAGAATTTCCCACAGATCTGGGTTGAATTACAACCACAACAAATCGCAATTAACACAGGAAACCCTAGATCGATATCGTCGTGAAACGTGAGACCGGAATAACCAAAAGAGTACCTTCTGGAAATCGCGAGGAGCGACACCGGGAAGATAGAATGCGCGAAGCGTGGAGAACAAAAGGAAGGAGAGTAAGAGAGTGACGTATATTCGAATCGTAATCGCCATCTTCGTCTTCTTCGTTGCTTTCTTTCTGTATGTCTCCTCCTCGAGGAGGCTTCTCTCAGGTAGAAGAAGTAGCCGAGCGCAACGGAACGATAGCCGATGCAAGAAGAAAGCGTTTTTTATTCAACAGACCCCTTGAAACGGTGTCGTTTGCCGCTTATATGTGTTTTCTTTTAATTAGTGAAATAAATTCACAAAATCTATTAAATCTTCTTTCTGTTGTGAAAACTTAGAAACTTTATTAATCATTAGAATGTATATATAGAGTACATAGGGAATCTAGGTTAAGTACAATGTCCTGATGGGCCTAATGGCCCGGTATAAGAGTCCATATATGATATGTGTTTAACACTCCCCCTTGGACGAGTGAACCGGGTCAGCTACTCAATCGGGATCTCGATAATGCGCTGGGGAATGTTGCCTCATTAAAACCTTACCAGGAAAAACCCAGTGGGACAAAACCTTGGTGAAGGAAAAAGAGTACAACACGCATTACTCCCCCTGATTGTAGCATCACTGCAGATCTCTAAGTCTATACATTCCTATCTGTTTGACGAGCTTCCGGTGTGTTGAAGTAGGCAATGATTTGGTGAAGAGGTCAGCTGAATTCTCACTGGATCGGACCTGCTGAACGCTGAGAGTGCCGTCCTTCTGCCAGTCTGAGGTTGAGAAGAACTTCGGTAAAATGTGCTTCGTCCGATCTCCTTTGATATATCCTTCCTTGAGCTGAGCTATGCATGCCGCGTTGTCTTCATACATCACCGTGGGCTGTGTGTCTTCGTCCATACCACAATCTCTGCGGATGTGCTGAGTCATGGAGCGCAGCCAGACGCATTCCCTACTAGCCTCATGAATGGCTAGGATTTCAGCATGGTTTGATGAAGTGGCAGTGAGTGTCTGCTTCATTGATCTCCAAGAGATGGCTGTTCCTCCATGCGTAAAAACGTAGCCAGTTTGAGACTTGGCAGTGTGCGGATCTGATAGATATCCTGCATCGGCGAAGCCGACTAACCCATCTTTATTTTGGTTAGTATAGAAGAGTCCTAAGTCTTGAGTACCTCGAAGGTATCTTAGGAGATGTTTTATACCGTTCCAGTGCCTCTGAGTTGGAGATGAACTATATCGAGCGAGGAGGTTCACGGCGAAACATATGTCTGGTCTAGTGTGACTAGCCAGGTACATTAACGCTCCTACAGCACTGAGGTATGGCTTTTCAGGACCAAGGATTTCTTCATCATCCTTTTTGGGACCAAGAGGGTCATCACTTAAGCTTCTAACTACCATTGGGCTGGTCAATGGGTGAGCTTGGTCCATATTAAATCGCTTGAGTACCTTTTCGATATAAGCCGATTGATGCACAAGGATTCCTCCTTTGATGTACTCAAGTTGTAATCCCAAACAGTACTTTGTTTTGCCTAGGTCTTTCATTTCGAATTCTGCTTTTAAGCAGTCGACTGTTTGGGAGATCTCACCAGATGTTCCGTGGATGTTTAGATCATCCACGTATACTGCTATGATTACAAATCCTTTGTTTGAGTACTTCTTGATGAAGATGCATGGACTGATGGGGTCATTTTTGTAGCCTTCTTTGATGAGGTAATCGCTGAGACGGTTGTACCACATACGCCCACTTTGTTTCAGTCCATACAAGGATTTGTTCAGCCTGATGCAGTATTGATCTCGAGATGCATTTTTGTCTTTTAGTTCAATGCCATCTGGGAGTCTCATATATATTTCGTTGTCTAGGGGCCCATAGAGATATGCGGTTACAACATCCATTAACCGCAGATCAAGATTTTCTCTTATGGCCAGACTTATGAGGAATCGGAATGTTGTTGCATCCACTACTGGAGAATAAGTCTCCTCATAATCGATTCCGGGTCTCTGTGAGAATCTTTGTGCTACAAGCCGTGCTTTGTATCGAACGACTTCACCGAGTTCGTTCCTTTTGCGCACAAAGACCCATTTGTGGCCCACTGGCTTGATGTGTGATGGGGTCCGGATGATCGGACCGAACACGTTTCTGAGTTTGAGACTCTTTAACTCCACGTTTATGGCTTCTTTCCATTTTAGCCAATCTGTTCGATGTGTACACTGTGTTATTGACGTGGGTTCTAGATCCTCTTGCGTGAGCGCAACATCAAGTGCTACTTTGTATGCAAAGAGTGCATTTAAGTCGACTTCTTTTCGATTCCATTGTGTTCCGGACATATTGTAATTGATGGAGATCTCATTGTTATCTTCTGAACCTGGAGATTCGGCGTCCCGAACTTCCATTGAGGGTTCATTAGATTGAGTCTCAGCCGCGGCTATGTCTGATATTGCAGGAATCCCGGTTTCGGTTATTGCACCTTTCTTTGATTTCCGGGGATTCTTATCTTTGGAACCGAGAGGTCTGCCCCGTTTGAGACGTGGTGCAGACTCTGTAGCAACTTGGGTCTGTCCTGTTGGGACAGCTATTCGTACTGGTGCATTACAAGCTGGGATGTACGATTTGGTTACTTTGGTCGGGTCAGCAAAGGAATCTGGCAATTGATTAGCTAGCTTTTGATAATGAATAATCTTTTGGATCTCTGAATCACATTCTAGAGTCCGAGGATCTTGCCAATTTAATGATGTTTGATTCCATGAAAGATCTTTGACCAGCTTGTTTGTCTCACCACCTAAAGAGGGATATACCGATTCATCGAATTGGCAATCCGCATATCTGGCCTTGAAGAGATCTCCAGTGGTTGGCTCGAGATATCTTATGATGGTGGGAGAGTCAAAACCAACATATATTCTCATCCTTCTTTGAGGTCCCATTTTGGTTCGATGTGGTGGAGCAAAGGGTACATATACTGAACACCCAAATGTTTTGAGATGGGAGATGTCTGGCTCATGACCCGAAAGTAGTTGGGATGGGGAATATTTGTGTTCACTAGATGGCCGGATGCGTATGAGTTCAACAGCATGTAATACTGCATGTCCCCATGCTGAGGCCGAGAGCTTTGATCTCATGAGTAATGGTCGGGCTATCCATTGAATGCGTTTAATGAATGATTCAGCCAATCCATTTTGAGTATGGACATGTGCTACAGGATGTTCCACGGTTACCCCCATGGCCATACAGTAGTCATTAAACGCTTGTGAGGTAAATTCACCAGCATTGTCAAGGCGGATAGTCTTTAGTGGGAAGTCAGGGAAATGGGCCCGCAATTTTATGATTTGGGCCAAGAACCTAGCGAAGGCTTGGTTCCGAGAGGACAAGAGACAAACATATGACCAACGGGTCGATGCGTCTATAAGGACCATGAAGTACCGGAATGGTCCGGAAGATGGATGTATAGGTCCACAGATATCGCCATGGATTCTTTCTAGGAAATGAAGTGTTTGTTTAGAGATTTTAACTGGTGAAGGCCGAGTGATCAATTTGCCTTGAGAACAAGCTGTGCACATGAGGTGTTGAGGATAAGCTCGGTTTTCTTTGAGGGTATGCCCTTGAGAGTTTTGAATTAGTTTACGCATCATATTTGCACCGGGATGACTGAGCCGGTCGTGCCAAATAGTATAATCAGTAAACCGAGCTTTGAGAGTGGTATTAGCTTCAATCATACTGACTTTAGCATGGTAAAGTCCAGTAGAGAGCGCGGGTATGGTTTCGAGGATTTGTTTATGGCCGTCTACGGTTTTAGTGACTAGGAGGGATTCTTTGTTCCCTTGACCTTGGGTTTCTATGTGGAAACCATTCTGTCTTATATCCTTGAAGCTCAGAAGATTTCTCTTCGAACTAGGAGAATATAGAGTATCTGGTATTTCAAGTTGTGTGCCATTTGATAGCAACACATAGGCATGGCCATATCCTTCGATAAGGTTTGAGAGACCCGCGATGGTGCTAATATTTGCGGTTTGATAGGTTAGGTTTATGAAGTAACTTTTGTTTCTTAAGATAGTGTGGCTGGATCCACTATCTACGACTATGGTTTCCATTTGCTGGTGTGCTTCATTATGAATAGAAGATAGAATTCAGTATTGAGGAATTCAGAAAATGTGATAAATCATAAAGTAAAGCAGTGTCTGAGAATAAAGGCAAATGGAAAAAAAAAATGAAACAAATCCCAAAATGAAAAAAAAATAAAGAACAAAATCAAATTGTATCAGAGTTTCAGATGATTGAATTAATCGAGGAGATCAGCTGTTTCATAGTCCATGGGGTCGGTCTGCTCGTTTGTGGTGTTCTCATCATCAAGGAGGTCGTCACCTTCCAGGTTAGCAGCATCGACTGGCTGAGTCATGTTGGCTTCAGCAGGAGCTTTTCCGTACTTCTGGTATAGATCGCAGTGGATCTTGGGGGTGCGACATTGCTTTGTTGGGTGGTTGAACATCCCACATCTGGTACAAGCAGAGTGATCGGGGTTGGTGTGGCGGGTCGGCTTGGTGATGCCTCGACCACGACCAGGACCATAACTGAGGTTAGGTCGGTTGCCGCGACCATGTCCGCGTCCACGTCTTCCACGTCCATGTCCTCGGCCATTACCACGTCCATTACCACGTCCACGGCGGTGATCTGAGGATCTATCGGGTTGAACATGGTAGGACTCTTGACGAGAAGCTGGGACAGGAGCCGATCCCGGGGGCCTCATAGCGCTGTTCCTCATAAGCAGCTGGTTATTCTTCTCAGCGAGGAGAAGACAGGACAACAAGTCTTCGTACAATGTGTGTTTCATTGCACGGTATTGTTGTTGGAGCACAACATTCTCTGTGCTGAATGTGGATAATGTTTTCTCGAGGAGATCATTATCTGTCACATCCTCGCCACAGAGTTTCCGGACACGCCGCGTTTTACTGGGAAGGATCGAACCATAGGAACGAATCTACAGGGCTATCACCTTCTTTGGCCAGATCTTCCAACCTTTTCACAATTACAACAATACGAAAGAGTTCGTTGTTGTAATCATCTACGGATTTGTAGTCCTGGAACCGAAGGTTCTTCCAGTCGAAATCTGCCTGAGGCAACTGGACCATTTTCTGATGGTCATATCGCTTTTTCAGCGCTTGCCACAATTCAAGTGGATTCTCAAGAGTGAGATATTGCTGCTTAAGGCTCGAGGCCAGATGATGGCGTATGTGACATATCGCCTGAGACTGTCCCTTACGGGATGCGGTGTTACCGTCGGTAATACACGCATCGAGTTCTTTCGATGCAAGGAACAAGCGCATGTCTAGGGCCCACTCGAGGTAGTTATCCCCGGAGACGTGAAGGGCCTCGAATTCACATTTCTGAATGTTTGACATCTGAAACATGAGATTGATTTTGTTAGGGATTGTTTTGAGAAAATTTTGAATGCTGATGATGAAACTTTCTATTTTGAGAATATTTCTATTTTAGGAAAGTTTCTAAATTTGGAAAGTTTCTAATTTGGGTAATTTTCTAAATGAGGAAAGTTTCTATGTCGGGAAAATTTCTATATGAGGAAAGTTTTTATATGAGGAAACTTTCTATTAGAGGGAACTTTCTCGGAAATAGTAAATTTTAAAGGGTATGGTTTTAGTTACCCCGAACATGATGTCGGTTTAATAGCTGTGATTTAATCGGTTAAAGCCGAATATAATTTCGGTTAATGAGGACCAGGTTTAGCCGGTTTTAGGCGGTTTAGGAGGAACCCTAGGGGAGCCGAATATGATTAGGATTTTATCTAGGGTTTTAACGGTTTGGAAAACATATTTTGGATGTGATTTCGAGATCTATAGGATCTGTGGTCGATGGTTTTAATAATTTCACAAGGACAACAAAGAAATCACGTGAAAAGGACTAGGGTTTAAGCATTATGACTTACGATTTTGAAGATTACAAAATCGTGAATCAAGCTTAGGATTTAGGGTTGATTTTCTTAGTTTATTCAATCAAGTGTTTCAAGCAAGAGAATCAACAATCAAATAAGCTGCAACAAGCTTATTAAACATGAAGAAAATCGAATAGGTTTATGCCATAAACATGGCCAAAAACGGTTGTTAGGTTTTTGTAGATTAGGGTTTTATAAAACGAGTTTAAAACCTTTGAACATGCATAAACTTGTAATTTAAACAATCAATCAACAAGTTATCAATCAATCATCAGTGTATCAAACACTTTCAATCAATTAGAGATCGATAGGGTTTTGAAGTGTTTAAACAACAGGTTCTATGGCTCTCAGTTTTAGAAGATACCTTTTCCACCTTTGGATTTCTGACAGGCTAATGAAACTGGGAGCTAATAGACCTCAGTTAGCCGCTACAAATTCCAAGGATTGATCACCAAAACTGGAGAAGCTGCTGGTTGAAGAAGGAAAAACTCGGATCTGGTTTTTTTTTTTTCGGTTGATCGTCGTGTACTGTAAGTGTGCGTGAGGGCGCGTCCGACGTTGGATCGACAAACGGTTTTCACCAGTAGATTCGTTTCGTCGAGGGCTTCGATTTGATATGTAGATCGTCTTCTGGTTCCTCACGGTGTGGAAGATATGCGTCTTTTAAGTTTCGACTTGCTTTTAGGGTTTTGGTGGTGGCCGGATTTATTAGGGTTTTTCGCTCAGAGAGTCTTATCGTGCTGATAACGTGTTGTGAAAACTTAGAAACTTTATTAATCACTGGAATGTATATATAGAGTACATAGGGAATCTAGGTTAAGTACAATGCCCTGATGGGCCTAATGGGCCGGTATAAGAGTCCATATATGATATGTGTTATAACACTTTCATTATTATAGATGAAGTACTAAAAAAACAAATTTTGAAAAATATTCCTATCCTACTATTAGCTAAAATTTCCTCCCAAAATCTATAAATATAACATGCTATTTTTTCTGTTTGTTTCATTCGTTGTAAGAAGAATTTATGGTGCAAATGTCAATAAAATAAACAAAATAGAATAGTATCAACTTCAATGAAAGATGATATAATCTCTAAAAACAGGATAACAAACAAAATAAAATGAAATTATCCGAGTCTTGTGGCTAGAATGGAGCAGAAAAAGTTTCAAGAATTTTATTTCTCCCGTAAATTAAAATATAAAATGTTCCACTCGAGAATCAAAATTGGTTAAGTGAGTGAGAATCTTCATATTCGATAAATGGTGACATTGACTCGTCGTTGATTTGGGCAGACTTTAAGCTCCAAGCACTTAGGCTTAAAACATCAACACTTTGAGTTCCTCTATTGAAGGCAAAGAGATTTGTGTTTTCTCCAATTGCCAATTTTGGATACACTCTTGAGGTTATACATACTTTGCCTCCTCCACCGTAATTCTCCACTATAGAGTGATCAATCTACACAAAAATAAAAGAAGAAAAAAATACACATCAGTTCCGTAGTGCATGAATTTAGAAATGTCTGCCTATCAGAGCCGGACCAAATTAATTTATTGCGATGCAACATCTCTAACTTTAATTGAAGTATACTCGCTTGATAGTTGATACAAGACACATATCTGAGAAAATATATTTTGACATACTTAAAACTTACCAAAGTCCTAAGAGAAATTGCTTGGTTAGAAGGGTCTATTGCCAGAAAAGCACCAAATGTTGTTTTATCATTTTCGTCATTCAACGAAGACCTGTGAGTGCCATTAAAAAGGTTAATTTCGTAAGCATTATATGTATATACGAAAATAATCTAAATGTGTCTTTTGAACGATGTATAGAAGTATATATACCTGCTTTGGTCAGTGCACATCAACACTACGTACTTAGTATTCTTATTAGTATCATTTGACTTGAAGATTTTGAAGTAAACCGACGTGTGCTCTTCCATGTCATTAGATGCCAAAACAATTAAACCAAATGGCCCTAAACCAGATTTGACCGACGAATCTTCCTGGCTACATATCTTTTGCGGGTCGGTCCAACTCGGTTTCATCACATCCGCTTTTTCCAAGTTCCTCACCTTGAATGATACCTCAACATCTGCCTGCTCAATACCAAATCAAATAAAGAAAAAAAACCATTTTTTTGTTAAAAGAAAAACTAGGTACTTTATAAAAAATTGATTCCCATAAAATGCGGATTAATCATAAATCTGGTCAAGGGATCGATTCCTACTTGTGCTGCAGTGACACCATGAACTTGGAGAGTAGATCCTGCCTTAAGAACTTTGTTGTGCCAGCTGACTTGTGACCCACGCAAGGTCTCAATCTCTTCAATTGGCCATTGAAGCAGTTCCTTTCCCGATTCACCGAGCCATATTTTTCTTGGAAATGACTATCAAATCATGAAAAAAAAAAAAACAGGTCAAATTCGATTTCTCTCGATCGGACCGTGACGAACTAATCTAGGGCAAATTTAAAATGTACCTGAAGACCAGACCAACCCTTCTCAATATCATCTTTAGCTGGTGAAGATTCATTAACCCAGCCCCACAAGACTCTTCGTTTCTTCACATCATCGAAAAACGTTTTCGACGCGTAATATTTCCCGTAATCTAATCTCGGAGCCGATTCATTTTGCACAAATCCAAGATCCGGTACATAAACATCTTTCTCACGATCGTAAGTCCCGATCGTGTAATAATCATGTAATGTCTCAATCAAACTCACTTTAAGCACGTGCTTTACATCACCAAACGACGACGTTTCCACACCTTCTGATCCGGTTATCGCAACCGGGAAAAAATCCGGACATTCCCACATTCCGGTTAAGTCTTCGTAGTGAAGAGGCTTCGTCGACTGAGTCCAATTGAAAAAATCTCTGCTTTTGTAAAGAATCGCTAATCCTCGACGATCGTCCGTCGAGCTTCCGACGATGACTCGCCATTCTCCGTCGCGTCCTAGCCACGCGGTGGTCGGATCTCGGAACCTATCAGGGTCAATTCCGTTGACGGCGTTAGGAGCCAAGAGAGGATTTAACGTCGGTTTTGACCATTCTCGGAGATACGGATCGGAGACGTTAACCGGAACGGCGATGTTTTGGACTTGACTTTTGTTTTGGTCAATGCCGGTGTAGAGGATCACCGGTTTGCCATCTGGTAGAATCGTGACGGAGCCTGACCAACAACCGTTGACATCTGACGGCTGAGATGGATTGAAAGCTGGAGGTTGTGGGGTCCAGTTCACTAAGTCAGCTGACGTGGAGTGACCCCATACGATTCTTACATCCCAAACGGCGCCGTATGGGTTATATTGGTAGAATAAGTGGTATATTCCTTTGTATATCATTGGTCCTACCGAAAAAAAGCAAATGCGTATGTGTGGATATAATAGATTATAATATATGAACAAAAATATGGATAATAATTTATTAAAGAGGACTAACCATTAGGATCTGGAAATATTCGTCGAAGCAGATTTTCATTTCACATAACGGAATCAACAAAGAATAAAACGATGTTAATTAGAAGATCGAACACACACACATCGATGGACAGAAATCAAATCAAGATCGGTATGGTACATACCGTTCATCCAATTTCTTGGAGGTTGAAAGTGATAACCGGTCCGGTACGGTTGGTTGAGATCTTGTTGTGAAGCTTCAAGATCGATTATAAAGTCGCAGAGCAACAACGATAGTAACAGTGACAGACCAACAATGGAACGATTTAATTTCGCCATTGTTGCTCTGTTTCTTTATCTCTCTCTCTCTCCTTTTCCTTGTGGTTGGTTTTGGGGTAGCTGTTTAAGTACAAGGTGTTAACGGCTAATCTAAGTATTAAAAAAAGACTGAAGAAATTGGTTATTTAACTATGAACAACAAATAAGCTCTTATATTGTTCGCTTTTCACATGGTTCGAGAGACAAATAATGCACAAGTGTGCACGTAACTGCAAATACAAATCCATTAATCAAAGACCAAACAATTAAATAACCTTAAGTCAGCCAGCATTTGTCTACAAACGATGCCTTTTTTGGTAGACAGTAAAGTAAAGCCTTCTTAATCTGGGCCTATGGGTTTGAGGAGAAAAATTGAAGCCCATAAGTATTTAGAGCAGTTATTGATGTTATATGCCTTGCCATTATAATGAGCTTCTTTTTCTTCTCTCAAAATAAGTAAAGAGACATCAAATGATCAAACTCTAATCACCCTATCCCGAATTTTACGTATCTGAATTATCCAAACCCCATCCGCTACGGGATATTCTCGTCATGTATTTTGTTACATTACTTTGGATAACATTAATTTTTCAATATAGGATATGCACACCGGTTTTCTTGGTTTGGTTCGATTCTGTAAATTGTTTGCAATTAATTAATTATCGGGTTGCAAAAACCGGTTATTGTAATGGGACCCAGAACGGCGACGTTTCAGGGAGACCAGAAACGGAAACATTGGGAACGGGTGTCTGAAAGGTCATCTGACCGCGTGGTGTGGATTAGTTTCGCAGAAGAGAAGAGTCAAAGCCAATCATGACTCTTTGGCTTAAGGGGTCCTATCCAATCACAGTCTGTCACGTGTCCTTTTGGTCTTCTACGGTTTGGACGACCTGTCACTTTCACTTATTAATGTCTGTAAGATGAGATTCCTCTCCATAGTTGCAGTAAATAATGTCATACCATAACGAGTAAAGAATTTTGCATTCACATTATTATTATATATATATATATCACTGTATCAGAGTTTGAATGTATTTATTTTTAAACTATTTACTATATGAAATATAGACCTTTTTTTTTGAAATATAGACTTTACAATTTAAAAAGTACAACTTTAAATCATGTGCACCTTATTTTTCCATTTGTCTTAATCAAAAATTCAAACTTATCATTAACAAAAAGGAAAAAACAATTCAAATTCAATTATTGTGACTAGTGACTACTATATCTATATGTCTACTATGATTCTAGGCCGAAAATGACGTCGGCGAAAGACTAGGTGTTATGAAAATCTGATAATTTGTAATGGTTTTTGAAGTTATATAGTGTATTAATCAATCTTTCGAACAAAAAAAGTTTTATAAAGTTTTTAGTTTGACAAGTTAAACCAATACAATTATAGGGGATTTTTAATTTTATTTCCCTAGTCTGTGAGTAGTCTGTGACTGTGAGGAGTCGACTCACGACTGTGGCTTCGATTGGTAACTTTGCGGAATGGCGAAATTGCCAAAAAATATTGCAGAATAAATTAAGTGACTTATAAGTCGTTTTTCTGCGGAATGACTTTTCTTTAGTATTTTTTTAAGCAAAAACGCAGTCTGCATTTTTGTGTGTATTTTTTCATTACGCGGATTTTTGTTGATTGGCAAAAAACCTGCGGAATTGTGTTTAAAAACGTAATTCCGTCATTCCGCAGGTTACCAATCAGAGTCTGTGTCTTTCTTGTCCACTCAGCTCGTGTATTCTTACTTCAGTTATTTACGTATTTTTATATCTCACACAATATAAATTATATAATAACAATGGAGTTTTTAGGTTTTTTTTAATTTCGTCTGAAAATTTTATTTAAACTTTAGACGATAGAATGGAAATAAATAATAGATTTGAAAACAATGTTGTCGAAAAACAAGATTTTTTGGAGATAAATCCTTTTAGAAAATGCATAGGAAATTAGAATTATAATTTAGAAAATCTAAATACTGTAAGGGATCAAAAGATTCAAAACCCGAAACTGATACAGTACGGACAAAAACTTGAGCCTCATATTGGACAATACCCAAACCAAACTTACAAATCTATTTATTTTCTAGAGATCTTTCGATAGCAGAAACCTCCTATAACAATGATGACATTCGTGATTCTATAAACTTAAGTTTTGATTATTGTTAGCTTTCTTCATAAGTCGAGATATTTATTATAACTGTCATAGACTCATCGTTGTAAAATCTGGAGACTGGAGACACGCGTTGTTTTTTTTTTTTTTTGTGGGTAAGGGTAACAAGGGTTAAAAGCACGCGTTGTTGACGTGAAGACATGGACATTTAATCTTATATTGGCCTATAGTTTTCGGATAGTAAATAATCATGATCGATATTCATGAACTAAATTTTTATTTTGTCATCCAACAGTAATATGTTGCTTGAAGAATATATTTTTTCGATCCATTACGTGAAAATAATTCCCTAACAAGTTTAAATACTCAGTTGTTAGTTTTAACTTTTAAGTAGTTCTGAACCACAAACGAGGACGTCTCGTCTAAAAACCAGTACGTTTCATAATGTTAAAAATAAAAAAAGACGTTTCATAAATGTTTGGACATCTTGATATTATTTCTAATAGTACCATATTTTGTAAATGTTTGGACATCTCGATATTGGTTTCAAATATTTCAACATTGGGTTCAAATATGTTGAATGGATACATAGAAACTTCGGTTTCGGTATCAGGAACACGATCTTTAAAAAGAAATTTGAAGACGATATTATATTCTGATAAAAAAAATATTTTCTGATATTATTTTTAGTGTCTGCACATTATTATAATATAATACAAAAATATCGTTAAACCAAGTAAAATGGATGTGTGTTTCTATGTAATATTTTCTTTAAAAAATATTTGTTTTTTTTAGTTGGCTTGTTAAAATAGATTGAATTTTAAATTATGAGATATTATTTTTTGTCACAAAATTTATTCTTGATTTTATTTGACAAAAATTATCGTTTTGTAAACATTGTTTGTGTCACAAAGATATAATTTCACCTTGCAAATGTAATTGTTAGACAAATTTCATGTATGACTTTTTTTGCAGAGCTCATTATTTATTTTTATTTTTTAATTTAAGTCATCTTCATCTAATTAACATTATATTAAGTAAAACTTATTTTTACATATGAATTTTTTTTAATTTGTGTCAAATATATCAAAACAACATTTTGTGAATTAATCAGAAATAGTATTTCCTATTTTTGCTCTTATCGTCGTTCGTGTTATTACGTACGCTAAATAGCATGAGACTTTTATTATCAAAAGTTCACATAATGGATGCATAAGGGTCACGAAATAGAATGACGCTCTGATGTTTGTGGACATTTATGAAATTCTTATATTCCTTTGAAGAAAAGGCTTATATTTCTCCATATTTTCTGCTTTATCTTGAAAGTGGGCAGTAAGTGATTTAAATAATTCATTAATCTTGTTTCTGGTTTAAGATATATAAAACCAATAATCGTAAGAATTTGTTAGCCAAATATAATATAGAAGTATGTAGCAATAATGAAGAAGAGATATTGTCAGTCGAAGAAATATTGAAGCATTTCTTTTTTTTTTTTTAAAAAGAAATATTGAAGCATGTGGGTTAGTATGATATAAAGCAAGTGTATTTTAATTAGTATGGTCCAATAAAAAAAAAATCAGATCGTTTCTACGTATGCGTATGTCTATACTATACAATTGCAAATTTCCAAATTAGGTATTTGATGTTCCTTTCATTTTTTAATATGTAGCCTAGCTCACGTATGACATTATCAATCCATGTATAAATGATGGATTAAACACGTAAAATAGTTGACAAAAAGTTCATATAATGACACCAGAACAGTATTAATGATTATAAATATTTGTTTAGATTTTAAATGTAGATAAGATAAGGAGTGTAATGGTGTCTAGTCTACGACATTGGACCGACCATGGTCTACCTCTACAAATGAATTATTCTTTTCAAAATGCAAAGAAAAAATGTCAATGATTTGTGTCCATAGCTCGATGTAGATCATAAAGTAGGTTAGGGCATGTGTCACTGAGTAATATTTTTTCGTGCACTGAAACATAATTAATCCATTTAATTTCATTTTTCTTTTAAGATGAAAAGCCTCAAATAAACCCAAAAAACGAACTTTTTTTGTGGGGGTTAAAGTGAACCTTTTCCCCTTTAATCAATTAATCAATCATGTATATTACTGAAAATTACGATGTCAATAAGTACATAAAAGTATAAAACTAATATTTTTTGTATATTATAATTGACGAAATGAAAGACATTAATGTATATGTTTCAAAGTAACGGTTTGTTTGAAGATCAGTCAAAATGATAGCACGGAAATTCATGGAAAAAAATGTCTTAAGTAGATTATAAATTTGAAGTATGGGTTGCAAATTGCAAATTTTATTATGCACATTCGACAACACACACATCAAAATCAAAACATACTCTCTCTAAGATTAAATTCAGATTTGACAATGTTGTCACAAAAGTAGAAACCAATAAATTACAGATTCTGATCCATAAATACAGTACAATTATGAAAGACTGAATAGTGAATAAAATAATGAAAATCAATTACTCCTAGGGAAAATAGTGCATGCACTAAAGCGAATTCAAACATTGTCTTCTCACTGTTGAAAAAAAAAAAAAAAAAACATTGTCTTCTCACTATCTCGAGAAACGTACAAAATTATAAACTTACAATCTCCTCTTTCTGCAAGCTTTTCACACAACTGTGAGAAAGTATATTAATATTTGGCCCACCTTTCTTTATGAAACAATAAACCAAAAAGATTTAATGAAAAACCAAATTTACATTACAGCTAATAATAATTAGCAAGGACAGACTGCTCTGCGTGTAAATAAAAAAAATTCAAATAAACAGAGAAAAAGACAGAAAATGGCAAACGCCAGAACCAGCAGAAGAGTTTTATTTTTTCTTTGTTTTATTTTTTTCATGAGCTGTAGGGTTCCGATTAATATTTTTATTTTCTTTGAAGTTTGGAATTTATAA
Organism: Eutrema salsugineum; assembly: GCF_000478725.1. Lineage (NCBI taxonomy): Eukaryota > Viridiplantae > Streptophyta > Magnoliopsida > Brassicales > Brassicaceae > Eutrema > Eutrema salsugineum. The sequence goes on from NW_006256486.1 coordinate 612,947, forward strand.
GCTTCAAATATCACACAGAGAGAGAAAGATAATAGAGCTTCTCTCCTCCACAATCACTCTCCCTCTCTCTCTCCTTCTTCTTCTAGGTATTTTGGATTTTCTTCCTTCTTACTATGTAAATAATTGTTTTTTTTCTATCTTATTCTTCATCTTGTGTGTAGTTCTTGTTGGATTTTTTATGTTTTCCTTTTTGGAGTTTTGTTAGTAAAAAGCAAGCCTTAAAGCTTCTTGTTTCATGTTTGAAACGAACAAGAACAAAAAGTCTGGTTTTTTATGTTCAGGTTTCAAACAAACTCTCTCTCTCTCTCTTCACATCTCTCTTGGGTTTTGGATCTTATTATCTTCTTTGTTCTTCCCACAAGTAAAGAATTGTCTCTTGGGTTGAAGCCAAAATTCAGGAAAGCTAATTAAAATAGTTATAGAATTATGGGTTTCACTAATTTCTTGGATGTTTCTGATTAAATCTTCTCTTTGCTAGTTTTCCCACTACTCTTTGTCTGTTTTCTCTTATACACATAGATCTGAACAAAAAATTGCATCCTTTTTGTTTTGTTTACTTCTTTTAAGGTTTTTATTTACGGATGATGATGAACAAAGATATGTGGCTTCATCATCAACAACAAGTGGAAGAAAACATGTCCAATCTAACATCAGCTTCAGGAGATCAAGCGAGTGTGTCTTCAGGAAATAGAACTGAAACTAGTGGTTCCAACTTCCATTACAACATTAATCCAAATCAGCAGCAAGAACAGTGTTTTGTTCCACAATCATCTCAGAAGAAGAAGAGAAACCAACCAGGCAATCCGGGTAACTATTTCTTTTTATAAAAGATCCAAACTTTCTTGATTTTTTGGACGTTTTCATTCTAAATCATTTTGATGTTATACCGTCATCGAAAATGTTTTTGAAAATTATGGGTCTTCGAAAAGGGAATATTCTTTTTACCCTTTTTAATCTTGTCCTCTTTCTCATCTCTATTATTGAAATGGGCAAAAACCGAAAGAAAAAAAAATCCAAACTTTATTAGTTGTTTGTTTAAAATCCCAAAATTTTCTGATATGGGTTTCGTGAAATGTTTTTTTTCTTGGTCCTTCTTAATTTTTTACTCATTGTCTAATGGAAAACAGCAAACCCACTAAGTGTAGATTAATGTTACTATATATTAAGCAAATCTCAAGTAAAACCTAATAAAAATTTTGGACTTTGATAATGGTGTTTTTTCTTGACTTTTCAATCAGACCCTGAAGCAGAAGTGATGGCTTTATCACCAAAAACACTAATGGCAACAAACAGATTCATATGCGAGGTCTGCAACAAAGGGTTCCAAAGAGATCAAAACTTGCAACTTCACAAGAGAGGACACAATCTACCATGGAAGCTTAAACAAAGATCAAACAAAGATGTGATAAGGAAGAAAGTTTATGTGTGTCCAGAGCCAAGCTGTGTCCATCACCACCCATCACGAGCTCTCGGAGACTTGACCGGAATCAAGAAGCATTTCTTTAGAAAACATGGCGAGAAAAAATGGAAATGTGATAAGTGTTCGAAGAAGTATGCGGTGCAATCAGATTGGAAGGCTCATGCTAAGACTTGTGGCACTAAAGAATACAAATGTGACTGTGGAACTCTCTTTTCTAGGTAAAACCGCATTTAATTTTATTCTAATATATGCATTTTGATGAAATATGTGCATTCATACTTAAGTCTAAGGTTACATATTTTAAAGGAAAATACAAGAGTGATGGTGATGAAACTTTAGATGTGTGGTGTAATGTGAAAATGAGTGACACATATAGTATATGGTACTATCTGTTAGGATTTGAGTAGTTTCATTTAATTTTGAATAGGACAAAGGCGTTAATTAATTAAGTAGCTCAAAGAATCTCCATTTAAACAACTATTTATTATTGTGGTACTTCTTCTTTTCACAATTTGTTGTATCCACAAATTTTTTTTTTCTTGAGTCATACTTATATAGAAAATCTTTATACGGTTGCATTTATTGCATATTGGTCCTATCATCTTATTATTCACACGTGACACACACACCCCACAAATAATACAACATGCTTTAGATGGACCTACAAACCTAAAAAAAAAATTCATTATTTTATCAATTAATTTGAAAGTATATATGTTTGGTTTTTAATGTGATTTGGTTCATGTTGCAGGAGGGATAGTTTCATAACTCATAGAGCATTTTGTGATGCATTAGCAGAAGAGAGTGCAAGAGCCATACCAAATCCTATTCTCATCCAATCTTCTTCTTCTTCCCCTTCTCATCATCATCAAACACAACAAAACATCAATTTCTCTTCTTCTTCTTCTTCCCAAAACATCATCAGCAACAATAATCTCCATGGTCATGAATTTTCAATGAAGCAAGAAGAATCACATCATCACCACTTCCAAAACATCCCTTCCTGGCTTGCCTCGTCAAACCCTAACCCTAATGTCAACAATGGTAACTTCTTCCCTCTTGCTTCTTCTTCTGCGACCACCGGAATAAGATCCAACTTCAACCACTCCTCATCTCCGGCTATGTCAGCCACAGCTTTGCTCCAGAAAGCAGCTCAAATGGGTCCAAAAAACTCAACAACTACTCCTGAGGAAGAAGAGAGGTCGTCTTCAAGGTCAAGCGCCTATAATAACCTCATCACGACTACAATGGCCGCTGCGATGATGACGTCACCATCAGAACCTGGATTCGGGTTTCAAGACTACTATATGATGAATCCTCCTCCTCATCATCATCATCAAAGCGGAGGAGAAGCTTTTAACGGTGGTTTTATCACCGGAGACGAGAAGGACGACGTCACCGTCGACGGTGGAGGAGAGACGAGGGATTTCTTGGGGCTAAGATCGTTAATGTCTCATAATGAGATTCTAAGTTTCGCTAATAATCTTGGAAACTGTATCAACAATACTTCTGCTTCAGAGCAACAACAACAACAACATAGCCATCAAGATTAGGTACTAGCATATGTATAGAGATTTTTATATAACGTTAATTAAATATATATGTTAAGTATTCTCGGAAAGATAATCATCATCACGGTGCAAGCAACGTTATAAAAAAGAAGAAGAAAAATTAGTTTTACAATTTTTGTTTCAGGGTCGATCGTCTGTTAAATTATAAGATAGTGTTTATGATTTTACATGTTCTCCAACACATGCAAAACATTAGAGAGCTCTTTGCGTATTTATGATTAAAAAATGGGTCAAAGCGAAGTCAACATATGTGTTAGTAACGCACTTCTTTTTGGTTCTCCGCACGTGCAAATGAGGTACGCGTAGGAGAATTTTGTCCATCATAAATATATAATCACATTCAAATGCTGTATATATATTTATATATTGATTACATTGACCGAAAACTTCCTCACCACATTATGTATATTGACTTGAAATTGAAAATCTTTATATTCACGGAAACCAGTATAATTAACTAAGCTTTTTCAAATAAATTTTATATTTCATTTAGTACTTAACATAAGGTATCCAATTTTATTTACAAAATCCTAAAATCTGAACTTTACATATCGATTATAGTTAAGATATATACTATAGAGGTGTCCAAGTCAAAACTGATTAGTAATCGATGAATTGAGTCATTTCTCTAAACTCTAGCTAATATGAGGTTTCTAACAATTACTTTAAAATTCTTTATTTATCATTTTATAAAGTAGTGAGTTTACTCCATACAAGGTTCACTTTATATATCTTTCTTTAATCCAAAAGAGTAGACAACTTCTTTAATATCTAATTAAGAATAAAGATTACTATTAATTAGTTAAAAATAAGAAGTAGATTGAAATTACATTTGTTTTCTTTAGTTTAATCTTTAGCACAACAACAAATGTTGCCATGACCTCTAGGACTGGCTTGGCATAAGCCAATGGTCTCCGGTGGGAAGTCAGGCGGTCCACACTGACTCCTACAGTCTGTGTTGCTGGAACATGGACCTTTGTAGACACACTGTGAAGGATGATCTCCATTCTCTCTTACATCTATTAATCACCATGATTAAACAATAGTTTAAGAAAAAAGAAAATTAGAAAGAGAAATAAGATATGGTTCTTGATTTTAGATGTGATCATTAAAGAAAAAAAAAAACGTATTACCTTTTGATTGGGAATTCACTAGGAAAGAACAAATGACGAGGATGACTACAAATTGAAGCCTTGATAATGCCATTTTGTTGATATGTTGTAAATTTCTGTGATCACTTTTTTTTTTTGGTTTAGATGTGAAGAAAGTAAAGAGCAAGAACACGCTTATAAGTACGAGAGAGATAGACAGAGTCACGTTTAATTATAAATTATTTATTGTGCTAATATATGAGATTTCTGTCTAGATAAGTTGGGTCAGATCTTTCAAAAGGTAAAAATCTTCTATATCAAAAGAAAATCATTGTATATGGTCAAATGAACTCAAAAACATTGTATCTTCAAGAAAAATGAATTAATAGATTCGGTCTGATATTAACTTTAGGAAATAATCAATGTTTAAAAAACAAGATCTGATATCAAACCGGTATTTTTGTCGAATCAATTCAGTCTTGTAAGATCCACATTACATGAACGTTTGAGTTCAAAAATGAAATCATGAAATTAGTAACGTAAGAAGTAACCAAATGCCTTAACAATGAGCTGAGTTATTGAATCTATATTATTACTAACCATAATTGAGAAACATGCTCATATTACTCACACATAATAAAACTAGATTTTTATTTAACAATAATGGAAAATGTTAAAACTGTACAAACAAAAGTTGTAATCTTTTAACAAAATCAATGACTCAATCACATGTAACACTATAAAGTGATCTTATTGGAAGTCGTTACTGTTGTTTTGTTGTTTTCTCTTCAACAGCAACTTTATACATTTCAGTGATACAAATGTATGTTATTTGTTTCCATACTGTTTCAAACTTTCCACTTTGGGTTGAAACAGAGAGGTTTAAGGAAATGAGTTTCATCAGAGACCCGCGCTTGGGTCACCGGAATTTGCTGCTACGACTCCAATTTCTTTGCCGGAGCTTGCTTCTTCTTCCGGGAAAGCAACCGAGTCGCCATTTAAGCCATCAACAATCTCGTCAATCTTCTTAAACTGGTACGGCCACTTGCTGTTGTACAGAAACTGCCTCAGATCGAATCTGTTGTCCTCTGGAGAGTAACTCTGCACCACAAAACCCCAGTGAGTTGTTTTTCTCTCGTCATGATAATCTCAAAACATGTTTCAGACGAAATTTTCTGATCAGTAGCAGTTACCTCAGCGTGGTAGGACGGTGTGAGGACAGTCATCTTGTGTCGATTGATTGAATAATACTTGAAGAAGTATTTCACTTTCTCAGCTATTTCTGCTGGGCTTAGCTTTGTTCCCCACTTGTAACATAGATTCTGCAGAATCATTACAGAACAGTTTCAGTTTCAAGTGTATCATGATTTAGTAAACTTTTTCTGAAGATCAGAACTCAAACCTTGAACATGGAAACTGGTCCACACCGGAATATCTTCCTCATTCTTCCATAGACTGAAAGCTCTTCATATGTCATTCCCATGTCGACTTCATCAAGCTGTTTTCAAAACATACGATGTCTGAATAGACGACTTCTTTGACTTTAGCTCTAGGACTCACAAAAGCTTTCTTTATTACCTGAGTATAGTCGGAACGAATGGGCTCAAGCTCGGCTGTTGGTGGAGCAGCTTCTATGTCTGCCAAGGATTGATAACCAAGATTCGTTGCAGCCCATCTTAAGAACAACCTCAGATCCTGTTTACTTATACTTCCTATGGGATTAATATCTGCTGAGCTACAATCATACTGTTTCAACCAAGAGAATGAAATTATATCAACAATCTATTGGGAATTGAGATGTAGCTGCAAAAAAGAGATATCACGAAGTCCTTCACCTTTGTCAGGTAACCACGAAGTCCTTCATCAACGTTGGAGCTACCTAGAACAAGGTAAAAGCCTGGCTTGCTATGAACCCAAGGCAAGAGAGACGCTAACATAAATGCTAACACCATTCTCATCCTTGCTTGAATGTTCTGCAACCCAAGATTCTCAACGTTTGATCCTCCATCAACCTAAACACAAAACCAACAACTTGTATCAGATGATCATACATTCGTTGTTTCATCTGTTTTGTGTAGATTTCAACTTTACCTTATACCGAGGTCGCTTGCCTGTAACCGTTTGAAATAAAGATAGAACCGCAGAGACAACGCCATCTATGCAAACATCAAGATGCCACGCACCGATCTCATCTGCCAGCTGCTTTGCACGCATTTTTGTCGCCTCGGAACTGCAAAGTTGAGATTTCAAATGCTACAAAGTCACACACAACTGTGACCAAAATTCATATCCTCGTTGCTACTGTAACTATTTACCTGTTTTCAGACCCCATAAAGACAGTGTAAAATATTCGCTTGGCAAACTCTTTGCTATCAGTAGGAAACTGTCCATTAGCGTAATTCCCAATTCGGTTCGCATCAGCTTTCACTTGCTCATCTCCATTTGCAATCTCTATACGAGAATAAAATATAAACATCAGTGGAGTCTCTTTAAGTCATTCACCTGGTTCTCCAATAAGATAAATACAATTCAACAAACCTTTCACAACAAGTTGGCACATGCACCCAACAATAGCTGCCACGGAGGAGCTGTCTGCGCCGCCAGAAAGGGGAAGCAAAAAGCCTGAAGCGCCACTTCTTCTCATATAGTCCCATAGCCAGCAAGCAGGACCAAAGGCTACTTCTTCTTGTGGAGAGTGGTACATAATCTACATACTAACAAATATTAAATTGGGAAGCTTTTGTAAATGTAAACTTGAGATCAAAAGATATAGGAAGCAGATGAAGATTGAGAACCTTCTTCGGACTGCTTAGTGACATTTTTAGGTTGAAGGACTGTGTCAGCCTATAGGGCACGGATACTGAAGATACTTTAACCTTGCAGCTTGCTTGTTCCTGGAAACTACTTATAGATCCACGAAGACTAGAAACCTTTCTCAGACAAAGAAAGCAAAATGGTCTTAAGAAATTTTTCATTCATACATAAAAAAAACAGAGAAACTAAAGTCAGAGGTTAACTGTGGGTTACCGCATCTAGATCCACTTGGGATATGATGACCTCCACGTCCTTCAAAGAGAACTGTGAGCCTTGAGCGACAACATCCCCGTTTACAACAATACATGCACATCCATCTACACTTGGATTAAAAATGGACAATCAAGATGGTCACTCACAAAAAAAAAGAGTAGATAAAATTTACTCAAAAATAACAATTTGAATCCTTCAAGTTTCTTTAAACATACCATAATATAAGCGGCCACCATCGCATCCCTGTTGATTACTATACATATATACCCCACCACGAGCGTGAGTAGCCCCCATGAAAGCATTCAAACGAATATCTAGCTTTCTTAGTTGGTGATGACTCCCACTTGCATTCATAAATACTTCGACCCCGTTCAATGCAAGCTCAGCATGAGGAGGGACTGGACTAAACAGTTCCTCACAGACTTCGGCACCAACAGCCCTGATAAGGAAATTTAATAGATACAGTTTAGAATCGCAGAAAAATCATTGACACAGTTAAAAAATGGAAGCTTTATATTCAAACTCACGTGTCGATAAACTGGATGTAACCATAGCCAAAAGGTACTGATTTCTGTGACAAAGCCTCTGAAATATCAAAAGGGAGCTGAAATTCCTCGAGCTCTCCTCTCTGCTTCCAAGCCGTGAACCACCTCAGCTCCCTGTAGTTTCCATCGTTTGCGAGCCACATTTTTGGTCGAATCATGATGATTCTTTTGTTCATACAGAGAACCTGACAATTATACCGCTCTGCTCCTTTAATCACAGGCATTCCTATGCTGCACAATATTCCATCCGTCCAATCACCAAGCAGCAATTCCTTCAAACACTCCCACCTGAAAGAACACATTATTTCGACAGGAACATTAGAACAAATGTGTTGAACACGATCCGAGAACTTAATTGCATTTTATTGAAGTGTTTCGACATCAAATGGAAACCAAAAAGGAGAAGGCATACGCGTGAGTGACGGTGTCTAGCTCCAAGAAGTGATCCTCGCAGCCATAGCCAGTGACCTCGAGCTCGGGTCCAAGCCTGATGACAGCACCGGCAGCCTTAGCCTCGGAAATAGAAGCCTTGATGTTATTCATGTTGCATTCGAATTCCATGGCCCATTGGTTCAAATTACACGTTGCGACCTTCAACAGCCTCATCTTCGTCGGCTAAGTAGTGTACTCTACATCAGTTCAGTTGGAAAAGACAAGATGAGCATCTGAAGCAAAACAGATATATACAACATCTACCCAATAAATCAGTTTCAGTATTGTCTCTCGCGATTTTGCTTGATTTTCACAATCTCAAATCGGATCACATCCAAAAGTTTGAGCCTTTAAAGTTTTCATACAGAGAAATGAGGATACCCATAAGCCTAGAGAAATCAAAGACTCAACTACGAAATAGCATTAAATTATAAACAATCGAGAAACCTTAAGAGCGAAGAGTCTGCGAAAATCCAGAGTAGAAGAGAGAGGGAATGCTCGTTATCGTGGAACTCTCAGGGCAAGATTGGGAGTGTTCAAATAAACCACAAACCGGTCGGCGAAAGAACGGAGAAGAAAGCGATTCGTGAGTTTCTCCGATTGTTTATTCACAAACCGAAGAAGAGAAAGTGAGATAAAGTAGCAAACAAAATTCTCAGGGAATACACAAGTGACGCATACGCTCTCCGGCATCAATGAATTTTCATTATTTACTGTATTGACCCCAAACTTTATATTTTATTTCTTTCTTTTCCATATAATTTTCCTCGTTGTTTTGCGTTGGCCGGTTATTTGGATACCAGAACGCGAACCGAATTACGAATTTCGACAGTTGAATCAGAGCGCTGACTCTAACAGATCAGGGTCACGACTATACGTCACCGTTTTACGGGTTTGACAATACGATGTCGTTTAAGGGGGCGATCAACACGAGGCCTTTTAATACAAACGTCGTTTTTTTTTTCCCAACAAACAAAACGGAAGTCGTTTTAATTCTCCCTTTCTCGGCGATAGTGAGATCGGAAAAGGAGGAGCAATGGATCAGTTCTCGGGAGGAGGTAATTGGTCGATGATCCAGAACGTGCAGGCGCAGGGTAACTACGGTACACCTACGAATCAAGAACATCTATTCCTCCAGCAACAGCAGCAACAACAACAGTTTCATCATCAACAACAACAACAGACGCAGCAGCAGCAATTCCAGGCACCACAACAACAAGAATTGCAATTCCAGCAATTTCAACAACAACAACAATTTATTCAACAGCAGCAATTCCATCAACAACAACAACAGCGTCTGTTACATTCTCCTCCGCCTCCGTCTTTGCAATCTCCTCCTCCGCCGCCGCAGACGGTGGTTCATACGCCGCAATCGATGATGAATACTCCTCAGCAGCAACAACAACAAATGGTGCACACTCCGCAGCAATCGGTGCAGACTCCTCAGCAGCACCAGTCGTTGGCTTCTCATTTCCATCTCTATCCGGTAAGAATCCAAAAATTATAAATCAATCGATTTCTTCTCGGAGTCTAATTTCTGGGATTCTTCGCAGCTGGTGGAGAAATTGACCGATGCGATCGAAACTGGAACACGAGATCAGAATTCTGATGCCCTGGTTTGTTTTCTTTAATCTCTTTATACACGAAAATCCCATTTTAAAGGTTTGTTTTTTTTTATTTTTAGGGTTCTTGGATGTTGAATTGTCTGGGGTGAAAATTGCAGGTGGCTGAGTTGAATAGCCATTTCGAGAAGTGTCAACAGCTGTTAAACTCGATTTCTGGATCTCTAGGATCTAAAACTATGGTAAACAACACTAGCTTTTAACATTCAAATGAGATTAGGAACAAAGTTTGTCTGGTTCTGTTTGGTCATTGATAAGTTTGGCTTTGCTTACGGATCTTTTGTGTGTTTAGACTGTTGATGGCCAAAAGCGAAACTTAGAAGAAAGTGAGCAATTGCTTCAACAAAGAAGGTTAGCAAAATTGTTACAAGATATCATATTCTACTTGACCAGATTGATATTTGATCTTACTTTACTTGTCTTCTTAAATTTTTGGTCAGGGATTTGATTGTGGAGTATAGGAAATCTATTGAAGAGCTAGTGAAGATTGAGCCTTAGTTCCATATTTCTCCCAAGATGTTTTGAGTATTCATTTACTCTTACTCTGCAGTTTTTGCTGCTAAAGACCAAGAATTGTAATCAATAAACCAATTTCACAGAATAAGAAGTTTTTTTTCTCTCTTTCTTTCATCAAATTACAATATACGACAAGGATATCATGTGTTTGTCTGCATCAACACTTAACAAATCTTTTGACTGTAAACGTACAAGACCGCTTCTATACTCTTGGCACCTGCGACAAAAACCAGTGCCTCTATATGAGACGTACTTTTGAATTCCTCTCACCAACACCAAAAAAAGGAAGAGAGGTCAATGGCTTTGGCAATCAAGTAGACAACAAAAAAGAAGCCAATATATAGAGGATTTCTGCCATGAGAAAGATGCGAAGGATAAGTTTAATGAAAAAGCAAGCTCAAACGTTTAAAGAGAAAAGCGTAGAAAGTACCTTAAAAGAGTCATAAATTCATTGAATCCAAGAACAACTAAGGCAACCATTGCCCATGGAGGTGGCATCCAATTATTATTTCTTCGGTTAGCTTCCTGAAACTCAGTGTAACTCCACTCAGGTTAGATACACTAGATATCCCTGAGTGAGAAAAAAAACAAGGAACTTGCAGGCATGCAGAAGTGAGTTAAGACTCAGACTTGGGTTTTAATACCACTCAAGGGGAATATAAAAATCATGTCAAAACATGTTTGAAAGCATGGGAAAGCATACCTGCGCAGAAATGGCCTGTGTAACGATATATTGTGTCTCATTCTTGAATTGTCTTCCACAGTGATTTACATTGAACAGGTGTAATTAGAGTCTTTGTTGGTGCAACCTGACAATGAGATGGTGAACATATTCATCTTAGATTATCTTGCGGGTTTGAGCAATATATATATGAGTCTTTGTGTATGTTGAACAGAATATTTTGAGATATTATTTAGTCACCTGCTCCCAAAAGTGCTTGAGGCGAGTGAATCGACAGTGGTGATGCTCTTGCTTGAAGCAGTACTGTTTGCAGAACCAACCAGAGCAAGCGACAATAACATTTATACAGACATAATAACTTTTCAACATTGTCGAGTTCGTTGTCTAAGCGGATTACAGCCATAACTGACAGCAATTTTAATTTTGAAGCTTTGAACTCTTAAAATTATGCAAGTATCACAGTTTTTTTTTTTTCTTGAATATAATTTAACATTTATTCCAAAAAAAACCAAGTCTTCCTACTACTCAAAGAAGAAAATTAAACAACTAAAAAGACTGTTTAAATAAAGCACTTACATAAGCTTCACATCCTCTTCAAAGTTTGCAAATACGTAAGATCTTAAACTTTTAAGAGCTTGTGGTTCTTGAACTTCAACTTTAACTCTTACCATAACGTTACTCTCGAGATTGTAGTAATACATGTAAAAAGGAACTCTTGTGTACCTTCCCTTACTACTACTTCTAGTCATTGCAGCAAAGAGTGAGCCTTTGTACAGCCAGGTTCCAGCAAAGGATCGCCATTTACGAGGCAGTGGATGGATGTGAGTTGACCATTTACGTTCCTTGGCATCCTCTAACACCGACAACTCAAGAAGATAGTTTTCTTTGTCGTAATCAATAACACCTAGTTTATTGCCCTTGTAGTTTATCAGAATCGATCTGGCACTAATACTAGTAATCTTTTTCCTTGCCAAGTACTCTTGATCGATGTTGATGAAGCTGAACTTCTCTGATCTAACATCAAAGCAAACGATGGTACGTTTTTCGTCGCCATTATAACCATTGCTGTATAATACAAAACACCGTTGATGCATATACCGTCTTCACTAAGAAAATAGTAAGGCTTGCAACATTGGATCTTCCTCCACAAGAGGTTTCCAGTTTCTAACGTGAGAACCTGATGCTGAACACCCCACTTCTTGTCTTCCCACAACGAAACCAGATTACACACAATACCTTGAACTCATTCTCGATTGGATCATACCCAAAATAACATTCTGCCTTCCACTCCAAGTCTTCTTTTCTCAGTGTTGGTGATGTTACAGACTCTCCCGTGATGGGATTATAAATCACAGCCTCTGTATAGTCCTTTCCTGTGAATTGGCTACAGACCAATCCGTGTACAGGACGACATACTTTTATGGAAATTTTTGGTGGAATCCGTATTATGATGATGATGACGAGTGGCTACAAGACACGAGTTAGCTTCCGGATCCTGAGGCTGAGGTAAAGAGAAGAAAAAATCTTTTTGGCAACAACGAAGAAACCTCGGTTTTTCCGGAGACTTAATCGGCGGGAACAACTGGTTGTAATTTGGTCGGCGAATTATCGACGACCAGAGCTTCGACACGCAGCGACACTTTTGCCATAGACTTCACCGACAATCTCGAAAAGATATCGATGACGAGTTCAACAGGGATCAGATCGAAGAATCCTCCTTCATAACATGAAGATCGTTTATTGGATTGGATCATTGTTAGGTTTTCCTGCGTGTCGTGCTGCTCACGTTTTCTCATTTATCGGCTAGATTTTTTTCGGCTATCGTTTATCGGCTAGATTTTTTTTCTTTCTTTTTTAGTTAAAATTCTAAACTTTCTCCAAATAATCAAAAATATTCTTAACAATTCCAAAGGAGAGGTTTACTGCTGAAGGTGCTCTCAGAAAAGTTTTGTAAGATCATAGCTCTTTCTTTGCCAGAGAAAGAAGCCAACCATCAAAAAAAAAAAAAGTAAATAATTCACCGAAGCCTCTGCTTTTTCGCCTTTTAATTTTAATTATTTTTGGTTGTTTTGTCATTTTCAATTCATGATTATAAATATCATTTATTTATGGGAGAAAAGGCTGCATTGGAATAGCTTTTCGGTGATCAAAAATATGGTATCATGCTTGTAGAAATGAGTTTTCATTTACCAGTTTGTAATGTGGCATTTGTAACTATGAAAACTCAACTGTATGCCCAGATATATAGCTTGTAGATTATTAAAGCATATATGTTGTCCGAAGAATTAAGTAAAACCAAGTTAAAAATCCACTGGCTTGTGTCCCAACTTTTTGAAATCTTGAAATACTAGTCTTGAACAAGCATATGATCCAATAAAAACACTTCTTTAAAAAGATAAAAATAGAAAAAATAGAAAACACTTACATAAGCTTCACAGCCTCTACGTAATTTGGAAACATGTAAATTCTACGACTGTTGGAAACTTCAAAATCTGGAACTTCAACTCTTACTCTTACCATAACTTTCCTCTCGAGATTGTAGTAAGAAATGTAAAAATGATCTTCTTCTGCATACGTTGAGCACAACACAAGTTCCCCACTATCTCCATAAGATATTGCTCCTTGACTCCAGTCTCTAAAGTGAGAACTTGATGCTCAAGATAATATACTCCAGGAAGCACACAAGTTATACACAATACCTTGAACTCTTTCTCGATAGGATCATACCCAAAATAGAGTGTTACCAGATTTATCTTTGTCAATTTGGGTGAGGTTAAAGACTGTCCAGTGACTGGATTAGAAATCACAGCGACTGTATAATCATCTCCCAGCGTTTATGACAGACCAATCCATGTACAGGACGACAGATTTGAGAGACATATGTGTTGTAATAATTCGTAGCATGATGACGAGTGGCTACAAGAGACAGATTCTCATTTAGTTTCTGAGGTTGAGGTGAAGAGAAGTAGAACAAGTTTTCTCCAACAAAGAAAGTGAAAAGAAACCTCGTCGGTGGATCCAGAGAATTAAACCGGAACAACTGGTTGAAATTTGGATGGCGGAGAATCGACGACCAGAGTTTGGATACGCAGCGACACTTTCCCATAGATTTACCGGACAATCTCGAGAAGATGTTATTGATGACTAGATCAATAGGGATCGGATCAAAGTATCCTACATCAGATGTTGAAGATAAAATTAGGTTTTCCTCAATGACTTGCTGCTTACGTTTTCTCATCGCGGCAGAGTAAACCCTAGATTTTGGCTCTGCTCGAGACGATACCTAAAAGGATCTTGATATCATGCTTCTTCAACCACACATAGAGTAGGGCTTTTGTTACGCCGAAGACTTGTTGCGCTTTCAAATTAAGACATGTTGGGCCTTTATTAGGGCCCTAGGAATAATTTTTGTTTTTTGTTTTTTGGACCCTAGGAATAATTTTAGTTAAGATAAAGACGCAACTAGATGAGTGGGAGGGAATCGATGCCGTGCCGACTCGCCGATTTTTTTTTTTTTTTTTCAGGTGAAATAAAAAAAAGAATAAAAATATAATTTATATGAAACAGAAATCGATTTTGTAGCTCTTCCTCTCGTAATTTTTGCTCTTATTATTCTCCCAGACAAGAAGCTGCTTCTCTCCGAATTTTAGGGTTTCCATTTCTTTCCCTTCTCCTACAATCAATTAATCGAAACCCTTAATCTCTACATCCATCATCAGGTGAATTTTATCTCTCTTTCTCTTCTTCTCCTTGCTGAATTTATTGTTTCCTTGGTTTCTTCTTTTCCGATTACCTCAATTCCATGGTTCGACCAAGTATTATTTTTTTCCTTCTCTTTGATCGATTGGAGCTTGTTTGATATGATTGGAATTCCCTGATCTGAATAAGCACTTGAATTTCTTTTTTTTTTATATATATTCGCTTCATCGCAAAATGATCGCGCATGATTTTTGTGGTTTTTTTTTTCCGGAAGAAGTTTGACTCTAAAATGATATCGATTTTAGATCCTAGGATTTTCTTGTTATATAGATTCGATTTAGAAACCTCTGATTTATTTTGACGCAATTGAGACTTTCATTTTGGCGAAAATGGTTTCTTTAGTATTTAGTTTTATATCTATCAGATGCGAAATCCCTGATTCAGCTCGTTTGATCATCTCAAGCAGCTATTACGACGATCATGTTATGTAATGAAATCACTTGTACTTTTTGAACCCATTTTTTCTGATACCGAATTTTTTTCTCCTGTCCTTGTCCAGGCTACATCATCCTTGTCGTTTGCTCCCTTGTTTCAACTAAGGTTCATGTCTGATCTTGAAGTTCAAGTCCCCACTGCCTTTGGTAAAGTTTTGAACTTTAGGATGTGTATTTTGGTTCTTATATTAGATAATTTTACTTACTGGTTAGTTGGTTGCAGCCTTTGTTATTTCATTAAATGGAGTATCTTCTTATTCTATATCTTCCAATAGATGGAAGAAGCTGACCTGTTTGTGGTTTTTTTTTTTTTTTTTTTTTGGGGTGATATTAAGATCCGTTTGCTGATGCAAATGCTGAGGACTCTGGTGCTGGAACAAAGGAATACGTGCACATTCGTGTTCAGCAGCGTAATGGTAGAAAAAGCCTGACGACTGTCCAGGGACTTAAAAAAGAGTATAGCTATAGCAAGATCCTTAAAGACCTTAAGAAAGAATTCTGCTGCAATGGCACTGTTGTCCAGGACTCTGAATTAGGACAGGTGTGTGTGTGTGTGTGTGTGTGTTTTGCTCTTTTAATATTTCTAAACTTCTTTAGACATTTTGGATTGGTTGTGGTGTAGATTTGAAAGTTGAAATCAGCTGCTTTTATGACTTAATATCTTCAATAAATTATAGGTTATTCAGCTTCAAGGTGATCAGAGGAAGAACGTCTCGACGTTCCTTGTTCAGGTAATTACCGTAGCTTCATTTCTTCCCTGTTTGAAGTTGGTTTATAGCAAAAAAGATGGAAACAAGATTGTGTTCTGATCTTAAGAATGTTTGAATCAGGCTGGTCTTGTGAAGAAGGATAATATCAAGATCCATGGTTTTTGAGCAAATTCTAGATATACTTGTTGTTCATGTTTGCGCAACAGCTTGAAATTTGCGGAATCAATCAGCCAGTCTTAAAGGCAGTATAAACAATCACTTATCTATTAATGCTTTTTTTTTCTTTATATTGTGTCAGAAAAAAAAATCTACTGGTTTGCTTATGAGCGAATATAAATGTATGATGAACTTTTTCCTCGGCGTTTGTAGTGTGAGATTATCAATAAAACTTGCTTTGTGAATTGAGTGATCTTCCACGACTTGCTAAAACCGAGTGATCACTAGAAAAATTGTTAGTTAATTATATTTAGTTAAAAGAGTTATATACTGCATGCCATCTGTTGATTTCTAATCTTAAGAATATACAATTTACTTCTTCTTTTAGTGCTGATTGCAGTGAATCTAAAAGATGTAAGATAATAAACAAATCATGTGCCAGACGAAATATTTAAGTTATTTTAACGATTTTGGCAGCATAGGAGAAAACCACTTTAGCTTGGTAACTTTTGACAGAACTAAAAAGGACAAATTAAGGTATCCTAATTAATAATTCAACGTTTATTTTGCTTTTTTGTTTAAATTAATAAATACTTAAGAAAATGGATGATAAAAAAACAAAAAATAGGAAGCTGAATTAGAGAGAGAGAGAGAGAGAAAGAGGAAAAAGAAAAGGGAAACGGAAATTGCTGCATTGGATTTGAGTTGCAGTGTGAGAGAGTGAAGGAGAGAGAGAGAGATTTACCTCTTCTCTCCCGTCTTTTAGAGAGAGAGAAAGGGAAAAAGCTGAGAAAACGAGAAGAGCCCTCTCCTTCTCCCTCCAATTTTTCGATCTCTCTCTTTCTCTCTCGCGCGCAGCTTTTTTTGTTTTGTTCGTTCCTCCTCTTCTCACATCGACGATCGGTGATTTTTCTTTACCAAAAACACGCGTTTCCTTCGTGTTGATCATGAACGAGTCTCCCGATTTCAGGTAATCTCGCGATGGAAATTTCTCCGATCTCTGTCTATGACGTGATATTCAAGGGATTTCCTCTGTCTTGTGTTGCAAGTTTTCTGTTTGGGTATGATTAGATTTGCTGATTTCGGATCTTTGGTTTCTAAGATTACATATTCGATTGCCATCGTCTATCGAATTTATGTCACTGCGCAAATGAAACAACCTAAATTCAGATTTTTGTCTCCGTTCTGTATCTGAATACTTTATAGAATCTGAAGGAGGCTCCGATTATAGTTTTGCGGTTTATCAATCGTAAGCTAATATACATTTTCCTCATTTTGTTTGAATTTTGGCAGTATCGAGGGTTTCTTCAACAGTTAACGGTGCTTTGAGGTGAAAACTTTTGAAGAAATGGGTCGTCGTAGAATCAGATCAAGGATCCGGAAAAGCCATTTCTACACCTTTAGATGCCTTAGGCCTAAAACGCTTGAAGATCAAGGACCTCATGTCATCAATGGACCAGGGTACACGAGAATCGTTCATTGTAACCAGCCTCATATGCACCTGGCTAAACCACTTAGGTACCGCTCAAACTATGTATCGACCACTAGGTATAACATGCTCACTTTCTTACCCAAATGCTTGTACGAGCAATTCCACCGAGTTGCCAATTTCTACTTCCTCGTAGCTGCCATACTCTCCGTGTTTCCTCTCTCCCCGTTTAACAAATGGAGCATGATTGCTCCCCTGGTTTTCGTTGTCGGGCTTAGTATGGGTAAAGAGGCATTGGAGGACTGGCGCAGGTTTATGCAGGACGTTGCAGTGAATTCAAGGAAAGCCTTTGTTCACAAAGGTAGTGGGGATTTTGGTCGTAGGGCCTGGAAGAGAATCCGTGTGGGTGATATAGTTAGAGTGGAGAAGGATGAGTTTTTCCCGGCTGATTTGCTCTTGTTGTCATCAAGTTACGATGATGGGATCTGTTATGTGGAGACGATGAACTTAGACGGCGAGACTAACTTGAAAGTAAAGAGATGTTTGGATGCTACCTTGGTGTTGGAGCGGGATGAATCTTTTCAGAACTTCTCTGGAACAATAAAATGCGAAGATCCAAATCCAAACCTGTATACGTTTGTTGGAAATCTTGAGTGTGATGGCCATGTTTATCCACTTGATCCTAACCAGATTCTCTTGAGAGACTCGAAGCTAAGGAACACGGCTTATATCTATGGGGTTGTGATATTTACCGGTCATGACACAAAAGTCATGCAAAACTCAACAAAATCTCCTTCGAAAAGAAGCAAGATTGAAAAGAGAATGGACTACATTATATATACCCTCTTTGCGCTTCTTTTATTTGTCTCCTTCATCAGCTCTCTGGGATTTGCCGTGATGACAAAACTTCTAATGCCAGATTGGTGGTACTTGCGACCAGATAAGCCTGAGACTTTAACAAATCCTACGAATCCTTTGTACGCTTGGGTAATCCATTTGATCACTGCTCTGTTGCTTTATGGGTACTTGATTCCCATCTCACTGTATGTTTCCATTGAGGTAGTAAAAGTCTCGCAAGCAACTTTCATAAATCAAGACTTGCAAATGTATGATAGCGAGAGCGGGACTCCAGCTCAAGCACGCACGTCGAATTTAAATGAAGAGCTGGGACAAGTTGATACGATCCTTTCTGACAAAACAGGAACTTTGACATGTAACCAGATGGACTTTCTGAAATGCTCAATTGCGGGTACTTCTTATGGTGTCCGTGCCAGTGAAGTAGAGCTAGCTGCTGCAAAGCAGATGGCGATGGATCTAGAGGAGCATGGAGAAGAAGTTACAAACCTTCCAATGACTAAAGGCAGGACAAAACGCTACGCAAAACTAGCTAGCAGGACGTCATCAGATTTTGAATTGGAGACTGTAATCACTGCTAGCGACGAAAATGATCAGAAGAAGACCACCGGTGTTAAGGGGTTTAGTTTTGAGGATAACCGTCTAATGGATGAAAACTGGTTAAATGAGCCCAATCCAGATGACATTTTGATGTTTTTCCGAATACTGGCGGTTTGTCATACTGCTATTCCTGAGGTGGATGAAGATACTGGAAAGTGTACTTATGAAGCTGAGTCTCCTGATGAAGTTGCTTTCCTTGTTGCCGCTAGGGAGTTTGGTTTTGAGTTTACCAAGAGAACTCAATCAAGTGTGTTTATTGCTGAACGGATTTCACCTTCAGGCCAGCCAGTTGATAGGTAAGGCTGTAACTTAATCAATTAATATGTCGTAGGTGATATTCTGCAGATCTTTCAATAGTTTTTTCCTTTGATTCCTGCGTATAGATCTCTAATCATGAGGTGGTTATTTTACAGAGAATACAAAATATTGAATCTATTAGACTTTACTAGCAAAAGAAAAAGAATGTCTGCCATTGTCCGAGATGAGGAAGGGCAGATTCTTCTTCTCTGTAAAGGGGCTGACAGGTTTGGCTGCATAACTTCAAGTCAGTTGTCACTTCCTCTAAGCAATTTAATGATTTTTCTTCAATTATTGCAGCATTATATTTGACCGGTTATCAAAGAAAGGAAAAGATTATCTTGGAGCTACTTCCAAGCACTTGAATGAATACGGTGAAGCAGGTTTACGTACATTGGCACTCGGTTATAGAAAGCTGGATGAAGCCGAGTATTCGGCATGGAACAGTGAGTTTCACAAAGCCAAAACTTCAGTTGGAGCTGATAGAGATGAAATGCTCGAGAAAGTATCAGATATGATGGAGAAGGAATTGATCCTTGTTGGAGCTACTGCTGTGGAGGACAAACTGCAAAAAGGGGTATGCAGCAGCATAGTTCATTGTGATTATCAATTACTCAAGTTTCGAAAATTCCTTTCAGCTTACTGTTTGTAGTTCACTTCAGGTTCCCCAATGCATAGATAACCTTGCCCAAGCTGGTCTCAAGATATGGGTTTTGACAGGAGATAAGATGGAGACGGCAATAAACATAGGGTTTGTTCTTATTTGTTGCTGATATCACAGACCCTGAAACTAATTTTTTTTCCCCCGAACAGATTCTCCCCTAAGACTAAGTAGACTCAATTATTTGGTTGGCCAAATGCAGATACGCCTGCAGTTTACTTCGACAGGGTATGAAGCAGATATCCATTTCATTTAATAATGTAGAGGAATCGTCACAAGACTCTGAAGCTGTATGTATTATGTCAATACTATTGAGAAATTTAAATTATTGTTGCAGAAGAATGTTGCATATCTGATGTGATAAACTCTATAATGTTCAGGCTGCAAAAGAGAGCATTTTGATGCAGATCACAAATGCCTCACAGATGATCAAGATAGAAAAGGATCCACATGCAGCGTTTGCTTTGATCATTGATGGGAAGACACTTACATATGCTTTGAAGGATGATGTCAAGTATCAGTTTCTTGCACTTGCAGTTGACTGTGCATCAGTAATATGCTGTCGTGTCTCTCCTAAACAGAAAGCACTTGTACGAAGAATCCAATAAGTCTTAACAAATGTTTTTTTATTCAATGATTAGAATTCCTTGAACTAAATGCATCCAAGAACATCACATGGACCATATATTGTTTATCTTTGGTTCTTCAGGTAACAAGGCTAGCTAAAGAAGGAACAGGGAAGACAACTTTAGCAATCGGTGATGGTGCAAATGATGTTGGAATGATTCAAGAAGCTGATATTGGTGTTGGCATCAGTGGCGTTGAAGGCATGCAGGTGCTTAAACTTATCTTCAATGCAATGAAACATACTTAATTTTCGCCAGTTGTTCTGACAAAAACCCGTTTCTGTCTTTGCAGGCTGTAATGGCAAGTGACTTCTCCATAGCCCAGTTTCGGTTTCTGGAGAGACTACTTGTTGTCCACGGACACTGGTGCTACAAAAGAATAGCCCAAATGGTAATATATGCATTTCAATAATGGATATATCACCAGACAATATATAAAAAAGATCTTGACTGGTAATTATTGTTTTCACAGATCTGCTATTTCTTCTACAAGAACATAACGTTTGGCCTAACTCTCTTCTACTTCGAAGCCTTTACCGGGTTCTCTGGTCAATCAATATACAATGACTCCTACTTATTACTCTTCAACGTTGTTCTCACTTCTCTCCCCGTCATTTCTCTCGGAGTTTTCGAACAAGATGTTCCGTCTGATGTCTGCTTACAGGTTAATCCTCTGTCCATCATCTTCACATCAAAACCAAACATTTTTTCTTCGTCTTTTGATTCACTTTTTTCCTTTTTTTTTTTATCTTTCCCTAGTTCCCTGCATTGTATCAACAAGGTCCCAAGAACCTATTCTTCGACTGGTACAGAATCCTCGGATGGATGGGCAATGGAGTCTACGCATCCATAGTTATCTTCACACTCAACCTCGGAATCTTTCATGTCCAATCATTCCGCTCTGATGGCCAAACCGCAGACATGAACGCGATGGGAACCGCCATGTTCACTTGCATCATTTGGGCAGTAAATGTTCAAATTGCTCTAACAATGAGCCACTTTACTTGGATCCAACACGTAATGATTTGGGGAAGCATAGGAGCTTGGTACATCTTCCTCGCCCTTTACGGTATGTTACCACCAAAACTCTCTGGTAACATCTTTCACATGCTTGACGAGGCTCTAGCGCCTGCACCGATCTTCTGGCTTACCTCACTACTGGTCATAGCCGCCACAACACTTCCTTACTTGTTTCACATCTCATACCAAAGATCAGTGAACCCTCTTGACCATCACATTATACAAGAGATCAAGCATTTCAAGATCGATTTAGAGGACGAACGAATGTGGAAACGAGAGAAGTCCAAGGCTAGGGAGAAGACAAAGATTGGGTTTACGGCTCGGGTCGATGCTAAGATCAGACAGCTAAGAGGGAAGCTTCAGAGGAAACATTCGGTGTTAAGTGTCATAAGCGGGACTTCGTCTAATGATATAACTTCAAACCCACAACAGACTTGAATTGAGACCAAGTAAGTTTTGTCTAACTCCTTATTGTTTTCTAAATTTGGATTGAAGATAGATGAAGAAATAAACAGTTTTCTATATTTTTTGGTTTTTCACTGTTCAAATCGTTTATATAATTGGAAAAAGGTAGAAAAGAAAGAGGAGAATGTTGTATTGTGTTTGTGTGTACACTAGTACTAATTGAAAAAAAAAAAGATTTGATTACTGATTACAACAGTATAACAAATAGTTCCTTTTTCTTCTAGAAATTATTTCTTTTCTATTACTTATGGTGTGTCTACTTTGTATTCCTCTAATTCTTATTTTTGTGTGTGTGTGTATTAGTTAAACTAAAAACGATACTCAATACCTTTTTTTCTCCCAAACGCATCTATTTGACAAATGAACATGCACGAACATATTTTACAAAAACAATTTACAGGGGAAAAAGAAATGATGTATATTGTTTTTAGCCCACTAACATTCGTAACGAGCCCGTGGTTGCGATCTTTTTCGGCCCAATGAGATGGCTGCAATCTTTTTTGGGCCCACTGAGATAGTCCAAATATAGCTCAAAACCAATACACAAGTTAGCTCAATCGCTAAGATTGATAAGTTACTAATACCAATAAAATATTAAAACGACACCTATTGAGAAAAAGATTTGTGGGTATCATACAACAGAAAAATAAAAATTGCTTGAGAATAAAAAGAAAATTGGTCAGAAAAGACATATGTTCGAAAGAGTTGGTGAATACTAGAAAATGAAAAAAGAGAGAGATGATAATGATGGGTCAAAAATCAAATAAGCAACCTGCAAACAAGTAACCTTTTCTTCTTCTCCGGCGAACAACGGTGGTTTTCTTTTCTTCTTCACAGCAGATCGGCGACGTTTGATGGAAGCTCCTCAACAACCACATTGTAGAATTTCTGAATATCAAAAAGCATTCTCTCATCATCACGAGTCACAAAGTTAATCGCCACACCTTTTCTCCCAAACCTTCCACTTCTTCCGATACGGTGAAGGTAGTTCTCCGGCTGAGTTGGGAGGTCAAAGTTGATGACCAGAGAGACTTGCTGCACATCAATACCACGAGCCAAGAGATCGGTCGTGATTAGAACACGGGATGAACCAGACCTGAATTCTCTCATGATGATGTCTCTTGTGTTTTGGTCCATGTCTCCGTGAGTTGCTGAGACTGTGTGGTCACGGCTTCTCATTTTGTCTGTGAGCCAGTCCACCTTGCGACGAGTGTTGACAAAGATGACACTCTGAGTAATGGCTAGAGTCTCATAGAGGTCACAGAGAGTTTCGAGTTTCCACTCTTCCTTCTCCACGTTCACGTAAAACTGCTTGATACCTTCAAGCGTGAGCTCGTCACGTTTCACCAAGATTCTCACTGGCTTGCTCATGAACTTCCTTGTGATCTCGAGAGCTTCTGGCGGCATCGTAGCTGAGAAAACTCCGACCTGAATCTTTGGTGGGAGAAGCTGGAAGATGTCATAGATCTGGAAATTCACAAGAAAAGCAACAGAATAATCAGAGAAACAGATCAGGATTTCACCAAACAAGGCAACAAAAACTCAAAACTGGTAAATAAACTATCAACACACCTGATCCTTGAAACCACGGGAGAGCATTTCATCAGCTTCGTCGAGAACAAACATCTTGATGCAGTCAGGACGAAGAGATTGCCTTCGAAGCATGTCGAACACACGGCCAGGAGTTCCAACCACAACATGAACACCAGCCTGGAGAATGCGTTGATCCTCACGGACACTGGTTCCACCAACACAGGCATGAACCTTGACACCAAGGTAATCTCCAAGAGCACGCATAACCTTCTCAATCTGCTGAGCAAGCTCCCTGGTTGGAGCCAAAACCAGAGCCTGGCACTGGACAAGGGTGAAGTCAAGCTGCTGCAAGACGCCAGAGCAGAAAGTGGCGGTTTTTCCAGTACCAGACTGTGCCTGCTGGATCACATCAAGACCCTTGCAAAAAGGTACGATTCCTCTTTGCTGAATAGCAGAAGGCTTTTCAAAACCTAGTAAAACCAATCAATCACGGGAGGGCACGCATGAGATTGAGTTAACAGGAATCCCAACAAAAAAACACAAAATACGTAAATATGTTACTTACCATAAGCATAGATACCCCTAAGAAGGTTCTCTTGCAAACCCATGGCATCAAAGCTCTCATGGACCTCATCGTACGAGGTGAAGAACTCATCCTGTCCCTCGAGTCTGTAGCACCCAAATAGCAATAACATCAGCCAAATACATCAAATCACAGAAGAGGAAACAAGTGTTTAAAAGTATAGATCTTCAGACTTACACTTCATTAAGCCTCTGGTCAAACTGACGAGTATCAAACTGTGTACCTTCTGGTGCCGCTCCTGCCATGACTAGAACAAACACACGAAAAATAACAACTTTAAATATAAAAGAAGCCAAAACAACTTAAAGATAAGGAACAAATAATTTCTGCAAAAAGGGTCGAATGTAACAGAATAGCCAAACTTGAAATTCCATAAAGAGAGGAATACAAGCATTAATATCTGAATATAATTAGATGTCAGGAGAGAAACAGGCTTATGGTTCATCCAATATCATAGATACCATTCAAATATCTATCTCTCCAGGAAAGCATATAACAACTTCCGTGTTCAAAATCAAAGCAATTATTAATATCGAAGCTCGTTATCATCATCAGCTCAAAATCAAATCGAGATAAAATTAGGGATTTGAAAGGTTACAACCACTAATTGATTCCTGTAACGATGACTCATAAACGAAGCACAGATTTACAGATCAAAAGGAGAAAAAAAACTATTAAATCGACCCAGACGGAATCCGAGCGAAATCCATCGCAAAGAGATTAAGACAGAGAAGATCCAATCGTTCATCTAAAAAGGAACCAAACGCAGAGAAAGAAACCAAAAAATAGAAATTTCCAAACCTGTAGCTTGAGTTGAAGAAGAGAGATGAAAGCTTGAGAGCAAAAGTGAAAGACTTTGTGAGTGCTTGAAATCTCCCGAACTCGGATCTGAACCGATGGGAGAGATAAAGAGAGAGAGGGAGCAAAAAAAATTTGAGGTAGAGAGAGACTGAATAAAACGTGTTTGACAATTTATATAGTCCCTTTTATTTCTGTGGCCTTAGGGTTTCCTCTTAGGAATTGTTCTCCTATTCCATTTAGGAATTTCCAGTTTTGCCCCCTACTTTCCTCTTCCCTTTTTCAATTTTCCACCTCTCTGATAATTTCCTTAATTCATTGGGAAATAACAAGAAATATATCGTTATGAATTTATTTTACACCATAATCAAAAAATGTCAAAAGGGACTTGAATCCTACACGCGATCAATAAACCGTAATGTTGTTGTTTTCAACTAGAAATATGAATAATTTTTTATACAAAAAAGAGAAGAAAAGAAAAGAGAAACCAAATTTTCTTTTGGAAAGCTTAAGCCTTTCCAACACCTTTTGATGCTTTATGACGTAGCAAACCATTCTGAATTCTCAAAGACACATCATCTATTAGACAAAAAACAAAAATATCTAAAAATTTAAATCAAAACAATTAACAGAGCAGTGAACATTAAAATTAGTTTTAGTTTCCCACTACAACCAGAACACAAAAAATTGTTAGTATGTCCAATGACATCACCTGTCTACACTTTAACCGATTCTTAAACATATATATCAATTGAACCAAATCAGAAAGTAAAGCTATTTGCTTGGTTCACTATCCTGTAAACACTAGTCAAAGGCTGTTTACCGTAAGATAACCTTTTTGCCAAGAGCACCTGGAAGAGACGAAGCGAAAGAGAGTGATGATGATGATAATGATGATGAAGCTTGCTTCTGTACAAGAGTTGCTTCATGAATATGGCAAAAGTTCCACACAAGATAAAGCTTGATAAAGCTCTCTGTCGATTCGGTTTTTATGCGAGAAATAATGATCAGTCAATGGCATTATCTCACAGCTTCCTCACAACTTTTAATGCTTTATTACTTACCATTCTCAAGACTCAAAGACACATCATTTTAAAGAGAAAAAAAATCTGAATACTAAATGCTAAACACTTTTATTTATTAACAAAACAGTGAACATTAGTTTTCCCACTACAATCAGAAAGTTAAACATCCATCTAAAAACTGTAAAAGATAACAGAGCCGAAAAACACCAAATAGGTAGTCAAACGAAATCTCACTATATCTATTCTCTTACTCAATATCAAAGAACCGGTCCACGAATATTATCTACTTTGAACCAAACCAGAAAGTAACGCTATTTACTTGATTTAAGATTGTGTCTACTAAATCTCTTTAAGAACCTCTTTTCCAAGGGAACCTGCAAGTAACATAGCAAAAGACAATTATGATAATAACAATGATGCTTATGATGGTGATGTATTGATGTGCAATGTCGGTTCTTGAGGTTACATTGTTCGTGTATTTGTAAGCATAGTTGAAGCAGGGTGTCGTTTTCGTCTATCAACTTCTGTATTTCCTGTTCTTTTTCGACTGCCTCTACTGCGATATAACATCTGTAATCTGACTCTGCAAGTTTCATTGCTACAACTTCTGGTGCTGCTTCGAGCACTTTTTTCTCCAAATCTGAGATCCTGTAACGATTTAATTCCTGCGTTTGCAAGCTTAGATGAGCATTTCTGATTGATTCTTGTTATTATGGAAGACGCATCAATAACATAACTGTGCATTAGAAAAAAACCTTGTCCAGTTTGCCTTGAGAAATGAGAAGTGTGAGGATCTCATTCACAAACTCCCTAAAGTTTTGCGGTTGTTCGCGCCATTCCTGCATTTGATTAGCCACAGAGAATAACTTCCAACTGAGACTGATCCAGTGTAGTCCTATCTTTTGATGCTATGATACCATAAATTGAAGGAGCAACATATAGTAAAAAAGCAGTGCAGCACGATTACGTCGATATCCTCTACAAACTCCTTGATTCGTTTTGCTTCTACTGCTGAGTCTATCTCTTGTGTTACTTTTGATGTTGTTGACACCACAGAATCATTTGGATTCAGGATTTGTGTTGTTGCTTTCCTCTTGGAGATCTTGTATCGGTTTAGTATCTGCATTTGCAAGTAATGTATGAGTTTATCAGATAATATAACACAGCTTTAACATTAGTATGAACAGATCCAATTGATTCTTGTTATGTATTGAATCGATAAATGAGGATATGGAGAAAAGCAGTTACATTTTCGAGTTTTTCTTGAGAAACAAGGCGTCTCAGGCTGTCACTCAACAGTTTCCCAAAGTTTTGTGGTACCTCGTGTCGTTCCTGCAATTAATCAACCATAAAGAATAACTTCCCGCTGGGATCCAATGTAATCATATTATTGATGCTATGATATTGTGGATTGAATGTAAATATGAGAGATGTGCAATCGATCCATTTCGAAGCTTGAACCAGGACGCAATAGAGAAGCCAGACTAAGAGAACATGAGGTAAACTACACACTACATATATCTACAACCTTAGAGGTTACCAAATGATTGATCAGATAACTATCTTAAATTTCCATATTCTCCGTTATGACCAGTAATGGACTCACTTCAGACCAGGATACACAATCTATCAACTCCAGGTCAAAACTTAGTTTTGGTATCCAAAGAAACGAGACTCATGAAACCATATAAAAACCTCAAGCAAGAGATTTAGATAACAGACTCATGGAATGTCATATAAAAACCATGAAAAACAAAGACTTAGATATATCCTCTTTACCTCGATAAAGCTGAGAATCCTACTGTAATAAGAACCATTTTCATCATTGATTGTTGAAATAGCCTCAAAAACCATTGCATCAAACCTGCCAACAAGGTGAAGGAGAGGATGCCAAATCAACGTCAGAACAATATAAACCTAGAGAACAACAATACATGAACTAAAGAACATTCCAATAAAGAATCTCCAAATTTAACAAACCTAGATTCATTGCTCATATCCGATGAATTATTTGGAGAAGATTCATTGAGTGCTTGTGTCTTTGTCAGATTACGCCATTTATCCTTGGAATTGCGCAAGAAGAGTAAACAACAAAACAGAAATTCAACATGGGGGAGAAAAAATCTTTCGATCAACCACATAAATAAATCTTGATTCGATTTTCCATGGAAGAAGACGAACAGGGGGTTTTGGGAATTTCGACTAACCTTGAGGTTAATGTTATCGCGACCTGAAAGTTGAGGGGCGAATTCGGGATCAACTAAAATTTTCTTCCATTTTCCGGCACCGTACTTGGCTATTCCGGCGACAAGCGCCTCTTCTTCCTCCTTGGTCCATTTATTATTCTTCCGATGTTCTTCCATCTCGAAACCCCTCGTCGTCTCTCTCTCGAATCCGATTCTCCTTCGCTCTTGATATACAATCGTACGCTACAGAAACAAATCAGTCGTCTTCTTCGTCTCGTCGTCTATTGGCTACTTTTATATCAGTCATCGAAGACGAAGATAGATTCCTATTTCCCCTAATTCAGTTGTATTCCCGCTTCTCTACTTGTTTTTGTTTTTTTTCTCTCTGCATAAAATAAAAACTGCAAATCGTAGCATTCAGAAGTCCCTGATATTCAGCCTTTTAATGGGTCTAGGCTCATTATGAGTGGTCAAATCTCGACCGTTCAAAATGTCATCATCATAGTCTCTCATTACATATATCTTCACCGGCTCGAATTTAGCTAAAGATAAATATGTTGGATACTTCCTAATTTATTTAGGAAGTTATCTTTTTAGGAAGTTGCCTAAAAGATAAACATAAGGATTTATTTAATAAGGTTTTAGATATAGTTTAATATCTTGATAAGATTTTATATTTCCTTTATCATATAAAATTAGGAGAAGCTAATATCTATATAAACAGAGTCTAAAGAGAGTTGTTCTTTAAGACTAAGAAAAAGTGATTTAGTTTTGAGAAGTTTCTAAATCAATAAAGAAGAGAAGTTCTTTATAACTAAGTTCTTAGCACATTACATCTTTGAATTGGTATCAGAGCAAAGACGAAGCCTAAGGGAATACCTAAACAAAGATCATAAGCAACACGACGATGGGAGACGAGCTGGTTCAACCACGTTCAAAGGATATCAGATCAGCAGCAATCCAATGTCCTATGCTAACATCGAAAAACTACACAGTTTGGACGATGAGGATGAGAGTTATGTTAAGGGTATATGAAGTATGGGACACAATCGAACCAGGGTCTACGGATGCAAAGAAGAACGACATTGCGATAGCCCTACTGTTCCAATCTATACCCGAAACGCTCATACTTCAACTAGGAGAGCAAACTACATCAAAAGGAGTCTGGGATGCTATCAAGTTGCGACATCTAGGAGCAGATCGAGTGAAAGAAGCAAGGCAACAGACGTTGATGGCAGAGTTCGACAAGTTAACAATGAGCAACACTGATTCTATCGATGATTTTTCAGGAAAAATCTCAGGTTTGGCATCCAAGTCAGCCTCACTAGGAAAAACCATCGAAGAATCAGTACTAGTAAAGAAATTCTTGAAAGCTCTTCCCCGAAACAAGTTCATTCAGATCGTGGCTTCCCTAAAACAAGTTATAGACTTAAACGCAACAAGTTTTGGAGAGATAGTTGGGAGGATAAAAGCCTATGAAGAACGAATAGGAGAAGAAGCTCAAAAGGAGGATCTAGGAAAGCTTATGTGGAGCAACAACAAGCAAAATAACCGAGGAGGTAGGAGGTGGCCGTGGTAAATCTCGAGGAGGCAGAGGCAGGGGTCAAGGGAGATCCAATGGCCAAAACCAAGGAGGAGCACCCGGTGAAACAAATCAAAAGCAGAAGAAAGATCGATCTAAGGTCATATGTTGGAGATGTGACAAGCCTGGTCACTTTGCGTCACTTTGCCCTGAAAAACAGAACAAGAGCCAAGAGTCAAACATAAATGAGACAGAGGAAGCCGATGCCCTGTACGTCCATGAAGTGGTATTCTTAAACGAAGACAAAGTGATCCCAAGAAACTATGATACCAAGACTGATGCAAGCGTTTGGTATCTAGATAATGGAGCGAGCAATCATATGACAAGAAACAAAGAATTCTTCTGCAATTTAGATGAAAAGATCAGAGGCAGAGTCAAGTTTGGAGATGGATCTTATGTCGATATAGAAGGGAAGGGTAATATCATCTTTTTGGGCAAAACAGGAGAAAGAAGAACACTCAAAGATATCTATTACATCCCAGCTTTGAAGCATAATATACTAAGTCTTGGACAAGCAACAGAACATGGGTGTGAAGTAAACATGAAGGGAGACTTCTTAACACTAAGAGATCCACAGGGAAGGGTGCTTGTACAAGTCAAAAGATCAGCAAACAGACTTTACAAAACACCGATGGAAGTATGGTTTCCAAGATGTCTCCAAGTACAAGGCGATGACATCACTTGGACCTGGCATTCGCGGCTAAGTCATGTCAACTTTGGCGTCATGAAAAATATGGTCAACAAGGATATGGTTAGAGGAATGCCCCAAGTGATACATGAGAAAAAGGTGTGCGATATATGCCAAGCAGGGAAACAAACTAGGAGGATGTTCCCAACTAAGGTTACATATCGAGCAACACAGGTCTTGGAGCTAATTCATGGGGATTTATGCGGACCAATATCACCACCAACACCAGCCAACAACAGATACGTTTTTGTTCTGATCGATGACTTCTCAAGGTACATGTAGTCCATACTCATGAGAGAAAAAAAGTGAAGCATTCGATCGGTTCAAAAAGTTCAAAGAAGGGGTTGAGAAACAAACTGGTTTGGCCATCAGAACATAACGCACCGATAGAGAAGGAGAGTTTACCTCAACAGAGTTTAATCTATTCTGCGAAGAGAATGGAATACAAAGACACCTAACTGCACCTTACACACCACAACAAAATGGTGTTGTCGAAAAAAGAAATAGGACTCTGATGGAGATGACAAGGAGCTTGCTTATGGCTATGAAGATTCCGAACAGGATGTGGGGAGAAGCAGTACGCCATTCAACCTATCTCATTAATCGGATACCTACAAAGCCTTGAATGATCAAACTCCTTATGAGAGCTTCACTTCCAAGAAACCCAACATCGAGCATCTAAGGGTTTTTGGTTGTGTTGCTCACGCCAAGATCAATGGGCCACACTTCAAGAAGCTAGATGAAAGATCAAAGAGAGTAATCAACTTAGGAACTGAGCCGGGTTCCAAAGCCTACAGACTCTATGATCCAGTAGCAAGGAGGATAACTGTAAGCAGAGACGTTGTCTTTGATGAGCAGAAAGCATGGGACTGGTCATCGGAACAAGAAGAAACCAATGGAGAACCAGGGATGTTCAAGCTTCCACAACATGTTTACGCAGGCGCTGGATATGAGGAAGATCATAACAATGATCACCAAGAACACGAGCCTATGGAACAAGTGCAGGAAGAAGAAACAGAGGACAATGCTCGAGTTACAAACCAAGGAGATGAATCGCAGCCAATAACGACAAAGTCAGATCGAGTAGTTCAAAAGCCAAGATATCTAGATGACTTTGTGATGATTGCAGAACATGAGGGTGAAATGTTACTCTTCACTATTGATGGAGAACCTGAGAACTATGGTGAAACAAAACATCTAAATGTGAGGCTATGAAAGCTGAGCTGGATTCAATCTCAAGGAACAAGACATGGGAGCTTATCAAAAGACCAAAAGGAGCTAAACCTATTGGACTAAAGTGGATCTATAAGATAAAGAAGAATGTTGATGGCTCGGTGAACAAGTATAAGGCAAGACTTGTCGCAAAAGGGTATGTACAGCAACAAGGAGTTGATTTCGAAGAAGTCTTTGCCCCTGTAGCAAGAATCGAAACCATAAGGCTGTTAATAGCCCTTGCAGCGACTAAAGGCTGGGAAATACACCACCTAGACGTCAAGACAGCATTCCTTAATGGTGATTTACAAGAATTAGTCTATGTGTGCCAACCAGAAGGCTTTGTGAAAAAAGGAGAAGAAGATCGAGTATACAAACTTCATAAAGCACTATATGGCCTACGACAAGCCCCTAGAGCATGGAACATCAATGGATCAAGTTCTAAAGAACATGAACTTCAAAAAGTGCTTAAAGGAGCCATCAGTATATGTTAAAAGAAGCAAGGAGGAGATCTTAATTGTGGCAATCTATGATGATGATTTGTTTATGACAGGAACTTCAATGAAGGTCATAAAACAATTCAAGGAAGATATGTCAAGGAGATTTGAGATGTCAGATCTTGGGAAATTAACATATTACCTCGGTATAGAAGTGATTCAAGGAGCAGATGGGATCAGAATAAAACAAGAAGGTTATGCTCAAGGGATCCTCATTGATACAAAGATGGATACATGTAACTTATCTCATGTACCAATGGAAGCAAATCTAAAGATTTCAAAAGCAGAAAGATAAGCTGAGATCGATGCAACTCGGTATAGAAAAACAATTGGATGCTTAAGGTATTTCTTGCACACAAGGCCAGACTTAGCATTTGCAGTAGGAGTTTAAGTCGGTATATGCAAAGTCCAAGGGAATCACATGGGCAGGCCATCAAGCGCATAATGAGATATATAAGAGGAACTACTAGCTTGGGTTTACACTTCAAGAGAGATGGTTCTAGCAAGATCACAGGATATAGTGACAGTAGTCATAATATCGATGTAGATGATGGAAGAAGTACTGTAGGTCATGTATTCTACTTTGGGACATCGCCGATCACTTGGACTTCTCAGAAGCAAGCCATTGTCGCCTTATCTTCATGTGAAGCAGAATTTATGGCAGCTACAGAGGCGGCTAAGCAGGCTATATGGCTTCAGGAGCTGTTAAAAGAGATATTAAGTGTCGATAATGAGAAGGTTGTACTAAGAGTGGACAACAAGTCAGCTATAAAAGCAAACACATCCTCTCTAGGTACCATTTCATCCGAGAGTGTGTGGAGAATGGCCAGATCGAGGTGGAGCACATTCCAGGCGTGGAACAAAAGGCAGACATCCTCACCAAGGCACTAGCAAGAGTGAAGTTCAAAGAGATGAGGAGTTTACTTGGAGTTGAAGACATCATTCTACCCAAAATTCAAATTGGAATTAAGGGGAGAATGTTGGATAGTTCCTAACTTGTTTAGGAAGTTATTTCTTTAGGAAGTTGCCTAAAAGATAAACTTAAAGATTTATTTAATAAGGTTTTAGATATAGTTTAATATCTAGATAAGGTTTTATATTTCCTTTATCATATAGAATTAGGAGAAGCTAATATCTATATAAACAGAGTCTAAGGAGAGTTGTTCATTAAGACTAAGAAAGAGTGATTTAGTTTTGAGAAGTTTCTAAATCAATAAAGAAGAGAAGTTCTTTATAACTAAGACCATGTCCATCAGTGAACTCCTAAAAATGAGGTTCATCAGAATAAAATAATATTTTTTTTTGTTTTGTTTTTTTTTTTTAAATTCGAAAATTATTTTTCTGAACCAATCAGAATGTGCCACGTGTGAAGAGACTGCCTCTTCAGGTTCGTCAGAAAGAGCTTGGCCCATGAACCTCTACCATTTTTCTTATTTTTTTTATTATATTTCGTCTAAAAACCTGTGCCAGAGCCCCTGATGGACATGCTCTAAGTTCTAAGCACATTACATCTTTGAAAATATTTATAATAAACTGTCTGTTAATTCGGTTTTTATACAAAAAAAATGCCAAATAATGATCAGACAATGGCATTTCACAACTTCCTCATGAGTATGAAGAGCCCCTGGTTTGAGTTCGAATTGAGAAATACAAGCGCTAGATCTACCTCAAGAAACAAATGGATTTACAGTCCAATGGAATTAGATTGTTTTGCAGAGATAAATTATCTAAAATAACCACAGTTTCTATCCGTTGTGATAAAAAAGTATGCTTTTGCATCCAAACAGGAAAGAAATCTAGCAAGAAATTTAGATAACTAGCTCATGGAATGTAATGAAATTTCCAAATGTAACAAAAACCTACATTCGTTGCTCATATCTGATGAACTACTATTTAGAAAAGGCGAAGTCTTTGCAGGGAGAAATTGAAATGGAAGCTGAATCGAGCGTCTGTGTCATTGATTTCTCCTTAATCTTCATATTACGCCATTTATCCTTGGAATTGCGCAAAAAAGAGTTAACAACAACATTAGAGATATAATTTCGATTATCCACGGAATAAATCTCAAATTGACTTCCCAAAAAAAAAAAAAATCGATTTACTTGGAAGAAGACAAACGCGGATTTGGGAATTTCGATACCTTGAGGTCAATGTTAGAGCGATAGAGAAGTTGAGGCCTGAACTCGGGATCTTCTAAGATATTCAGCCACTTTCCGGCACCATGCTTGCATATTCCGGCGAGAAGTGCTCCTTCTTCTTCCGCCGTCCATTTATTCCTCCGATATCCTACCATCTCTCACGAATCAAATTCTCCTTCGCTCTTAACTCTCTCAATACCTCTAAATCTGTGAGTATATATTTCAAAGCACACTCGGGTTTCGGAAAATCACTCGTCTTCTCCGTCGTCTCTTATCAGTCCACCGGAGAATACCCTAGTTCAGTATTCCCGCTTTTCTACTCCTCTTTATTTTCTTCTGAAAAAAAATCAAAACGCAAGTCGAAATATATATAGCATTCGGAAAGTGCCTAATCATATGCTTCTTATTGGGCTTACAATCGAGGCCCATTTCGAAAATAAAAACCAAATCTTAGTCTAATCAGGATTAAATCTAATCTGGACCGTTCGAAATTCTTCTTTGGCAAAGGACACACTCATGGTCTTAAATAAGCAAACACACATTTAAATTTCTCAACATGATTAGCAAACTTTTACCAAAAAAGATAGTAAACACATTTGTTTTCTTTTACAAGCAGAAACATACTTTAACCTCAATACTAAACAGAATTGACCAAATTATCGTCAGTGAAAGAAATTACATTTCCGTACTCTTACTCAAAAGCCAAAGAACCGGTCCTCGAATACATCTACACTGAACCAGACCATAAAGTAAAGCTTTACTATTCCGATTGGCCCATTAATTGCTTTTAATGGGCTAGCGTCGAGGCCTATGAGAAAACTCAAAGTCAACTTTAATCTCGACCGTACGATATGGTTCGATGATAAAGAGCCACCCTCTCTTTTCTCTTTCACGGTCTCACCAGTCACTGGCTCGGATCGCAGATTCTCGCTTGTCTTTTGGTAAATCCGAAAGCTGAGAGCAACTAATCCAAAATAAAATTAAAATTTAATTTCGCGAAACAAGCCAAAAAAAAAACAAAAAAAGCCCTAACAGTCGTCGAACCAAAGGTTTCTTCTTCCTTGGTTACAGCACACACGGAGGTGCGTCACGAAAATCGGATCGTCTGAAGCAGTTCCGATTACTCACCAATGGCTTATGCGTCACGTATCATCAATCATTCTAAGAAGGTAACTGTGTCTCGATTCCATTTTCTCCGATCATTTTTATGTTCTTCAGCGATCCTATGCACATTCGTTCGGTGTAAATGATGGTTGTCCGGATTGGGTTTGACGTATTGTGTTTCTGGTTTCGAGATTCAATTGAATTGTGGTTCATCTGATTTTTTGATAATTTGGTATTATTAGAATGCTTTGCGTTAGCTAAATTGAAGAGCTTTGTGATCAACCTGGAATCATTTGTGATTTATGGCTCAACTTGCTTCTGGGAGATGAGTGAGATCTCTAACGCCACTTGGTGTTTGTGTAATTTTTTGACAGTTGAAGGATGTTTCCACTTTACTGCGGCGTGAGCATGCTGCCACAGTCCGCTATTTCTCGAACACTAATCGGGCTCCTCTAAGCAGAGAAGGTAATGTTATCCTCCTGAAGTAAAAAAATTGTCCAATTGTATTTTTGTATGATCCTGTAGCTAGTACCTATGAGACATTGAGACTCTCTGCTTGTCGCTTCAGTCTGTTTTGTTATGTTCTTCAGATACTTTCAGTGCCCGTCTTGGTTTTTCCCCAGTGGAGAGGATTTCTAAATATAGCACCGACACTGTAAGTCCTTACTGTTCTATGTAGCTCTATAGCAGTGTCCCTTCTCATTGAGCCATGTTAATTTGCAGAAACCTATTGAGTTTTGTGTGGTCTTGATGTTTTAAATTCTGTTGTATAGGTTCCGGTGGCTATTAGTTTTTCATCTACAAAAACAAAACTAAACAGTACAATGGGAAGGCCAAGACATGGAAAAGAATTTTCATGGTTTAATCTCTTACTCCTACTCTATGTTCCGGATGTACATTAGCCTTTGCTGCCTGCTTGTATTGATACCTGTTTGTCCTAACTATAAGCTTATTTTTTTGCTGCATACCAGTTCGATGCAATCAGTTAGAGGATTTTCATCGGGTTCAGGTAGTCAGCGATAGCTTTACTTTTGTTTTATGCACTTTTTTGCTCACACTTTACTCTTGTAGTCTCCACCTTGCTCTTATATACATCTCACCGACTCGAATTTAGCTAAGGTTAATCTGTTTTGCATTGCCATAGATCTGGTTTTACATAAGCTAATTATGCTAATTATGTAACAACGATTTGAGGCTTTCATCGCAAACTCCCTCCCAAGACTGTTACGTTGTGCTAAAATTGTGTAACTGGATGCTAAATGCTATGGGCTTTAGATTGGTTAATTTTACCTAGAATTTCTGAAAATGTGTTTCAGATCTGCCTCCTCACCAGGAGATCGGGATGCCTTCCCTCTCGCCAACAATGACTGAGGTATACACTTCCATTTATCTCTTAATCAAAACTTAAGTTCGTTTATCTTTATGTTCTAATATGCTATCTTGCCAATTCTCAGGGTAACATTGCCAGGTGGCTGAAAAAAGAAGGTGATAAAGTTGCTCCTGGTGAAGTACTTTGTGAAGTTGAAACTGTAATGTCTATATTGATTGATTGTTATCTTCATATTTCTATCTTCATGCTGGGAAAATAAATCTAAATAAGCTATGTTCCTTAGGATAAAGCAACCGTCGAAATGGAATGCATGGAAGATGGCTATCTCGCCAAGATTGTAAAGGCAGAGGGGTCTAAAGAAATTCAAGTCGGGGAGGTATGGAAATTTTCTGGTTTCTGTAGAGTTATGTAATTATCATGTTTTCTCTTGGAACTCGGAGTATTGATTTTAGGATCCTCAGTCCATTTGTAGAAATGGGAACTCGAACTATTTAACTCATGCCAAATATCTTTTTCCTTTAAGTAGGTAATTGCTATTACAGTTGAAGATGAAGAGGACATTGGAAAGTTCAAAGATTACACCCCATCATCTACTGCTGATGCTACTCCTCCTAAAGCAGAACCAGCTCCTCCCCCACCAAAGGAAGAGAAGGTTGAACAGCCATCATCGTCTCCTGAACCAAAGACTTCCAAGCCTAGCACACCTCCCACAGGAGATCGTGTTTTTGCTAGTCCTCTTGCAAGAAAGTTGGCTGAAGATAATAATGTTAGTTTTCACAATGTTCTAAAATATTATTTTATTCTTAATCTTCATGCTTAGTTTATCTTCTCATTTCCTTTAAAACATCAGGTGCCTCTTTCAAGGATCAAAGGCACAGGTCCTGAAGGACGGATAGTGAAGGCAGATATCGAGGATTACTTGGGTATTAGTTACTCCTTGGCTCTTCCTTTCCGTTGCTTTATCTTTCAGACCTTTCTTGCCTCTGTTTGCAGTATTTACCCATCCTCATCTTCTAATGGTGCAGCTTCAAGTGGTAAAGAAGCAACTGCGAAGCCATCTAAGTCCACTGATTCCAAGGTTCCAGCTTTGGACTATGTTGACATCCCTCATTCTCAGATACGAAAGGTAAAACCGATATAATTCTTGCGGGGTTCGGTAAGCCAGCCAATAGGTTCAAGGATTCTGAAACCTCTTTGGCTGTATACTTTTGATAGGTCACAGCCTCACGTTTGGCATTCTCAAAGCAAACTATCCCTCACTATTACTTAACCGTCGATGCATGTGTTGACAAACTAATGGGGTAAGTATTAAGTTTCCGATGATGTATCGTGAGTCGCTGTTATGAGTAAGTTAAACAAAGCGATTTTTGTATATGCAGTCTGAGGAGTCAGCTCAATTCATTCCAAGAGGCTTCTGGTGGGAAACGGATATCTGTCAATGATCTTGTTGTTAAGGTACATCTTGCTTGCGTATACTTCCAAGAACGACGATGGATCTTCTGAAAATATCACATGTTATCATGCGTTTCAGGCTGCTGCATTAGCTCTCAGAAAAGTTCCTCAGTGCAATAGTTCATGGACTGAGGATTACATCCGCCAGTAAGTACATCAACAACAAAATTCTGATTATCTCTGGGTTAGCAAACATCTTAACCTTTCTCTATAGGTTTAAAAACGTAAACATCAACGTCGCAGTGCAGACAGAAAATGGGCTGTATGTTCCTGTTGTGAAGGTGTGTGCAAAACAGCACTCAATGAATTTGTTTACCACTTCACTGCTGCACAAACTTTCAGATTGCTGAATTATATCAATTTCTTGATTCCAGGATGCTGACAAGAAAGGTCTGTCCACAATTGGAGAAGAAGTTCGGTCGTTGGCTCAAAAGGCAAAAGAAAACACCTTAAAGCCAGAAGATTATGAGGTGAGAGAATTCACTCACCTAATCACTAATTATCTCCCTCGACAAAAATCAAGCAATAATAATCTGTTTGTCTTAGGGAGGAACATTTACGGTCTCTAACTTGGGAGGACCATTTGGGATCAAGCAGTTCTGTGCAGTCGTTAATCCGCCTCAAGCCGCCATTCTAGCAGTTGGATCTGGTAAGCTCTCTCTCATTACAGAACAGAGAGTGTTACTATCTTCCCAAAGATCGAGTAACCGATTCGTGTTATGTGTCTGAATCTTTAAAAAAAAAACAGCTGAAAAGAGAGTTGTCCCTGGTAACGGTCCAGATCAATTCAACTTTGGTTCTTACATGCCTGTAACACTGAGCTGTGACCATCGCGTAGTAGACGGTAATTCGGCTTTCTATCATCGTACATTCATCACCATGAAACTGTTAAAATTGAATAAAATATAATATTCTGCTGCTTTCTGCAGGTGCCATTGGAGCTGAATGGTTGAAAGCATTCAAAGGCTACATCGAGAACCCTGAATCTATGTTGCTCTAAAGGAGAAAGAACCACACAAATGACAAAACAACACATCAAAAGCTCATAAGAGTCTCTGATCTCGCATATATCTGGTTTTAACACTGTACCAATTTGATTTATCTGTGTTTTGTACGTTAAATCTCTGTTTTTTTTTCTTCTTATATCTTTGAGTTAAAACAGATCTTGTTTCTCGGAATAAATAAGGGGGACGATTCAGCTTTTCTACTGTAACTGGATTTTAGGGTGATCATGCCAAATAAACCCCATCATTGATTTTGTTAGTCAAAATAACATTGATCGAGTAGTTGTTTTTTGTTTAAGAACTATTTTACATTTATGTTAATCCTAGATAATACCTTTGCATATATCTTTCGCATGCTAACGCTAACGACTCATAAAACGTCGCATGCTGTCTCATTCCGGTGTTTGCGGTATTTATGCTGTCCTCAGGATCGCGGCTTTAGCCAGAACCTCCTCCTTATTCAAAAAAGAAAAAAAATGTTCAAAGATTAAAAAATTCGTTGGTTACTAGTATTATTTCTATATTTTTCTTATTTACTTATTTCTGTAATTTAGGCATTTAGCTGATTTATTTAACTAATTATTTACATGTTTAAAGCAAATTTTTACTGCCGTTTTGTTCTGTGGCAAAAAAAAAGAACATAAAATGTTGAGCTACGTGGATGATCAAATGTGAACAAAATTGAGAATAACCAAAGAAAAAAAAAAAAGTTTTCGCAACGAAAGCAAGAATCTCTCTTCCCGTAGGTCACGGTCCCGAATCTCTCAGGCAATCTCTCCCTCTCTCTATCTTACGATCGTTCGTTGAAGATCTTTTTGCATTTTCTGGTAAATTTCCCTCTCCCTCTCTTTTATTTTTACTCGTAAAAATTCGTCCTTTTTCTCATAGGGTTTTGTTTTGTTTTTCTTGATTGCTTTCTTCTCGGAACCCTCAGACTTTTCGACTTCTTTATTTTTTTGTATTGGGTCTTCACAATTTTGAAAATCAGGGAATGAACATTTCCTGAGAGATTTCTCCTGAATTTTGTCCTTTGATGTTGTTGTTATTAATGTTCCTCAGATTTTCAGTATCCAATTCCTCTGCTTGACATTTGGCTGGTGCTTTAGAAAATCTGTAAAATAAAGGACTCAGCTTTGTCTTTTTGACATCAGAAAATGTCTGGTAGATTGCTAAAAAATCTGTTCTTTCTAGGTTTCTTGGAGACAGGGGAGTTTAATCGGTTTGATAAACATATTCTTTCGCCATGAACGAGAGTATGTTGACGGATTTTTTGTTCTTTGTCCTCTCTATCTCTGTATTATGATGATTGTGAACTGTTGAATAATCCCTTGGAATATTGTTTAAGCAGATCTAGAG
This sequence comes from Eutrema salsugineum, assembly GCF_000478725.1. Taxonomy (NCBI): domain Eukaryota; kingdom Viridiplantae; phylum Streptophyta; class Magnoliopsida; order Brassicales; family Brassicaceae; genus Eutrema; species Eutrema salsugineum. Next base: position 653,353 of record NW_006256486.1, read on the forward strand.
GAACAAAAGAAAGGCAAGTATACTCTAATCCATGAGGGTGAGGAAGAAGACACTGAGTTAGGACTTTTCTATAAGCCACTCCCTTGCTTTGGTTGTGGAATCGGATGGTTCTCGTGAGACACTAACCTCTTTTTCTTTTGTTTCTATAGTTATTGTCGGTTTTGTAGATGTACATTATCTTGCTGAAAGCAGATTCATTTTTACATCTTTCTTTCTGTTAGGTTTCTTCTTGGATTCGTCTTCCCATTTGCTTGGTACTTTGCCACGTTTCTCTATCTCACAAACTATTACCGTAGAGATCCACGTGAAAGATCTGGTCTTGCTGCTTCTGCTATAGCTGTGAGTATCATCTCTCAGATCCAATGCATTCTCCTTCCTCAAAATTTTCCCTCACAAATCAGCTGTACCAATTGTGCTTTCTTTTTGCAGGCTTTGATATTCACCGTCGCACTTGTGATCACTGTGCTTGTACTTGTTTTCTCGGGTCGCTAGAGTCCGATGACACACGTTGCATATTCTTTCAGGGGTTTCAAAAGGAAACAACTTCAAGTCTGCTTCCACTACAAGCATACCAAACTTTCTATTTGGTGAAGAAGAGAATGTCGCATTTGGTTTGTTTATTTCTTTTTTTTGTGTACATAAATGTTAACTTCTAAAAAAGAAAACCAAAATGTGATACCTTTTTGTTGGTGAGCTATAAAGATTCAGGCTTGTATGTTATTCAAATTTGAGTGACAAAGAGACTTAACCAAGATTGTGTTTGGGTATAATCTTTCTCCTTCAGAAGTCTGTTTTTTTGGTTTATCTTCTTTCTCATTGAATTTTGTATTCATCATCATCATCATTTCATAAGTCTGCAGCTTGGATCATCACTTATAAAGATTGCAGAAAGAATAAGCCTTGACTATGGACCATAATCGAGTAAGGTAACATGTAAACCAAACCATTTAGTGAATCAGATTCATCTTCAAAGAAGAAATACATTTGGTGAATCATATGAGAATTCAAGAGATTCCTGAAAACAGTTTTACATTGTGAGTTTCACACTTGCAGCTTCCTTGGACCTAAAACCCTCTCTCCTCTCTATTCTTGAATCTAGTTAGCAATTTACCAAAATGACTTTGAAACGAGCAAAAGAAGTTATGGTCAATCCCAGACAATTTTAGCATCTCAGTGAGTGTCTTTGGATTTGAGAAGCTGTCTTCTCTTGAAAACCAAGAAGGCAACAACCAAGACCTGCAACATTGCGATTAACCCAGCAAAGACTAGTCCCACCGTCTTCCCTTTGTTTAATCCACCTCTCTCAGATTTCTCCGGTGACCCAGACCGCCGTTGCGGTGGCTCAGGAGACGGTGGAAGGGATTCTGACCTAGGCTGCGGTTGCGGTGGAGGCGGTTCTTCAATTATTTCCGGTACCGGAGGCGGTGGAGAAATGCCTGTCACATTGACAAGCGGAGGCGGAGGAGGAGGAGGAGGAGGAGAAGGAGGTGGAGGCGAAGGTGGTGGTGGTGGTGGTGGTGGTGGCGGTGGAGGTGGCGGAGGCGGAGGCGGTTGAATCAGAGGTTGTTCTTGAGATTTGACGAGGAGTAAACAATGGATGGTGAAAGATAGGCAGAGGATCAAAATGTAGAGGCTTGAATATCTGAAGACAAAATTCAGAAAACCCATTTTTCACGAGATTGAATCAAAAACGTTTTCCTTTTCTTCGCCACCGCAAACCAAAATGTGGCATCTGTAGAAGAAGAAGAAGAAAAAAAGGAGGAAACTTTTATCTGTTCCCGATCTGAGAGAGAGAAATCGAGGAAACGAACGGAATCAGGCAAGTAAGGAATCGTGAATTCTGGGCTGTAATGTGACAAATTGTTTACGGAGGTATCATCAGGGTGGGAAAATTGACCTAAGAAATACTTTCAGAGATTTTGACCCCCCAAAAAATAAAAACTTTCAGAGAGGGTAGAATATTATTTCCCGGGAAAATTCAGAGAGAGAGAGAATAACAGACTTATGCTAAATATGGTTAATATTGGTTAGTAAAAAGTTATGTTTTTTTTTTGACGGCAGTAAAAAAATCAGTTAAATAACTGTGTAATTATTTCAAAACTATTCACTATTGGGAAACTGACGGAAATCCACCTGCATAATAACGACTTTTAATGCTTTTTTGTATCAAACAATACTATTTTTATTGTGTTATATAGATTTTTTTTTATATTTTCTGGTTTCACTTTTTCATTTTTAAACTATTATGTCAGTTCTAAGAAATTCAAACCACCACATATGCATGAAAAAATATTGTTTGATTCAGCTTTTTTTACAAATATTCATAGCAAAAAAAAAGAGTGAAAATAAATAACTTTTGTTTACTAAGAAATATAAATACAAAAAAAAAAGTTATGTCTATCATGCCATATTGCCATGTAGCCCTCTAGACATCATTTCTCTTTCTTAAATTTGTGACACACACGAATTCTCTATTATCTATTTCGCTATCTGTAAGTTGTAAGGTAATTTCAGCCAAATATCAATGCAATGGATGCTTACCATAATTTAGAAAAAAAAAATAACAAGTATTTTAATTAAGTATAAGATTAAAATGGAAATCAAATTCAATATGGATTGTTTTTGTTAAAGGGCTAAAATTTTGTAATCTTATGATTCTAATAACAATATTGTTTCATGGGAGCACTTTGTTCCCAAATCTCAACTCGTTATTAACAAGTCGTTAAGTAGTTTCGATATTGGAAAATTGAATATTCTGTATAAATATGTATATAGGCCGTGTTCTTCCTTTTCTTTAACAAATTCACACCAAAAAACAAAAACAAAAACAAACAAAAAATTGACTATTAAATGGCTTTGTCGACGAAGTTTCAACTTGCCATCCTTCTCATCACATGTTTTTTCTTATGTACCACCCAATCAAAGAGTAAATATTTTATTTATTTTCTTCTCTCTTGTATATACGTAAAAAAAAAAAACAAGAGATTCCAGTTCCTAAGAATGTTGACATTCTTCTTGTTCCGCAAGAGGTGAAGGTGATGCAACGCTTCCTCTGGACGCAGTCGTTTCTGCCAGTGAAGATCTGGCTAAGTTAAAGAAACAAGTTAAAGCTCTTGAAGATAATAAAATTAAGAAGCAGAATCCGTCTAATAATTCTGATGATGATAAGCTACAGGAGTTGAACTCAGATACTGCTGAAGCTCAGGCTTCGAAAATCCTTGCAGGGTTATGTTTCACAGAAAGTTTTGCTAGCGAGTCCAACTAGGGAGCTGAGTGGTGGGTGGAGGATGAGAATATCAATTGCTAGAGCTCTCTTTGTGCAGCCTACTCTTTTGTTCTTGGACGAACCAACCAACCATCTCGACCTGAGATCTGTTTTATAGTTAAGAGGACTATTTGTGTCGTCGCTCCAAGAATACTACGTTGGTGATTGCTTCACATAACGTGGACTTACCTCAACACTGTATGCACTGATATAATACATTTACATGACCAGAATCTCCACGTCTATCGTGGTAATTTCGATGCTTTCAAAACTGATTATGGTCAGCGACGCAAGGAGATGAACAAAAAGGCTCAGATTTATTACGAGAAACGCATCATAGCAGCTAAGAGGTCTCAATAGGACAAGAAGGTTAAGGACTGGGCCAAGTTTGCTGCAGCGAAAGAAGAAGCAGCATCCAAGCTTAAGGCCACAAAGGGTAAGGCTATAGATGAGGAGCTCCAAGAAAGTGGAGAGATTATAGCGTAGTGCTTGATTTTCCAGATCCAAACGAGCTCCCTCCTCTTCTTCTGCAGTTGATTGATGTTAGCGTCTGGAGGACAGAAGGCTAGGGGATCTCAATGTCGAAGCCACACATTTTGCTTCTTGACGAGCCAACGAATCACCTGGACATGCAGACTATATATAGATGCCTTGGCGGATGCATTACGTGGGTTCAAAGGAGGAGTTGTGTTGGTGAGTCACGACTCGAGACTCATGTCTCGTGTCTGTGAGGAAGCGGATAATAAGAGTGAGATTTGGGTTGTAAAAGACGGAGCAGTGACTTTCTTCCCAGGCACGTTTGAAGAGTACAAAGAAGAACTCAAAATAGAGATCAAAGCAGAGGTTGATGACTTAACTTCTCTTCAAACTCACTCCTCTTCAGGAACATAAAACAATAAAAGACTATTTGCTAGTTTAGAGTCTGTTATCTAACAAATGTTTCTAAGAGTAATGCTGCATATATCCATGGTCTCCTTGTAGTGTTTTGTGTCTTGCCAAATCAAGATATTTAAATATCGTCACTTTTGGTGTGTTGCTGCAAGTAGAAGACTGATTTTGTAGACATGTAGTGTGTTTGGAGTTTCCCAATATAAACCTATTTTGATCTCAAACAGCATCTCTGAACAAATTTACATAATGAAGAAAGTTGTGCAACTTATGATTTGAATTGCAAAGTTTCGTGATTCTTGAACGACAAATCTTGAAAGAAAAATAGAGCCGGGGACTTCGCACATATTAAATAAAATGCGTTTAGGTTTTAGCTCTAAATCAAAGAAAATTGAGATATGTAACTAACTCGTCTGCTCTTGTTGATACAACATCGAACGACAAACTTGTTTTTTTTTTTGGAACTTATTTAAGTAAGAGATTTCCATTTATAAATATATCACGTAATGGCTTGGGTATAAAAAACTAGACTATTCTCTATACTTAATTTAACGAGAGGAGATTTGCAAGCGCATCCCTGGATTTTCTCAACAACGACTTAGCTTCTTCACTCTTCTCGAGTTCAAGCAGAGAGATAATCTCAGCCTTGAAATCTACTTCCACTGGATGCAATGACGAGACCATGCTATACAGTTCGATGAGCTCAAGCAGGCATTGCGAAGTAGTCACATGAACCTGAGGGAATTTTTTTACATTCAGTTAGGATTTAGAAGACAAGATATTATACTACCATCATTTTGGTTTTCTCAAATGACATTTCCATCATATTCAGCTCATGCAAATGATAATTTGAAGATCGCCAAAACCATTTCCATAGCAAACTACTGATAGGTGAAATCTTCTTGTATGAAAACAATACATTTTGTTAATGGAAGGGACTAGACCTGCTTTAGTTAAACACACTCATATACTTAGTCAAAACAAAGGTTCTTCCTGTCTAGAACAAAACCTCATAAAGCATTGATGAACTAACTTGAGAAGAACTGTAATGCAAGTAAACTAGAAATAATTACTGAGTTTTTTTCATCAAGTTGCCCCGATTAAAACCTAATAAGGAAATCAACTTGGAATTTAATACAAATCAGAGAAGAACAATACCTGCGCTATCTTCACTGTGTTTATGCATTCCAGTAGTTTCGGGACCAGTGAATGATATAACTGAAAAGCAAGCAGAATACTTCAAATGCAGTAAAAAAATTATACACGCGTGAGGTCAAATATGTAGATGTGATTAGTTACCTCATGACCGAATTTTGTCGCATCACTAGGTTGAATGCCATCCATAGAGTCATTCCATAGACTCCGAAACCTTGAACAAAGCTTTCCCACACATGAAATTCCAGACATTTTTACTGCCCAAGGAAAAATCAGATTGGTATTGGTTAAGGTTATAAAACATTCTCTGGAAGATAAAGTGAGAGAAGAAACCAGTACCATTCCACTGAAAACCAGGTGATAACGAAATTAGAAGAACATTAATCAAATCTGCTTTCCGCCCGAGAATGTCATCAACGGTTGCCACTTGGATGCATGACTTGACGCATTCCATGATTTTTTCAAGTGGGATATGTCCGTCTTCTCCGTTTTCTGATTCTGAAAACAAAGGGTGGACGGCTATTCAGATTACCGAGACAATTTTCTGATGGCACAGTACCCATTTTCTAAATGAGTTATTCAATGAGGTAAGGGATGTCTCATTTGATCGATCAAATTTCAGTTTATGGCTAAACAATCATCTTCAGGAGGCAACACTTGACGTGCAACTGACTATTTCTACCACAAGTTTCCTAATCTAAGTACAAGTTTTAACGATTAGTGATCTCAACATATTTTCCAATGTGACCACGCAAATAATCTAAAGGTGTTATCAATCAAAGTATAGGACTAATGGGATTGTCCATTGGTCAGTAACAACCTGTTTTGACGGCATCGCTTGCTGACTGAACTTGACAACTTGTTTTGACGGAGGCAGTATTACACATCTCATATAACATAGGGAAAACGGCACTGAAAAACTCTGGATCGCCAAAAGCTATAATGACCTGATAACATAAAATCAAAAAATTCAAAGATCCACTAACCGAATAATGTTGTGTAAGAACTGCATAGTCAGTATGTTAAAATATCATGAGCCAGCTCTTCTTTTTTGAAAAATAAGCTGAAACTCTTTACTTACTTTCTCTAGACAAGAAAAGGCTGACTCGCGATATTTCTTAAGTTTCTTTCTGCATGCAGAACAGATAAGATTCAAGATAATAGTGGGAGTTTTTGGATCCTCGTTAGCAATTGCCTCGTGGCACGAGACTGAAAGAGCACCAAGGGCATCCAAAAGAGCATCCTTTCCCTGTGAACACAATTATTGATATAAGAAAACTAGTGCAGAAAAGGTGCCTCCATAAGGACAAGAAGAACAGAGCTGCAGCTAATAGTGGAGCGACAAAAATTTATCCTCTCAAACTTAATCCTTCTGTTATAATTTCATCTTATTTAACATTTTATGAACCACCAAGGAAAAAGAAAAGAATAATAAATATCAGAATGAAAGAATTTGCCACACCTCCCATAAACGTCCAGGAATTTCATTAAGAAGACATTGCAGCAATCGGTTGTGTTGCGACGATAATGATTCATCCAAGACTTCAGTTAGTTTGCAGATTGCCCTACCAGACTGCAAGCAAGTTGAACTGTTCTATGAGTACAACAGCGCCAGCGGAAATATCAATTAGTGCAAAGAAGAGAGAAGAATTGGCACGAGAAAGATCATAAATTGCCTTCTTTTTGCTTGCCCACGAGGATGAAGTAATGCTCTCGCAAATATGATTCACAATTTCTTGCAGATACAACTGCAACGTGACCCTTTCACCACTTGTGATTTCTTCCCACACCTCCTCAAAGAGGCTCGAAATCTGTTTGTCATCCTCAAATCTGGAATTTATAATAACTGTAAGCTTTTCATATATTGGCAAATAGAAGAAAATAATTTATGCAGTTTCTGCGTCTAGAAAAATCGGGAAACGGTTTAAAGATGATAAAGGAAAATTTGCCACATTTTTGCAAGAGAGAAAGATACCATCTAGCACAAATTGCGAAAAACTCTGGATCTTACTTGAGGAATGAGGATGGTATTTGAACATGGGAGTTACGACTTTACAGCTATAAATTCTTGAGCTTATTTCAAGACTGATATCAGTTATTATCAGGTTACAAGATCCTTGTGCAAAATATTTTCCATGCATCAGACTCAACAATATGCGAAACCAATGGTTTACCTGGAAATAAATATAACTGGAACAATAGCTGACTGATGACCGCTCATAATATCAGAAGCTGTAGATGAGAAACTTTTGAAAAGACTCGCACATGCAATCTGGGAGCTTCTATCACCAGAGTGCAGAGCTGCAGTTTCTTCGATTAAGCTTTGAGCTTGAGAGGGGCTAGAATACTTCAATACAATGCCACATGCACTCGAAAAGGCACGTTTTGCAGCAGAACTTTTCTCCTCCTTGGCAACAGGAAACAAAAGTCTTAGCAGCATTCCAGTGAACGGCTTTATCTCGGTACCAACTCTTTGAACTAGTAATGAGATAAAGCTGGCAACACCAACCCTGTTAAGGAAAAATGAAATTTCATATCAACATCTACAATTGAATACATGAAATCCAATAAAAGAGACAAATCTCCTACACTACACTAAAACCAGTTAGACGATATGAGGATGAACGAGAAGGTATGGAATTAAGTCATTTATAAACAAATTTAACGGTTAAAGTTAGACGAGCCCATTGAGACAGTCTGAGTTCATTAGGACTGGCGAGAAGGTATGGAATTACGTCACTTATATTCAACTAATTGAATGGTTAAAGTTAATCATGTCTACCTTATGTGAATTCAGTTCTCTCTCGGGAACTCTTTACAAGTTATGAAAAAAAAAATCATATCCCTTGCTTAACTTCCTAAACCCCTTTTTGTGTGTTTTTAGATGGCAGAGGCAGAACACTGGTAAAAATGGTTTATCAGAATGACACCCGGTTGCAATTGATTTCCTACTTCTAAGATATATACTGTCAGACTAAATTCTCAGTAAAGATATCCACTGTAGCAAATACAAGGGGTGCATAAATTAAAATACCGGATCGCTATAGGAAGGAAAGATAGAAAGGGGTAGACCAAATATGAAACCCATTTAAATTTACTCAGAGTAATGTGTTAGCTGTGAGCCAAACAGAAGAAAATAATGGAAAAAGCAATAATCATTCAATATCTCGCAACTAACTACCTCCACTATAATGATCTTTGAGAAAGAAATTCTTAAATGTCCTACCCGCCTCAGCATCACCACCCAATGTAATGGGTTTTGCCCACTACTAATGACAAACTTCCTTTTCTTGAATGCAATCAATTTGACGAGGGATTTTTTTAGTTTTTACCACAATCGCAAGTTCTCTTACCTCCATCACATTCGGTAGTAAACTTGACAATACTAACGGCCAGAACCCAAATCAAGAAAGATAGTCCCAAGTAAAGGTTGTAGAAGAATCACTTCTATACTAATAAAAGGTTTTGAATAACTGACCTCGTATTGAGGCCAACACTACCCCGAACAAGTTGAGTGAGACGAGGAATCAACTGATCAAGTGATTCAATATCCACTATATTAATACACAGATCAAGAGTTTCCCACATTGGAGAGCCTTTCGAGATTGAAATTCGTAAATTTTCAAGTTTCTCGGTTTCTATGCCAATATTAGCAGCATGCAACTGAAACACGAAAAGATTAAATTTAATGCGATGTCAGGAAAAAAGCGAAAATTTAATCTGGAGCTGCCGACATTAAATGATACCTCAACATAGTTAAGTCCTTGGTCTTCAAGACTAGACAAACTTTCCAACATACAGCAAACTAAGTCTGACAGATGTGGACGGAGGGCAACTCCTGCACCCTGCAAACAGAAACAAACAGCACAAAATGAAGTACAGATAATGCAGTGGTATACAGTTCAAATTTAATTAAGTACTTCATGTTTGGAGTCAAACTGAAAGAACACATAACACTTGAAAAAAATATCCCAGATGCTCGTTTGTTAAACTAACATCCAGCTTATATCTGTCCTCCCAACCAAAAGCATTAAAAACGGACAACACGAGTCTAACTTCTGCTATCTGGATTTACTAATTACTCAACTGTATTGAAGAATAAAAAATATGGGGGGTTATATATGAGCACTACTATCTTAGATCACCAAATCTACCAAAGTTAGGGCTAACCTTCGCAAGCTTCATAACAACTCCAATTGAAGCCTTACGGACACTGTCGACTTTACTCATTATTCCGTCTGAAAGCAAAAGAGGAAGAACAATATCCATTGCTTGTCTAGCATCTGATAGTTCGGTAAGCGTGACATCACAAATCCTTATTGTTAAGGATGTCACGGCACGGCATAACTTATCACCAGCATTTCTCACAGTCTCTTTGATGTCATCCATAGCACGGAAAGCAGCTATCCATAGTCTTTTTAAATGCTCCCCAACCTTTTATATCAAGAGTGCGTGAATAAATAATAGCATTAAGAAAACTCAAGATATGGAGTTTAACATCATACATTAAGTAGAATTTACCAATGTAGTAAGCAGAGCCGAAGCAAGGGGAAGTTTCGTTTTAACTGTCTATTAGAAAACGAAGATCTCACCTGGTCAAATTTGCGACCTTGAATAATATCAGCAAGGGCAAGACAGGATGCCTCACGGGAGCGCCAAAGCCTTGAACCACATTGTACTAGCAGATCATCAAAGATGTGATTCAAATGTTCGTCAACAGCTTTCTTAGGGTCTTGTATCAATGCTTTCCAAATGTGTGCCATCGCATCCTACCAAGATTACATGAACAGTAGCAGTTATAGTCGTTCAACTTAAACAAGCCAAATACTAGAAATGGTGCCACTCCGTTCAACTTAAACAAGCCAAATTTTAGTCGTTCGAACAATGATGAATATTATCAGTAAGCAAAAGAAATTAAAAAACAATAATATTATGAGCATTCCAGGATGAATAGGGCCCCAGATTGAATAACCCCCGCCAATAACAGGTCAATATTATGGAAACGTAGTAATCTAACCTGCACGTTTTTGTCAGGATCATATTGGTATCGAATCAACCGCGGAATTAACAATCGCAAATGTGGTCGAAGAGCATCTCCTGCTTGTTTGGCTATCTTGGAAAACCCAAAAGCAGCTCCTCTCTTTGAATTAAGAGATGCTTGGTGATTGGCTAAATCCATAAACTTGTAAATCAAATCTGGTTGCCCCATTTCATTTGCAAGATTACAAAGCTCCTTGTACGTGCTAATTTTCCCTCCACTGGGACTCTCACCGATAGTTCCCTCTTGAAACACTTCAGTCTCTTCAACAAGCTGGATAAGAAAATACTTAAGGACCAAATACAAAACCTGGAGTATCAGAAGGAAGGGCCTAGATGAATAGATTATACCTTTATAGCTCGTTTTCTTTTGCTTGTGCCAGTTAGAGTATTAACCAGAGCATCTACCAGGCTTTTTTTCATTGACGCATCACCGAGTTCATAGACGATGCTCATGCCCTGGGATGCCAGCTCCTGTGTAAGTTCATTCTGGTCACCTAACAAATGTGAGAAAGCTTCCTGCAAAAAAATATTTCCGTTAAACAACAGTTTGTACAAGCTTCCACCCAGAGTGGTTTTGACAACACCTAACTGGCAGGGAAAAAAAAAAAGACAAAGCAAAAGATTGTCACAGGGTTTCATGTTAAAATAGTAATGGAGATACCGGTACCACGCTCCAAATGGGTAATGCATCTATATAAACTGGAATGACAAGGCTCTTAATTTTCTTTTTAGTTGTTATGGTACAGGAGCAGGTGACACAGGATCATGTGTGCAATAAAAGAAGAAGGTTACAACTGCAAAGAAGTTTCCAGGTGCTGCTTGCTAACCTGAATTTTAGGAAGCATTAGCTGGATAGATGGCTGCTGGCCACAGTACATGATCAAAGATAGTATCCATACAGTTCCAGCACATCGTTCATCCTTCCTGCTACTGTACAGAAGAGTATCAAAGAGTTTACCAGAAATTGTTTCTCTGGTTATCGCACGGCTATCTTCACCAACACCAGTTTCGGCATCAGACAATTTTTTTGACAAAGATTTAACTTCTCGCATCAGAAAATTTGAATCCGTCGAAAGAGATGTATAATTAGTTTTTAAAATCAGATCAGCAGTAACTGGTACACCACCCCAGAGGAAAGATAACGCCTCACCCGCAGCAAACAAAATTTCTTCAGCCTGACCAACAGCAAATGTACAATATTTAGGGGTTAATTCAGTTCAGCCTGATCAAATAAACAGGACACAGAGAAGTGGCAAACAAACCCACCTTTGACCGTGAAAGGCTAAATAAAAGATCAAGCGCTATTTTCAAGTGTGAAGATGACATTTCATTTGAACAGATATGTCCAAGAGAAAGAGCAATTTTCTGAACAGATTTTATATCATCACCAGAGAGCAGCTTGCTCAATCTTTCTTGCAGAACTTCCAGCACTTGAGTCCCTGATAGAGCAACTGAGCAAGTCAATCAGCTGAAAACTCGTATACAAGTTACAGACAGGCTCTTGGCATAAACTGACCTGGACTAGAATCATTAATAAGAAGAGGTAATGCGCCACAGATTCCAATATGACCCAGAGCTTCCATAGCAACCGAAGCCAGTGGTGCAGTCTCCAAGTTAACAACATCCACCAAACATTTAACCGCATTTTGAGTAACTGCTTCAGAAACCTGTTTCGCAGAAAATCCTTAACATGATACCATAAAATATTGAAAAGATGTAGTCATTTCAAAAACAGATGTTAAGACGTGGTAAGCTGGCAAATGTAATTTAACGCTCAAAATTTAGCCAATCAACCACAAGCCAATTAAGGTACAATACAAGAAGAGACATACAGAATTGAGATTCCTAGTACCATCATTATTCTACAACAATCATATAAGAAAGTCGCAATAACTTACAGCGGGCATTCTATATAAACATTGTGCTGAAACATATCCTACAGCGCACAATCCCCCATGGTGTGCCTCGAACCTAAGAAAGCAAAAGCTTAGCATTAAGAGGTTTCTAATTCCTGCAGCCACAAGCCTTGTTGCAATACAGATTCTAAAAGAAATGAACAACACCTTAACTTCTGCGGCGATTGGGAAATAGAAGCTATCAATTCAGAAATCAAGGAACATGATTCGGCATCAGAAAGAGCACAGGATGCCATTCCCAGTAAACGTGATGCAGATTCACGAGTACTCAAGTCTGTATGACTAAGCAGACGCCGTAGCCACACAATTTTCTTAGAACAGTAAACCTCAACAACCTTCATGCAAAGAAGAAAACGGAAGATGGAGGGTTAACTTAGGATAGATCTGAACTGCAAGAAAATGGTTAAATTGAAAGGATAAAGAAATAATCAGAAAGTAGACCTCTGGAAGGTAAGAACCAACTGAAACCAATGCTTTGGAAGCACAAGCATGCAATTCAGCCGAGCCTTCGAATGCCAGGGAATGTTCCAACAACAAACACATCCTTTGCGCCGAATACAAAAATTCAGCACCTACTGCCTGGGTATCGATCTCCTCCATCTGCAACTCAAAACACTTCACTAAAAACTTAATCATGACCACATAGACTTGCGACGGAAAGAGAAGCTTCTGGCCTCTCATTTCTGAAGAATCTAACAGTTTTGGCTGTTGCTTGAGAATGTACTCCAGCATCTCAACAAATTTTGGGTATTTATGATCATGATTAGAGACTATACTGCGACCTTCTTCTTTCAGAAAGAGTCCTTCGAGTGCTAGTTCCCTGAAGTAGAAAAATGGAATAATACACATCAGTTCATGATGGATCAACGGAAGAGGATTTGTTAAGTATGAAAGTCATTTTGTCTTATCACAGAATTCCGTCAAGTGCCTCATCTTGAGGTATATCAAACTCACAAATGTACTACAAAACTAGAAGGAAAAATATCAAACGAGAAGATTGTATACCCTTCGGTGGAAAATGTTCAAAGACTTTTACAAGTTTCTAGGGCTTCCTCATGTGCGTTGAATTTTATTTCAGCTTTGATTTATCATAAAATATGTGTACCCATAAGAAGAATCTATTGGGAGAAAAAAAACTCATTTTCTGCAATTAAACATGCCACAGTCACAACAACACGCAGTGAGATAAAGATAAACTCCAGTACCGTATATCTAGCTTCGGATCTGCTGCGCTGAGCATGCACATATACAGACTTGGACAATGTTGTGAATTATACAAAGAAGTTGCCCATCGCAAAGCACAAAAGCGTGCTTCATTTTGTTCCTGGTCAATATAAGCCATAAAGATACTAGATTTTATAAACTCGAGAAAACATGGGAACAAACTATCTTGAAATAGTATACAAACAGAGCAAAAAATATATATTCTCGCACGCAGTGGCGCAAAGAAGCGAAATAAATCATATCCGAAAAGTATACATACCGCCAGAGAATTTGCTAGCAGAAGAACCTCCAAATCCCTGAGAATATTCTCCGGGGAGTCCTAAAGAGATGGATACCAATATTGACATGGTGAGCCTCCAAAAGAATGCATAATAGGAAAATGAAATCATAGCATAAACTTTTGGAGCACGAGGACCATAATAGAAAGAAAATGATTAATTGTCAATATAACGTTAAACTAGCATACCTTGTATGCAGCAGCAAGAGATATGATTGCCTCCTGGATAGTTGAACGAAGAGATTGGGTTTCTAACTTCAGCGCGTCAAAGAGACGAACAGCCATTTCAGTCTTTTCTCTGAAAGTTAAGTCCACAACAAACAAAATGTCTGTAAAATGACAGGAAAAACAAATGTAGGGCAGTGAAGAGAAGTCCTTACCTAAAAAGCTGAGGCAAACGTTGTGCAATCAAACCAATAGCTTGAAAAGAAAATGTTTTGGTCTCCCTTGATAGCGCATCTGAAGGAAAGCATGTAACATATCTACTTATATCCTTTTTTGAACACCTATACAAGAAACTCGGGACTTTATTTATTCAAAAATGCTGACCTGCTTCTGAGCCTGTGAAACCGTCAAGCATTTTCAGAATAGCACTCAGTATAACAGGGCCCATAAGTTTCAATTGATCTATCTTCCCCTGCATTTTCAGAAAGAAAGATTTGAAACCCAAAAATGAAAAAGAAAGGGACTTCTAACATTGAGTTGAGCAAAATATATTTGAGTTATTTTCACAAAAAGAATTAATAGATATTTGCATTCATAATCTCTGCTATTACACAAAACAAACATAACAGCAAGATTGAAGCATAGAAAAAAGACTTACATGCTTAAAAACCCACACGGTGAATTCCATTCCCATTTGCTTTAGCCTTAAGGTCGTTCCACTTCCTGTCCCAAGAAGACAAGGTAGATAGCGAAAATACTCAATAACCAACATGAAAAAATAAATGGAGAACCATATTCATAGGGAACAGGCACCAAGTGATTCAAGAATTTCCTGATCACTAATAATTGAACCCTCTTGAAAGAGAAGCCAGCGTCAGGAACAAGCCAAATCATTCTTCTTACAATAGTCAAAACACAGATCATTAACTTTTTCTTATAAGATAGTCGTGTCTGTAGTGCAACATGTTAGTTTGAATTTGATTGACTATATAAAACTATTTACGAACAAATAATATTTACATAATTATCTAACTAAACAGATATACAAACAGTTCTAAATGTATGTCATATATATTAACCGACATACCATACATGCAGCCAAATATGCATTGCAATGTTGCAGGAAAACTATTTGCAGCTGCGATAGAACGACAGAAACCAGACATGAGCTTCACTTTCAAGGCTGTGTTTCCTGGAGCTACATTATGTTCTGGAGCAACATGTCCAGTGGAAGTAGTGCCTGCATCAAATTGATGACTGCCAATTTAGCATGGACACGGAAAATAAATACCCAAACACGAGAAGAAACCCTCAACACTCCAGATCTCCCAAATATATACGAATCAGTATTACAATAGAGTCTACATACTCAAGGATAAGACATAGTCATGTCATCCACGAGTAGCAGAAGAAAACTTAATTTCAAACATTTAACCTTGCAGGAAACATAGACCTGGTCCTAAATGCTAGGAATGGATTAAATAATATCACTTTTAAGCTTTCCTAGAACAAAAATGATTTGAGTGTCCAAGAAAAATTAATCAAAATGTTGGAAAAATAAAAGAATCACGTACCATTGAATAGTACGAACAGTCTGTTTATCAACTTGGGATCATCCAAATTTGTTCCAGAAGCTTTCTTTTTTAGAAGCTCCTCCCCTCTCTTAGCTACAGGTTCTTGACTTGAATGAATTTTAACCAACAAATTCATACCAACTCTCAGAGACATGAAGAGTAGAAATGAAGTGCAGAAGGACAGTGATAAAAAAAAAGTATTTCATGTCACGTGACAAGAACAAAGCATGTCATCTGGCAAAAACATAAAGCAATACCTATCCACTGATGCAGCAATGTACAACGGATATACAGATTCACCAGGCAGGTCCATGGTTGCAATGACATTCAAGATCCCCAACTGCTTAACGAATTGATCGATTTATTTTAAACAAATTAGTTCTTAGTGACAAATGTATAGCTTGGCAGCAATAGAAAGAGATAAGTTTGAAGTTTTAAGACCTTTCTTTTCGTAAGCATGTCCCCTTTCAATGCTTGCTTTCCCCTGATGCGATTAACTTGAAAAACTGAAAGCCCAGGAGGAGGTCCTCCTCTGAATAAGAAGGTCGAGTTATTATTTGATGCAGATATAACTAGTAGAACAAAAGATTGTCGAAAAACACTCGAATGGATTCCATACCCTTGAGGAGCTGGTTGATACAAAAGCATATGAAGGCAAAAATCCAGAAACAATTCTTTATCCTGAGATGCAATCAGAGATCTATACTTTACAGCGACATCATCACTGATCTTGCTTGCATGACACTCTCCAATAACCTGAACAAAAACCAATTGGAATTTCAGGATATTGAAAGGCTAATGATTGTGTGTAGTGCAAATAGACATTCTAAAATGATCATCTATACCACCAATTCAGCCCAATAGTCTTCGCCTGCGTATCAATTTTTATAAGACTTTAGGAATCACCTGATATCGTTCCCCACATAAAACCTTTAGGACTACCAATATATGCAGCACTAACCACTATAAATGCTTCAAATAGAGAAAAAAAAGTCGCAAAAGGAAGTGTCACTATAAACAATACGAAGACAAAATAAAGCAAACATATTGGCTTTGTCATCTAAGTAACGATTTAGAAAAGAAAAAAAAAGATGTATAATAGTGGAGATAAAATAGATATCCAATTTCACACTAAAGGAAGGACTGAGAGACCACCTTAATGGCAATTCTCAAAACAATCTCCTGGTGCTGCTGAGGAAGCTTCGAAACATTCTCCAATGTCTTAGGTGCAATATCCTCTCTTTCCTATAACAGGAAACAAGAACCAGTCCTCTAATTTGGTTAGCAATATTTCCACTACCGACAAGCATATGCAAATTCTAACAACGTGATGATCAAATAACAAGATGACCAAACCTTAGCAGGAGCTCGTTCAAAAGCCATCTCAACATACACGATAGCGAAATTCCTAACCATAGGAGAAGCAGCAGGGTCGGTGTACAATTTCCATAAGTCCAACAACGGCAAACCAATTTCATGCTGGTGCTTCACTCTCTTGTTTACATGACTCAATATCTCAAGAACCTGCCAAATCAAAGAAAAATAAGGGTAAATCAACAAACATTGAGACTGGATATCACGATTTCCTATAAACTTCCCACCATAATTTCTATAACGGATATCTCTTGCTCGTACGATTTTAAATCATCAAACACTAAATTCAGTAGAAGAGCAAATTGCCTTGTTGCGAACAGCGGGAGATTGGGAGGAGAGAGATGATATGGTAAGGGGAAGGAGCTTCGAGACTAGGGCTTCAAGCTTGGAGTCGTCGCAGAGAGCGAGCCTAGTGAGCATCCGATCGAGCATTTCCTCCAACTCGCCGTCCGATTTGGACATCAGTGAAGGCGAAGAAGAAGACGATGAACCATCCATATCTATTCTCCAAGTTTATTTTAAGTTTCTGAATCTTTGCTTCGTTTTCAATGTGCTTGCTTCTTCCTGGGTTCTTTTCTTCTTATGCTTTTCCTCAGACTTCCCGTCTTGGCGGACAAGAGAAGTAGAGTTGTGGACAAAACGACGTCGCATAAGAAAGCTTCCCTTTAAGCACGTTAATGGGCCAACGTCATATAACACATCTGGGCCCGATATCTAATCCAATAATGTAAACCCAATCCGTTCAATTTCCAAACTTTTCCAAATCACTAATTTGCCAACCATTGTACAGTCAAATTCTTGGTAATGTGTTATTTGGTAAAGTTACAATAATGTGTAAGACTAAATCGAAGTTCATTACATGATACTCTTAACTAAATAATTGTCGCACTCTAAAGTCAACTATAAATTGAGAATTCCACAAACTTTTTCCAAAGTTTATATATTTCCTACTCTAACTAAATCAATGAAGTAATTTGCCTCTTTATAGGTTTTGGTGAAGAAGAAGAAAAATAACAATCTCTGTTTCCTAATTTTGAATCTCAACACGAGCTCAACAAAAATACACATACGAGATTAAAACCTAATTTCTTTGAAGTTTGATTTTGTCATTGTGTACATGTAGTATTTAGAGTAAGAAATTATCAATTCCAACGCTAGATTATGTACAGAAACTTCCATTTGAAAGTCATCTTTCCAACAAAGCGAGGATCTATCTTCACCCTGAAACAATAAAACACAAGACGTTATATTGATAATGCCCATATACGCTTCACTCATCATCATTTTATCTAACAGCAGAAAAAAGGTGCTTACGCGGCTTGAGAATACCGTAGTACGCGCCTTTAGCCCCAAGCCATTGAAAAAGCATAGTTAACCACCAGTTTACCATCAAAGCCAAAGTTCTACAAATACCAAAACCAGCACCATGTAAGCAATAAGAAGATTATTTTCAAGTGGTAATAATAGAGACAGATTCTTGATACACAGACTGGAGCAACTGAAAAATCTCCTTACATTGTATAGATCGTCTACTGATTCATCAGGGTTTGGCGAGAAAGCACTGTTCACATAGACAAACTTACAAACAAAGAAAACTGTCAAGGCTTTTAAAGGATCCATACACATAAAGAAGAAGCTGTGTTTTCTTACCAATGAGTCAGAATGAAGTTGTCTTCTTAAAAAGTCGATCACTTTAGCAAATTTATCAGTCCCCGGAATCTGTTACACGCAAATTCCAGAACATTTACAACGCAGAAAGATCAAAAAGTAATTTAAAAGAATGTGGGAATTATGCGATTTTGCCTAGATTGTGAAAGTAGTAACCTAACTAAGCAACTTTTACCAAATACCAACGCTCAAAATTCATCAACTCAAAGCCAAAAATACAGAAACTATCAAGAAGATTCATCTCTCTGGAAGAATTGATCAAACAAAACCCTAAAAGTATATCCCTCAAATGCGAGCGTGGAAGGTGATAAGATTAATACCTTGAATTTAGATTGTTTGAGTATAGGAGCACCTCCAGTAGCTCTTAGATGAACAACAACTGTTGTATAAACATAAACCGGAGTAAATTATCAAAAACAAAAGCAGACGAGATATCATCAAAAATCCTCAAACAGGGATCAAAATTCTCTATTTCAATTCGACGAAAATGAATTGTTAAACATCAATCGTTTCATTTATAGATTCAATCGAAACAATTATCGAATTCCATGGATAAATCGAAGACTCACCTTTACGAACAGAGCTCGGGGACTCTGTCGCCATTGATGGTTCGTAAGATGGAAAGATACCTGAAGAAGACGTCGCTCTCTTCCTTTTTCCGTCTACTACATCTGACAGAGAATGAATGAATTAAGGATGACATTTTGGGCTTTTAAAGCCCATATTAAACCTTTTTAAGAAAATAGCCCATATTAAATTATTATCATTCGAAACAAATTTGCAAAAGGAAAAAATACGGAACATGTCAATTGTTTGAATCATGTGAATCGGGTAAAAAATCCAAGCGGGAGAAGGAGAAAAACCTGAACTGCTTCTAAAGATCATGTTTTCCATCTTTCATTCGAGATATCGTTCAAGAAAAGCTATAAGCAACAATGTTGGAGATACTTTGCTAGATTTTTTTTTGTCGAAATTTTTTATGATTCTATTATGTGATTAATCTCTATTTTAAAAAATTTTAATATTTATGTAAAATCATGCTTACAATCAGGACTAGAAATTCACTCATCGTAAATTACACAATAACAATTACTCTAATGCACACATAAGAGGACCCAGATAAAGCTATCATACTTAAATCCCAAGCTCAAGCGATTCCGATATATGTTATGTCGTGTTTGTGTTTTCTTCTCTTGAAAGCTATTTGCTCCAAACTTAGAAGTGCAATTGCCAATTTTTGGTGGAGCTCCAAGGAGGAAAGCAGAGGTATCCATTGGGTATCTTGGGACTCCCTTTGCACCCATCTCGCAAAGGGAGGTCTCGGGTTCAGGACTTTTGAAGAATTCAACCTCGCTCTCCTAGCGAAACAGTTGTGGCGCCTCCTTCGGTTCCCCGACTCCCTACTGAACCGGGTCTTAAAAGGAAGATACTACAAATACTGTAGTCTCCTAGAGATTACTGTCTCCAACCGTCCGTCATACGGATGGCGAAGCATCTTAGCTGCTAAACCCCTTCTAGCTTCGGGCCTTCGTAAGAACATTGGATCGGGGTTTGAAACGCTGGTGTGGTTAGATCCGTGGATCCCAGACGACCCGCCCCGACCTCCTGTAGGAATACATGTTGAACGAGATCCTCTTCTATTCGTCAACTCCTTGATTGATTTTGAATCAAAACAATGGAAATCAGCCCGACTTCGGGAGCTTTTCCCGCCTGAGGAGATAGCCCTTATCCTAGGGATTCGTCCGAGTCAAAATGTCTCGAGAGATGGATACAGCTGGTCCCTCACTAAATCCGGTAATTATACGGTAAAATCAGGCTATTGGATTGCGAGATCCCTATCTCGTCTTGCTTGTGACCCCCCTCTTCAGGGACCTAGTACTACGGTACTGTCGGCGCAAGCTTGGAAGTTAAAAACTACGCGAAAAATTAAACATTTCGTGTGGCAATGTATTACGGGTTGTCTGGCGACATGCCAACGTCTAGCTTCCCGCCATATTGGAAGGGATAAAAGATGTCCCCGGTGCGGTGCAGAGGAAGAGTCTATTAACCATGTTATTTTTGAATGCCACCATCGAAGCAAGTATGGGCACTCTCACCTATCCCTTCGGCACCAAGCATTTTCCCCCAAGCTTCTATCTTTGGTAATCTTGACTACCTGTTTTGGAGAGCTAAGGAATTTGGAACATCTGAAGAAAATATATGTATCTTCCCTTGGATTATGTGGTTCTTATGGAAGTCAAGGAACAAAAAAGTCTTTGACAACATAGATGATCTTCCCCCAGATATTCTGGAGCATGCAATACATGAGGAGGAAACTTGGAGGAATGCTAACGAGGAGGACTATACCTTAGAGGTGACAGGAGTTAGACGAGAGCTTGGAAGTGCGTCTTTGACGTCCATCACGACCTGTTACTTTGATGGCTCTTGGCACGATTCAGATCCTCTCAGTGGCCACGGTTGGCTGGTATCGTTGGGAGACAGAATACTCCGAGTTGGACGTAGAAGCTCGTCGCGTAGTCTATCGCCCCTCCATGTCGAGCTAGACTCTCTTCTTTGGGTTATGAAGTGCATTCTCTCGGCCAACATCCAATGTGAAACTTTTGCGACGGATTGCCTTGACCTCCTAGCTATGACGGATTCCCCAGCTGAGTGGCCTACATTTGCAGCTGAACTTGGGGATTTCAAAGCTATGTTTTCCCAATTTAGATCCTTTAAATTAGTTTATATTCCTCGTCTTTGTAACGTCCGTGCGGATAAACTTGCCAAGTGCAAGAACACGAGGTTTAATATTTTCCCATATAAACTTTTCAGTTCCGGTCTGGCTTTCTTTTGAGGAGAATCTTTTACCGCAAACTTAATAATATAGGGGTTTTTGTTGAAAAAAAAAAAAAAAAGAGGACCCAGATTTGATTTATCGATTGTTTCTCTAGTTCTTTTGATTATTTAGGTATCATTCAATAATGCGAGAATTGGTTTTTCTTATGTTTAAGGACCTGTGTTTCCAATTTCCCACTTTTCCTTGCTTGTAGGAATTACGAATCCAACTTTCTTCGTTTCTTTTTGATTTCTTGTTTCATATATAAATCAGAAAAAGCAAAAGAAATATGCAGTCTTACTCTGCCAACTAAAACAACCTCACTTATATACCGGTGCCCAATTTGCATAAACCAGTCCGGTTTACACCTCAAGATCATCTTGGTTTTCATCAATTATTAACAAAATGTCTCATCAATTTGCATGCTTTTAGTCAGAGCAAATGTTTCTTCTTCTGATTTTGGGTTTAATTATAGTACGGTAGTACATGCTTATAAAAGACGAATTAGACTTGACAAAAAGTATATAGTCAGTCTCCATTCACACAAGACAAGCTCCGCATGAATGGGCTTTGAACATTTTTTTCATTATTTTTTTTCTAAAAAATATCGTGTTCCAAGGAGATTATGATTTACGTTACATATTTGTTACATGTAAAATCAACGTTACCAGGACTTTTAACATGACTTTCAAAATATTGTTTCCAATATGTAAGAAGTGAAGTGAATGTCCGGGATTTCCGAGTAAGTGAAAAAGTTACGTATTAGAAAATTTACTATACGTTAGCAAACAAAAGTATTATTAAAATGCAAATCAATTACAACACCAACAATAGAATTAGAAGGGTAGAAGTAATAATAGAAGAAGAATTCATAATAAACATTTTGTATACTTGAAATATGTCTCCATTCCAACTTGTGGCATATATATGAAAAAGACAAATTCAACAATTATACAGGTAAGATGAATTTGGAAATGTTCAGAAAAAACAAATAATATGAATTTTGACTGATCAATCAACAAACAGCACCAGCAACTTTTTTTTGTCTTGATCGATCCAAAGTTGATGCATATAACCTAATATGTTGGATCCTTCTAAATGCAGCATTATTGAAATTGGAAGCTAGGGTTTCTTTCATACAGCCGTCATAAAATACATATATATCATAGGAAATTAATAATCTCAAGCGCTTGATCTATATGGTATTTGAAGTTAAATTTAATCGTGGGAAAGTTTAAAACAAACAAAAAAAAACAGATTTCGGGATCAATGTAAAGAATCTTTCTTCTACATGAAAAAAAAAATTTAATAATAATAATAAGAGCATAAAAAATGGATACACAGTGGGAAAAAAGAGGGATGTTGATACGATACCATGTCGTCTTCCAGACAAAAAGCTGCAGGTCAGTGACAATCATCTTCTTGGGTATCCCTCCAACAAAACATTCTTCTTTTTTCGTGTGTATTTTAGCTGCATATATCAGTATATCACACATTTCACCCTTTTTCTCCCTTTATAAAATCCCAACACTTCTATTTGTATACTGCTATTGCGATTAATATTATAGCAAGATTTTTTCTTTCAAACTGTAGCATTTACATATAAAGTTTTTTAATTAATCAAGAGAAAATGTAGGTTTATGTATGGACTTTACATTCTAAAAAAATTCTACAATTCAAAACCAACCATTGTTTTAAAATAATTGAAAAGTAACATTTTTGTATTGAATAAAAAGACAATAATAACATCATGAATTTTGAGAATCTATAATACAAAAAAAAAATATTTGTTTCATTTTTAATTAATTTTCGAAAAATATATAACTTGAATATACATATTCAAAGTATTTTATATTTTAGATATAAACTAATTTTGGAGAACTAAAATATCTATTATATTAAAACAGAAGCACATTTAGTACTTGCTTCCAAACACTCCTAATTTTTTTTAAGTATTTAAAAATAATTTTAATAATTATTTATATTTAATTTCGAAAATTAGTTATTAATTTAAATATTTTTAGAGTTCCTTAAATATAGGTAATTTAGATTTGATTTGATTTGATTAAAAATAATAAATCAGATATTAATTTAGATTTGATTTAAAGATTCTAATTTAAATTATTTTTATACTATTAAACATTTTTATCAAAAATATCTAGAATTTTAAAAAAATAAAATTCACATATAAAAAATAATGGTCATATTTAAAATATAAAATATCTATAATGATGTAAATGATATGATATTTATGTTGCTTATATAATATATTTATGATTATGATTTATTTACAAATTAATAATAAAATAATAGATAATTATATTTTTATAATCATAATTAATTTTAATATTATAAAAATATATCAAAACACAAAAATCAATATTTTCACTTATTAAAAAATATATTTATAAAAATAATTATATTTAAACTCAAAAACACAAATTATATTACAAAATTCGTTAAACAATAAAAAATATTATCGTGCGGATGCACGGATTAGAATCTAGTATCTTTTAAAACAAAAACATTATGCTAATTCAAATACAAGTATGAACAAATCGCATCTCAAAGGAAAATAATGAAGCACATTTGTTATCCCTCATTTTCCAAATTTCCCAGCCAATAAGGGCCCACAGGTGACGTGAAGAAGGAAGATTATTTATAGGGATCGAGAGAAAAAAAAACAAAACAAAAGAAGGGTTCACACGTGTGCACGCGCGACAACCAGCAGACATCAGAGGCCACCCGTCACGTGCGGGCTAAAGTCATATCCACTTGTTTTGGTCTGTAGCTGCCTATCCACGTGGCTCTCTTTAATTAGCTCTTCTTTCTCGCCCTCATAAAATTCCTCTCATGTCTCTTTCATTTTCTCAAACAATTTCCTCTCTTTTTGTTCATTCAAAAACCATCGCTATATCAGATATGTTTTGTTCGTGAGTCATCATAATACACTCAGACCATTTATTAAAGACGCAAATTAAATTTGTATTTGAAACTGAATATAACATGTCAGGGAGCCACATAGCACAGATGGGTTATTTTCCGTCTTTATTGCACCATTAATTAATATATAGCTGATTTCATATTTAACAAGAACAAAAAAATAGCTTATTTAATTAGTGTCTGTAACTCTTTTGGTATACACATTTGGACATCTTAAAAGCTTTTTTTCTTCGTTGATCTGAAAAAACGGTAAGTACACGATTAATTGAACAGTATTAATAATTGGTCTGGTACATATATACTAACAATTTGCTAAGGTATATACATATGCAGATGTATTAACAAATCGACAAAGTTCGTATCAAAACAAGACCAATCATCCTCTCGTCTGCATTCTGATGGTTATTTAAGGGTTAGAGAGTGCATGAGAATGACGAGTCGTGCATGCATGGTTGTTAATGGGACATGGTTTGCCCCCTTGAGTCCTCTATTATTAGATATACGTAAATTGTATAGTAATAGTTTTGTATATGATATGTAGCTGTCCTATTGCTTTAATTGATTGATATGTTCACCAACTTCTTGCTTATGCTGCCCACCTGCAAAATATTGATAAAAAGCTTAAAACTACTCTTATTTTTTTAACATTAATATCTACTACTACTTGACACATTGCTTCGAGAATTCGAGCGTTAGCTCTCTTGGCGAACCGAAAACATGATCACTAGTAGCAGTAGTTTTTTTTCTAAATGCCACATTCATACAAGAATCTGATGACTGTAACAGACTCACAGTACTGACATAAATAAGTGAATTTTAACAAATGAAACTAACTACGTTTAAGTTCTTAATCATTTCATTGGTTATTTGATAATTGATATATATATGTTGTCTTGATAGTGGTGTAAATCTGATTAATTAGTCTGCATAGTCTCCTTTGATTAAAGAAAACTATGCAAATTACAACTGAGTATGCAAATTACAACTGAGTATTTTGCTAACGTTTTTTTTTAGAAAAGTAAATCTTTTGGTATGAAACAAAGTAATGCAAAAGGATAAATTCGAACTCATGACCTCTAAAACAAATCCGTGTCCGCTAAATCGCCTACTAATTTGCCATGATAAATTAAACCAATAAAAAATTCGCCATAACACACTAGTCAAAACTACGTTTTAATCGGAAAAGTAATCGTATTAGTGTCTTATGCTCCCTTCCCTTTGTATAGGGAATTCGTCATGGCTATATACTTTTTCTCTTCGTAACTATTTTTATTTTAACAAAGTGTACTTATCTCAAATTAAGAATCTTGTAATAGCTTTATTAGTGTACCGTATCATAATGCAATGATTAGGCTATTATTAACCTTTTTTATCTATACACCTAGACGTTAAATTTATATGGGATTTCGACTTAAGTGGAATATAGTTACTTTATGATGCATAGTATAAGAAAAAGAATAATTTGTTGGATTTTAACATGCATGGTAGGTTGGGTTTTCGAACACATTATGGAAAAGAAAGGGTGTAATTTAGAATTATATTATCGGAGGATTAGCATGCGTATAATCCATTTGTAATATTGATGGTCGCACTTAGGACAAAAAGACAATTAAATCGAAATACAATTAAAATGTTAGTAAAAAAGAGAATCAAATTATTGGATACTCTTGTCCATGACATTTGAGACCATGTCTCTTTCACTCTTGTCCCCTATCTTATTTATCATGATTAATATTTAGTAACATCAAATCAAATTTTTTTACTTTTCCTAATTTACTTTTCTATATTTAAAGTAATTTCAGATTCAACGAAAGTAAAACAACAGAAGCGTTGGCAAGTGAATTCCAATTTGGGGGAGATCGTGAAATTGCGGTGACTAGTCAGTGAAATTGAAATGATATGGTTGAAACTATGAAAATTTAAATACATGATGTTAACAAATATTATAACTAGTTAGAACTTAAAACTAAGAACCATCAAAACGTTTTACAAGTTAGAAAATTGAAATTTTTTTGTGGCGTTGGACATTGGCAGAATAAACACATTAATTTCACCATTTGGAAATCTACAGTATATAAACAAAACTCCATATTTGATTGGTTGGTAATTCAATAAAACTCTATATACTTAGACTATATAAATAGTTATCTGATAAAAAATGAAAATGGAAACCATAATATATTTCTATGAGTGGATCCCATCAGGTGACATAAAGAAAACAAAAAAATTCAACCTCACTTTACTGTCCAAATTGATGGCAAAGGGTAGAAAATCTGTCTTTTGCTCTTCTTTTTTTTTCCTTTCTTTTCTCAACTCACCTTCTAATATCTTCATCGTCTCTGGCGCCTTTCATTTCGAAATTAGTCTATTTAATTTAGTAATCGATTAATCCAAATTATAATTAGGAGCTGATCAAGCTAAGTATCAGTATTACAGAACTCACAAGTAAACTCATTTTGCGGAAACACTACATACATATAACCTCACTCAGTATCCAAAATTAATTAATCCACCCCCAAACCAGTAATTAATAATTAATATTACTAAGCAATTAATTTAATTTGACAATAGTTCTTCATCTGGAAATTACACGATTCGTTTTCAAGCGAGTTGTTTCGTAGACGGGAAGCTCTTCTCGATACTTTTCAATTCCTATCGCCGATAGATTATCCAATTCGAACAGATCGGAGCTCGCGCAACTCGCAGCATCGTCTTCGTCGTCTTCGTCTTCTTCTTCTTCTTCGCCGGAGATGTTGACGACGTCTTTATTCTTATGGTAAGTTCTGAGAAGTTCCTTGGCTGCTTCAATTACGCGACGATTCTCCTCCACGACTCGGATCTCAAGAGTATCGAAGTTCTGATGATGTCGAGTGGATTCACGTTCGTTGCTTCCGTACAATTTGTTGTTGTGACCATTACGCTTGGAGTCTTCGTCGAGGATGACATTGACGGGACAGAAACGTACGGATCTTTTCGATTTTTCACTAGACGACGGAGTTTTGCTCAAGCAAGATCTAGAGAAGGAGGACGCGGAGGAGCACGTGGTGGAGGACGCGGCGGCGGCGACGGGGACGGTGGTGTTAATTTTATTCGGTTTCTTTGTGTTTCCGGCGCCGGTGAAAAGCGAGTTTAGGAAAGTGGCGAGACGACCGCCGGGAGAAATCGGCTGCTTCACTTTCTTCAAATCGCTGTAAATCTTCAAAGCTTTGGATTTCGTTCTGAGAAAGCTTCCATGTTCCTGTTTATTATTAGGTCGGTGAATCTGCGGCGACCGTTCGAATCTCTCGACGGTGGTTCGAATTGGCTTCGGGTGACCAATCGCCGGCGGAGAGCGCGACGATCTAGATCGTTTGTAGAAGGAATCGGACCCGGAAGACGAGAATCCGCTTGAATCAGAGGAGCTGGAGCTTGAATGCTTGAAGAAAACAGGTTCTACGGTCTTGGGATTTCTAGATCTAACGAAATCGTCGGCGATTTCGCGGCGGTTAACGAGAATTTTGTCGAGACAAACGCGATCCTCGTCGAGACGGTGATGGTGGTGGTGGTGCTGCTGCTTCTTCCTCATGGAGACGTCGGAGTTTGTTGAGGAATCGTCTATGGAGCGGTAGATTTGGTCGAGGAGAGAGGAGGAGAAGGAAGGATGACGATGACGATGACGGTGAAGGTCTATTGAATGTTTATCCCAAGGATCCATGAGAGGGAGCTGATTTCTTCTTATAGAGAAACAAGGGAATGATAGTGTTGGGGTTTCTGGTGAAGAAAAAGCTTTGAAAACAGAGTTAATGGAGGATGAGAATGATGAAGAGAGAGAGAGAGAAGAGAGGCACGCTTTGTTTCTTCTGCTTTGCTTGAGAGTTGAGAGTAGTGTGTATGAGGAAGATGAAGAAAGTGAAGCGTCTTATCAGCGAAATGGTATTCATTGCCACGTGTTTTATTATTTTTCCCACATAAATTATTCACTATTATCCTACGTGGAATTGGGTGCCAGGCTGGAAACTACTTGTTGGCAACAATATTTAACTCTTGTATAAATACTTTATTTGTTACTGTTATATTTTTTTACCAATTATTTATCGATCTACTGTATATTTTTTTTCTTTATGCTCAACCTGTTTTTTTTTGTTTTTTTTTGTTTTTATATAAATTATAAGAAGAAGAGAGTGAAAACACGAGAATTTTTCGTGATTGATGAATGTCATTAATTAACAAACAAAAAGAATTGAATGGAAAATATATCAAAGCATTGTTAGTTATATCTAGGGTCGTGCCCATGTAGTAGATTCGGCCAATTTTTAACATTTTAAAAAACTTTTTTTATTTTTACCAAAAAATATAATATATAATAATTTAAAATATTTTGTTTTAAAGCTTCAAACAGATATTTTTCATATTCCAACATAGTTTCTATAATTTTTTATATAAAAATTAAAAACAAAAATTAAAATATTAAAACAAAATTAGAGCCTCAATTAATATGGGCACGGCTGGTTATATCGTAAATGGAAAACTAATTTTCCTAACCGTTATTTCGTATTTTCACTATATGAGTATCCTATTTTTATAATACATCAGTCAAATCCTTCATTACTTATTTTTGTTTGATCTCAATCACTCACACACACATTCATAAACCTGGTCATGGTCATGCACCGGTCACAACTTCCTTTAGTTAAAGTTTGGTTGCACCCTGGTTTTTAACGGCTTGAAAACGAGATGTATCTACCTCATCACAAGTTTTTCTCTTCTTTTAGAAACAAAAGTTGTACGTTTAGTATTATAACACAAAATAATTATAAATCGTTGATTCATATATAACAGCAAATCCAATTTCGATTCTTGGGTCCATTACAGCTTTTCCTTTCTTATATTTATATTCGTGAGTACTATTATTTAGCTAATAATATACAATAACTGTTCTAACTGTAATTAGCAATTGCACACATCATTTGGGGAGTAGCTACAAAAATATATAAAAAGGGTTTTCTATCTTTGTAAATCTTAAAGACATCAAAGTTGTCATCACATTATATACTTTGAGATGTTTAAATTTCTGAAGTAATATATTCAGCTTTCTGCTGTAATCTTATTTTTAAGGCTTGAACTGCTATATGTAATTCACGACAATATTTTAACAATTTAGTTCCCTTTATATTTCACAAAAATAAGCGACGTACTTTTTTTTGAAAAAGGGTATAAACTCAAATATTTAAAAGATTAACAATTTATGTGTAAGTACAGGAATTATTTAGAACTGAAAACTGTGAATTCGTACACGCATATTGCATGGCTGTCTTAGATATATATGATCATGTAAAAATCGAAACGCATACATTCAAAACGGAAGCACAATTTGTCAAACTTTGAAGAAAAAAGCTAGGGCAAAGAGACAAAAAAAGTAATGAAAAATATAGTTAGAAACCCTAGGAATATGTATAGTATAGGATTTGCTTTAGAATTTTATATAAGTGGACAAAAAAGAAAGAACAAATGTAAATGGTGTCATGTGAATAGCAGATGGTTAAAAGAAAGACTTTAGAGAGTAAATAGTCAAGTAATGCGGCTAAGAGGCTCAATCGCATAATTTGACCTAACACCAACACTGAGACACTTCTCATGAACAGAAATTATGTTGTAAGCCACTACCTTGTACACTGTTTTATTGCAATTTTACTTAAAAAAACAAAAATTTATTCAATGTTTCGCATGTAATATTCAGTTTCTTCTGTTCAGGACTGAATTACATTGACTATATAGCTAACAAGTTTTTTGTACAGCTTAGACTAATCTCTATTGTCCATGAAAAGCAACATATTCATTCTATATATTAATTAAGACGCCTACAGTAACTCTAGTTAAAAATGTATAGGAAAATTTTGTATCATGGTCTCTTACTTCTATAGTAAATCTTACAGATATTGGGCCACTATAAATTGATTCATATCACATATTTAAAACTTTGAAGTTATTTTTATGACGAATAGGCTAACTGTTTCATTTGATAAGAAAAGCTTAATTATTTATTTTTTAGATTGAGTTGAAATAGTGTTCATCACCCTCGATATCTAGTGTTGGTTGGTTTAGTGTATATTTTAAATATCTTTAATTGTTCCCAAGAAAATTGAGAAGGAAAAGTTAATTAGTCTTAAGTTACACCATTATCTTGGATTTCTATTTGTGCAGTGGCGAAATACGTAGTTCAGCATCGTTGGAGTTCAAATATTAACTAGTATTTATGTGAAATTCGTGACTATTTAGTTAGGGTTTACTATTGGTACCTATTTTAATAAAGATTAAATATTAATGGAAACGGTTGTTTGAAGTGTTTAATTAATATTTTAGTGATAATGTTTAATTTGATTTAATTCAGTATCATTTGCCATATATATTCATGATGGAAACCCTATGAAAAATGGATAGCAAAACAGAAAATTACATCACAAAGTTTCAACTTATATGTTTAGAGAATTTTTACTGCCAACCTAATACTTAAGGGTTCTTAATTTCATAGAAATCTCTTGGAGAACAAAAAGACATGTAATTTCTTTACTAGTGTTAATTAATTAGTACGACATAGTGACAAACAACAATGTCATCAGTATTTTGGCATGTAAACATTATTTCGATATATCTATCAAAATAGCAAAATCCTGCTTTAATTTACTGCAATGGAAGAATTAGTATAGTTTTAAATGTATAATGCATATACAACTTAACACCATAATATTCGATAATGTGAGTATTTTTGAAAATTATGAACAATCGAAAATCTAAAGTTGACTATATATAAATTTACGAATACAACACATTATGAGTTACCCACTTTAATTGTTAGTCACTATTGAAATCTCTATCTTGTCTTTTTATTCCCCAAAAGTAATTATTAATTTTCACCACATGATCTAACTTTGAAATCATTCTATGTTCCCCTATTCTTTCACCTTTATCGTTCCTTTTTCATATGTTAATTAAATCAATTGTTATTCTGCTATGTATCTTAACTGATAATAATTGAATTTACCACATTCACTCGTACTTGATATATGGAGAAGCTTAATGACTATCCGTTAAAGTAATTATGGCTTATTTTTGGGACAACTGAGGAAGTCTACGTCAATCAAACGTATACATACACATATATTAATTAATAGTATCTATTTAAACCCTCTAATAGGGAAACGATTAACGATAATGTTTTCGGTTTAAAAAGAAACATGGAAGAGTTTAATAGAGAAGTGACTGGAGAATAGAGAAGTATTCAATTTAGTCAGTCTTTCGCATGTGATTCTACCTAAAGGTCTTTAAATATAGTTAAGCTAACAGAAGAATATTTTTTATTTTATTTAATATTTTTTTATATTAATGAAATAATATATTTATTTTTTAATTCATAGCCGCAATATCCTTTTTTTTTTGTAAATTTTAGTGTGCCCGACCCCAGTGTTATTATAGTTTTTAAAAAAAATTATTAAAACTATAATAATACGAATGATACACCTTGCATGCGTTACGCGTATTCGTACTGTTCGTTTATAATATACATTGATTTAAACAAATTTTATTTACTTCTTTATTTCCCGTTTATATATCTTTTTAGATTAAAAGTAGGTAGAAAATTGAAATAATATTAATTAAGGGTTGATGAGAGCATGTTCAAAAAGGGAATGGTGCTCATTTGCTAAATGATTACTCTCGTGGGCTAACTCTTAAGATTGAAATCGTTTGTCTATTATATATAGGGGATGACATGTACAAAATGAGAATTAAGGACAAATTAACAAATAACTAGGTTATGGCGCTCTCTGTAATCTTTGTGTGTTTTAATTAGCTTTCTATATTCTTAGTTTTTCACATATGTAGATAATCTATAAAGATTCTAAAACTTAGATGGGTGTTATAAGAAAAATGCACTAACCAGTAAATAAAGGAGCACTAATACGAAATGTTTTCGGGCCATTAAATCCTACATTGTCGTGTAAATTGGAAAGCATAGAGATTAGACACACATCCGAAGTAGATAAGAGACGTTCATAAAGAAAAATTGATATGTTAAGATTTTCTAATTAACAAAAGAACAAAATTAATTCTCTGACAAATTAAGCCAGCCAAATAAAAAAATTATATAACAAATATAAAATGATCGTCCCTTCGAATCCACGAAACTTCCCACTCATAACACCACCTTTTTAACCGGACCCATCCTCGTACAATTTTGCTATTCTTTTCCCCTTTTATACAAATAAACAGATGTTGCCGTCAAAAAAAAAAAAAAAAAAAACTGATGTTCAGTCTCGTATTCCTGTCTTAGATCAAACGAAACAATATTACAAATTTTATCATAATAAGATAAGTGCTTAACGGGTACAAGTACATAATCATGCTTTTAAACCATACACGAGGATAAACTTCTTCATTTTTAGATATGACTTGGTAACATTTTTTTCCTAGTTCAGTAAATCTCTTCCATTCACAGAACTAAAGAAACAACATATCAAGCATACTGATATCTATATTATTTTGAAAAAATTACAAACTTGTATCGATTTTCCTCTATAACTCTATGCCATGTTAATTTATAATATTATGCGTACTTAATGTACTAAAAAAAAGAAATAATTCTGAGTCGCAGAATTGCACGCATGTGTGGACTGCAGTTATAAGAAATTGACAGCTTCTCATCTCATAAAATCATGAGTTTGTGCATGCAGTAAAAGGATATATCATTCTAATCAACTCGAGATACAGAATTTATAAATATTCATTAGAAAATATTTCAACAAGTTTAATTTTAGAGGTTAATTAGGATCTTTAACTAATCCCAAAACCAATCACGATACCTTCTACTTAGAGAGCTTTTCTAATAAACATAAGTGAATTAGACTTAATTTTTCCATTACATGCACCAAGCTTAATTTCCTAAGGAAGATTGGGTCAAGAAGAGCCTAATTAAGCATCATTTTCCCCTATAAAGACTTCATTATTTAAAGACGGTGTCACCTAATCTAATTCTAAACCCCCTAGCTAATTGATGAGCCCTAGTCTATAGGCCTCTCAAACATTTTTGAGTAAAATATAATTCATAAACTCAACAAATCTGAAGATTCTATAGTATTATCTCAAGTCAATGATTGCTTCCAAGGCATCGTAATAACTCATCAGTGTAATTAGTGTTAGCTTTGACTCCTATGGTCCCTATTACATATCATTAAAGACAAGAAACTCATTGATGAACCTTGGTGAAAAATGAAACAAGAAGAGTATTAGTTACTTCAAATCACTCAAGGCAAGTAGTTAGAAGTCTATAGAGGACAATCATTCCTCAAAAAGGTAATTTAGAGAGGAAACATATAGGCACTTGATTAAGATTCTTGACCGCTTTCTTATACTAACTACTAATTTTTCATAAATGTCAACAACACCATCAAATTAGTTTCTTCTTGGCATGTTGTCATAATGACTTAATGGGAAATGTTATGCGAAAAGATAAGTAGAAATCAGAGTAATCAAGAAGACAATTAGACCTATGAACTCATTTTCAAACCCTGTTTAGTTTAAAGTGGTCCATAGTCTTAGTGTAGAAGAAAGCTGGGTCAAGCTCAGGAACCAATGTTTCTTTATGAAAATCCGGGAGAGTATATGAAAGAAATGTTTGGGGATCCCAAGAAAAGCAAAGCATACAAAAGAATGACACAGAACTCAAAGAAGAACAATGACAACACAATATTTTCCTTGAAACATCACTGAAAGAACAACAGTCTCTCTCATTTCAAATCCCCAAAACTCTCTAATGGAGAAAAGAGAAAAAGAAGAGGGTATTTCAAAAGAAGCACAACACTAAAACGACCAAGCACATGGCATTATAAGATTCTCGTCCTACTTTGCACAATGACTTTGACTTGAGCCAAAACTAGGATTGATGGTATAAGGAGTAGGCGCGGGCCACGTTACTAGTCAAAACAATTGACGTTTCATAACGAAGCAGCCTGTAGAAGAGGCGAGGATATATGGAAGCAAACAACGATTCATAGAGAACTGCGAAAACTGAGACATTTATGCATTGAATAAAATAAATAAGCATAGTTTAACAAGATAATATTTCTTTGAGTTGTTGTTATGATTCATTCATCAAATAAACATGTTAGATTTTGTTCAGAAGCTTGCTGGCCAGTTAAGATGACCAAGCTGTGGTTGCTGATAGGCACCGACTTGAACTGGAGAAGGAGATGGAGCAACCCCGAGCCCAACGTTACCACCCAGTCCAGACCCCATATGGTGTGGATTCGCCATTGGACCAGGCTGTGGCGAGTGGAAGACACCTTGGAACTGCATATGAGACGATTGAACTGGAGGAGAATTGAAGGATGACATATAAGCAGCATGAGGCGTTTGTCCAGCCATGTTGTAATATGGGGGAGATTGAAGACTTCCTGAGAGATCTCTCGAGTTTTGCATCCATATTTCGGAAGTCTCAGCCTGGTGCCAAAGAATGAAACCAAATAAGCACTTAGATTGATATGAGTTAACGGGAAAAACCCAAATGTCCAATAACCGAAACCATTACCTGAGGATTAGGGACATATACATTTCCGTCTTTGTACTTCATGCGAGATGAGTCTTCAAATCCCGGAGCATTACCAACTACATTGAGTGAACTAATTTGATACCCAGTAGGGTTGTTGAAAGTCCCAAAACCTGTTGGTCCACCTCCAGGGACTGGCTTAAACTGCTGGATCCCATACTTGAGGCCATTTGCACTGGGATGAGAACTGCCTCCAGGCATCAGCACATAGCTATTGCCATTTGAAGGGTGAGCATATGCTGCTGGATTACCAGAGTACCCTTGCATGGGCATTTGAGGGACATAGACGGGGGAGAGGAACTGACGATACGGCATACCGTTGGGAAAGTGTGAAACATGAACCTGCGGATACATCTGTGCCATTGGCGCCTGTTGCTGCTGCATCATAGGAATTGTAGAGGCAGGGGCGTTGTTGAACATGTGCGGATTTAATGATTGCTGCATGACCAAAAGGATAAAACAATTAGTTCACCAGGTTATTGACATGGAGAGACAAACAAAATAACATGCACAGTGCCTTTCTTCTCTCATCAACAAAAAATCTCTGATGAATTTAGGGAGCATGCGTATTGCAATTAAGTGGAAGAGTGGAACCAGTAACAAAAAGAGAAATCACCTCCTGTGGAGAAGGTAGTCCTTGTCCCCGCATGTTTTCATCCATTACTTGCCTGAGATACGGCAAGTCATAAACACCTTGGGAATCATAATCCTGCTGAGAATGAAGAGCATGTCATGAGACCAACACACCAACGCACAAGAGAAGTAATATATCCGTATATCCTACCCCTATCATTATAAGTGTTGTGGTAAAAAAAAAAAAATATACACTATTCTGAAAAAAATTACGACAAAGTAAACTCACTGAAGAATTGTGCAGTTCAAGAGGATCTTGCTGCTGCTTCGGTTCTATAGTATAAGGAGGAACATTTCCACTAATGAATTGCGCATACTCATCCAAATTCGGAGATCTAGGAGCCTCCTTTTGTTCAGAAAATTGTTGTTCTGATGCCATCAATACAGGAGGCGGTGAGCCAGCTCCAGAATTTCTTACTTCATTATCAAAAGTTTCCACGGTCTTAGTGCCAGAAGCACCATTATTTGACTCCTCGGGAGGCGGAGTGGGCAAACTGACATTAATATCACTGTGCTTAAGGTCTTGTGAAGAGCATGCTGAATTCATCGAAGGATCAAAACTACCAAAAGTCAGCTGACAGCGAACAGTTTCTGGGACACGAATATGATCTGCAATGATCAGATTCTGACTATCGCTGATACTAACATGCGAAAGCTTATCCTTCACCTTCACAATTTCTGATTCCATGTTTATGGAATTATCAGTGGGAGGAGCACGAGACTTTTTAGGAGTTCCAATAAGCCCAGGGTTATTTCCACTAGATTTCTGATTAGATTTAGGCTTCCACTGTTTATTCTGGGAAACTCCTGCGTGAAATAAAGGTTAAAAATGTCTCAGTATCATGACAAAAACTAGCCTTGCACCCGAACATCCGATTAATCAAAAGATGCCTGGTGATTGTTGACCTCAAGAAGAAGTTACACAAAAGCGTAATGTTAAATGAAGAGGAAACTTTCCTTAGGGCAACTTGGGTAGCATGAATGAAGCCAAAAAAAGCACCACAAACCGATTACACTCGCTAAAATAGACAGCAAAATTACCTTTTGGATGACCACCAGCTTGCTGCTGTGTTCTAACATATTGGTAGCCTCTATTCCCATGCTGGCTGTTTGTTAGAGACCTATGATTAGGCATAACAGACTCTCGTGCATTAGCTTGACTGCCTTGATCAATCTTTGAAATAGGTGGTGAAAATGGTCTGTATGCTTTTGGAACATCTTTTCTAATTGCAGGCTCCACCAAAGATCCAGCTGCAGACAAATCTTCCGAAACATTTTCAGAAGGTTTTCCACCAAAACCTACACCCTTAACTTCCCGTCTGATAGCTCCAACAGCTGATGATCTAGAATCAGGAGATGGTACATGAACAGGATCTGCAGAGGACGAATATACACCAAGCACAGAATTGCTTGATGGCACAGTAACATCATGAACTGTCTGCCTTCCCTCATTGAGTTCCTTTCTTGTACGACGAAGAGGAACATTTCCAGTCTGCCTGGACCTCCTATGAGCTACATCCCGATCCCCATATGGCTGATCTACCGAACCACCTGATGAGCTGCCAAACCATAAAAACATTCATAATGAGTTCAGAAGATTTTTTTTTTTTTTTAAGATGTAGGATAACAAGATTCTGCAGAAATTTTTAATCTCCTGAGAAGCAACTACACTTGTCGGGAATAACTAACAAGTAAACATAATAACAATTTCAAGTTTTAACAGTCTCACTGCCACAAAAATTTGATTATGCCTTGTCTCCAAGTGGACTACTCTCCTAAGTCTCCGCAAAAAGATTCCACTAGCGTGAACTCTTTCTACTACTATAACTGTGTATCACTGACAGAACCCAATTCAGACGGGCCAAGTAATTAGGGCAAGTTGTCTAAGAATCATCCAGAATATGACCAACAGGATAAAGTGCATGAAAAGAAACGTACCCCTTTTTGTTTCGAATGGCAACCTCTTCGCTAATATTTGATCCAGATGACTGGGCGGAAGTATGCTTCAATTCTTTATCTGCATTCAGA
The DNA here is from genome assembly GCF_000478725.1 of Eutrema salsugineum. Classification (NCBI taxonomy): domain Eukaryota; kingdom Viridiplantae; phylum Streptophyta; class Magnoliopsida; order Brassicales; family Brassicaceae; genus Eutrema; species Eutrema salsugineum. Next base: position 690,894 of record NW_006256486.1, read on the forward strand.
TTAGACCTGTTGTCTCTAACAACACGAAACTCTCTGCTGGGTCCTGCAGTTGCATGAAACTAACAATCAATTAAGACAGCAGACAACATTTCTAAGTGTATGTAGTCAGTAAGTAATGTGGAAACTTCAATAACCCATCACATAGATACAAAAATCATATTAGTGGATAACGCATGCATCTCACTACATAAGGGGAGCTGATTTTCTAGGTGCACTTCCAGGTGCCTATAGCCAGTAAGTTATGTCTATTTTTTCTTGAAGGGGAATTGATTTTCGATTATAGGTTCAAACCGAATGTACTTCATATCGCTCTGGGAAAAGGTGTGTTTGAAAGAACAGATTAAGATCAACTAAAAACTAGTTAAACAACTTAAGCACAGGGAGCAGAAGCAAATGATCATCACAATTAGTTACCAGCAGCGGGATTCTTAGGAACAGCATTTCGAGGAGCTGCATTCCTGGGAAAAGAATTCTGATTGTAGTCTCCTCTCCGAGCACTATGTTCAGGCTGCGTTTGAAAATTCCCTTCTCTAGAAATGTTTTCGGAAGGTTTTCTTCTCTCAGCAAGCTCCACAGATGTCGTTTCCTGAGACTTAACCGTAATGAATCAGACCTCTAAATTGAACCCGAAAGCATAAAAAATGCGTTGAGATTTTTCAAAGCCTAATTCAGGGATTCAGCAAACTCAGTGAATAGATAGAAAAGAAGCCAAAGATTTCCACCAATTGGGAGCAGCACAAAATATCAAATTCCATCACACTCTTAGCTAAAACATGAACAGCCCCTTAATGCAGCTACGCAACAGATAACACCCTAGTGACACAAATACTAGTATACTACCATATCAAAAAGAGAGATTTGAGAAAGTTACCTCTTTCTTCTTTTCCCTTTTTCTTTTCACCTCGTGGAATGGATCTGTGTAGCAGAAAAAGGGTTTAGACATGAAAAAACTGAACCATGAGAGCCAAAGATGGAAAAAATAACCCATCACTGGATAAAACTAAATCCAGTCCAATCAATAATCTACAAGTCTCGTTTCTCTAAAGCACGATTCAATGATTTCGTCAAAGTATGAAGGGATTGAGAAGAAGGAGATCGAAACCTTGATAAATCAGCCTCTGCACAGCCTCATCAGCGTCCATGTTAGTTTCTTTCAACGCAGCAAAGATATCGGCGTCAGAGTGATTACCCACGATTTCCTTTATTGAACGGATCGTCTTCCTCGTGTTTTCATCAATTCCTGACGCAAAACTACCGCCAGTTCCAGACCCGGTCACCATCTCCGACCAAACACGATCGCCGGATCGAATAAGCAAAACAAGGAAAGGAAAACACAGAAAACGAGAATCGATAGAAGACTTTGACAGAAGGGATTAAGGTAGTGAAACGTTTTTAAGAGACAAAAGATTTCGCTCTTAAACCCTAAAATCGAATACGTCAATTAGGGTTTCGAGTTGAGAGAGACGAGAAGAAGAAAGAAGTACGGCTTAAAGAGAGGGTTTTGGAAAATTTCGTTCAGAAGCTGCCGCTTAGATAAACACACACACACACACACACAAAAAAAAACAGGAAATGACCGTTTTGCCCTCTTTCCCGGACGAAAGATTAAACGTTGAGCTACCCGTTATTATGTGAAGAAGATCAACAGTCAATAACGAATCCAATTATTAGGGGAGCGGACATCATTTTAGTATTTATCTTTAATTTGAAATTTAAAACATTTTATTCATCTTTTATACTACTACTAGCATATTTCACTTTTTTCATGTGTTTGTTTACCTACTTGATGTATAACCCAAAGAAAATCAGTGAGAAGACATAAATTTTTGGTTGTTACTGTTACTACATATAAAATTGCATTAGCTTTATATATCTAACAAGAAGCAAAAGAAATTGTCTTTGTTTATTAGCTTTTGTCCAAGTTAAAAGCTATAAGAAAGTAGAAAAGAAAGTCATTTGTTGTTGTTCATCGTCCTGTAGCAGCTCCACTTAGTAAATCTATCAACTCACAAGTATTGCTATTGTATGCTACCTCAATTCTGTTCACACCACAACTTCGCATGTGTTTCCTCAAACTTGTTTCGGCTACACAACATTGTCAAAAAATAATTTTCAGAAAGAGAGAGATGAATGTAATAGCACAATGGTTTTTCTTTTTGTGTGTGTTATGTACCTGAACCGAACGTGTCTAAGCTGGCAATTACCATCTGGTAAAGCTCTGATTGTAATGTAGATCCCAGGTTCATCTTGTTCTACCCATTCAGTTTCCATGTCCCTTGCGTTACTCACTGAGACTTCCTCTGATCAATATGCTGAGCTACTTCTAGCAGAACCATCAACAGATGATGTTTCTGTCTTGGTTCCGTTGATGCTAGAGAGCTTTGGTGTTGAAGCAGGAGCAACAGAGTCATTACATTTTGGTGTTTGGGTTGATTGGTGATCAGGTGAATCCGACGACAAGTACCCAGTTCCCATCATGCCTAAAATATTGTTGTGAGCTCGCTTTTTGTCAAGACTGTCCTTTGCAGATTGTATTTGTGACCCCTGGCACACGGCTGTTCTAAAAATCTCTATTTAGGACTTAAATACATGATTGATTACTCAAGATTACAACTGTAACATTGTACACCCCAAGAGAAAGATGAAACCTAGAGTTTTGGTTGTGATCATCAATTCATAGATTTCCTCGTTCAGTAGTGAAATAGCATTATCCTATCTTTGGATATTCAAGGTTTTGGAGAGGGACACTCTCCTGATTGAACTGCTGCACGTTGTATAATTTCATGACCTTCTCGAAATTCTCTGCCCACCATCTTTGAGCTTGCCATTTATTAAACATTTCACGACTGCAAGAAAAGTAGTAGACTTTAAAACATCATCATCTAGCTTCACATCAGCAAAAAGCTTACCGCAATGGCAAATAGTTTGACACTTTGACCTGTAACAGCTAGAGATACAAATCTTGGACCACAACAGAAGTTAGTCTCATTATTATGGAGCCTAGTGCTTCTAGTTATAACAGTTGCCTAAGCTCAGGGTCATCTGAACTTTGAGCTAATGGCAAGCCAAACTGAAACGTATACAAGGCTCATTTATAGTTTTAGGTGTAGCTAATTCTACCGAGCATAATTACTTTGATCGGGATTGAGAGGTAAATAGAATGGCGAGGAGACAACTGGTCACATAAAAACCCAAAAACTGTTGGGACAGAGAAATCATAGAGTAGTTAACTCGAGAAAACAAAAAGAAAATCAATGGGTAGGACGGTTTATTACAACTCATGGGTGTCCAAAATCAGATCAAGAAGTAAAACATATTCAGTCAAAATAAGAATGCAAAAAGTAGCCTCTGTTGAAAATTGTCTTCAGCGTCAGATCAATTGACAAACACATAACACTATATGCGGTTCAATATGGCAAAGAAACAATTACCTGAACCGAATCCTCTTTAGATCATTCCCTCCTTGAGGAAGTGACAGAAATGTGATGAGAACACCAAGCTCCACTTGGGCAACCCATTCCTTAGACAGCATAGTTCCGAAGCAGCATCTAAAACAGCATAGTTCCGGTTTGATGTCCTAGAACACGGTTTGCAGTTTTTGTATGCACCTCAAGCCTTTATTGCCATGTCTTTTAGCTGAATGAACAGTAGTCACATATACAAGAGTCACATGATAATGTGATAAAGATAGATTGGAAGAATTGTATTGCTTATATTAATGGATATGATCATAGGGATTATTAGGAAAAATCATAGGGATATTCTTTCCTTAATTTTTTTCTTCCTGTTTTTTTTTTGTTGCCATTTTCTCTTTTGAACCAAACAAATCGTGAAAGTGAGCTTAAAAAATGGTTAATCTACCTGTGACGTCAGCGATTTAATTGCCTGTGTAGTCCCAATTACTTCATCCTCTTGTTGCCTGTCGTGAGTAGATCCGCCATTGTTGGTGTTTAGCTGCTTCGAACACGCTATACACGTCAACATCCCTCCCTTCACTCTCCTTCAAAGTCCAAGAACCCTAAAAATTTCTGAGATGAAGCAAAAATTGAAGAAAAATCCAGATCACATTTCACGCAAAATTCGGATCACATTAAGAAAACTTCAACAAATGGCTAGAATTGTTCCATATGCGACAGTTCTTGCACAGGAACTGAAACTCGGACTACGTGATTTCTCTCGATCACATAAATGCCATAACCACCAGTGAAGTGCTCGAATGGAGTGGCGGCTGTTGAATATGACTGTTACGCCAGCGACAAATTAGGGCACAAGATTCGTAGAGTAAAGACTCGCATTAAACTCTCTTTCTCTCCTTTGTCTTTCGACAACTTCAAGCGACAGAGAGAATGAGTGAGAAACACTCTTAGTATCAATCAGACAATCACTATCTCGCTTTCTCTCTCTCTCTAGAATACACAAAAAGCTGAAGCGAATTTGAGGAGGAAAGCTTTGAGATTTGGGCTTTGAGTTCGTTGGACTCATGCCAAAAAATATAAATATTATTTTTTTCTTAAGAATGTTGGAATTTAGGAAAAATGATTTTCATCAAAAATTTAAACGATGAACTATAATGATAGAGCGTGCAACTCTGCATTAACGTTTTAATTTTTGAAAGCTTGTAAAATTGTTATTATACATTTTTTTTATAAGTGTTTCCCACTTAATCTTATATATAAAAGACAATCAATTTTCTGCATATGCTTGACACATCAGCATTGGAGAAGTTGACACCTGTCAACTAAATTTTAAATATTAAATTTTAATATTAAATTTAAACCATTTAAAAAATATGAAAAGTTTGTATTAACTAACATTTATATAAGCACTTAAAGAATATGAAAAAATTGTATTAACTAACATTTATATTAATGTTAAACAAAAATTTATGTTATAACTAATTAAAAATATTGATAGATATATATTTAATTTTTATATAACTGTTGATTATTTAATAATATTCAAAATGTTAAAATTAATTTTTAAGATTATTTATAATAAAATACTAACAAGTAGTAAATAAAATGATGATTAAGATTTTAATTTTTTTATTAATTAACTATTAATTAATATTTGTGTAAATGTCAAACAAAAATTTATGATATAACTAATTAAAAATATTGAATGATATGTATTAATTTTAATATAATTTTAGATTATTAAATAATATTCAATATATATTTTAAATTAATATTTTTAAAAAATTTTAGAATAAAATATTAACAAGTAAGTAAATAATAAGTGATGATTATATTAACTTTTATAAAAATATAACAAAAAAAATCAAAAAATTTAAAAAAATAAATCCGCACGTAACGTGCGGATATTCACCTAGTTCTCATAATACCTTTTCTCACCTTTTTCATCTCCTTGAAACTTTAAGCCCTTTGATTAATTATGGGTCTCCAAGTACAGGTTCTACATCATCAAACAAGGCATATTATATTATCATGTCTTCTCAAAAAGTTTATCTAAAGTCTGAAGTTCTGTTTTTTTTTGTCTGAAGTTCTGTTTTTTTATAAAAAAATTGTTATATCATTGTTTCAGTTTTAATAAGTAGGAGGAGTCACAAGTCAGGCCAATTCTGATGATAGCCCAAACAAGTTTGAACGGATCATAAGAAAAGGCCCAATAGCTTGATCATACGCTCTTCCGTAGGTGATCATACCCTCTCGTCGTATTTGTTCTTATTTTTTCCCTCAATTTGCTCATTGCAACAAATAAGAAATCAAATCATTCTCTCCGTTCTTCTTCTTTTTCTTTTCTCCTGAGATTTATTGTTGACTCGTTTACCGGAATTTTCTCTGCAACTCGCCGATAAACCCTAAGTG
>NW_006256486.1:696830-862606 GCF_000478725.1 Eutrema salsugineum
CAGGTTTCTATCATCAAATTCTGATTTTTTTTGTTTGTTGCTTTTAGTTTTACTTTCCTGAGAAATTCATGGCAAATTTTGAGAATTCGGTGATTTAGTTTGGCTAATTTAGGGTTTCTTTTGGTGCATTTTCTAGTACAAATTCGTATATATTGGACATTTCAGCTATGGGTTGCAAATATTGTCTTTATTTTTTCTTCTGCTTTAATGTGTTTAGGACTTTTGGTTTTGTCCTCCTTTTTCATGTTGTTTGTTCCGTAGAGGTGTGTGTACATTTCGTTATTTGATGTATGAAGCCTGCGCAAGTTTATGTTCTCGTAACATTGAATTAGATTCTCGTGAGATGATCCCCCCATTGATTCCCCGTTCATTGTAACCTTTAATCTGCTTGGTTAGAGAATAGAAGACCAGTCTTCCAGATTTTGTTTTACTTACATGCCTACAATCTAGAAATCTATGCTTAAACATTGGCTTGCAAATTACAAGTTTGTTTGTTTTTCCCATGGCTCACAATCGGAGTTACTCTATGGTTTCATCTCTGTAGTTCAGTTATATAATCTTTGCATCATTTCTTGCGGAACTTGCATAACATTCGCATTACATCTCTAGTCCTCTGTATAGTGGAGGAAAGAGGGAGATACGTTTTATTTGATTAACCCCTAGTAATATACTTTTCACTTTAGTCGATCAGGACTTCTATTCAGAAATTTAAACTGTTATATTTTCATTTAGAAATTGAAACGGAGTTTTAATGTCAGCAAGAATGCGCGAATTGGAGGCGAGTTATGCCTATCAGGCTTATCGTTCTATGAGACCTGGCAAATATAACATAAACTTAAAGTGATTTTGTACAGTTATCCTAATTATCGTATTGAGTAGTTAGTTTGTCCATATATTAATCTCTTTTCTCACTTCAACTTGCAGTTTGAACAGGTTAAGGCAATGATGAATAGCCAGCCTTCATCCAATGGCTTCCCACACAGAAGAGTTGAAAAAGAAGCAGGGATGTATAAAGCACAGCCGATAAAATCACACTCCTTGAAAAATACAGGTTCTGTATATATATTTATATTTAAATATATATATATATACATGTATATCTATATTCTGATTTAGCATCAATATCTTGCAGAAAATGGGAGGGAAGCTGGAAGTGTGGACAGCCCTTATCGTGATCTGTTTGTTTATCTCACAACTTGTAAAATCGGACATCATGTAGAAGTTCATCTAAAAAATGGATCGGTTTACAGTGGCATATTTCATTCTACTGATGTGAAGAACAATTTTGGTGAGTCTCTGAATGGGAACCTTTTTTTCCTTTGATATGTGATATATGTAATGTAAGAAGAAGTGACTCTTTTTTTTTCTGTTTTTCATTTACTATCTGCTTTGAAAATTTCAGGAATTATTTTGAAAATGGCATGCTTGATTAGGGAAGGTGGTTTACGAGGAATGACACCGCGTTCTCCGCTTGTCAGCAAGCCACCTTCAAAGACATTCATCATCCCTGCCGACGAACTTGTGCAAGTTATAACTAAGGTGTATACTATTTTCTTGAGTTTTTATGCTCATGTCAGTGTGTTAGCAACTTAGAAAGACTACTTGGGGTGTGACATTATTATTTCTCTGTCATTGGCTTTTGGCTTTGGTGCTAGGACCTTCCTGTATACAGCAATAACGGTTCAAATTCAGTTCAGTCGGAGAAACCGTTGGAGCTGTTGACAGACTCTTCTATATCTCAGTCTTATCATGTTGATTTGGAGAGAGAGCTGAAACGTTGGGTACCTGACGAAGATGTTCCAGATTGTCCAGAGCTGGAGAATGTGTTTGATGACCCTTGGAAGAGGTAGTGATACTTATTCTTTTAGTTAGGGTATTTTCCCTTTCAATTAGGATTTCTATTTGCCGATTTAGAAAACTGTTTGGTGTTTCTATTTTCTCTGTCTCCTTTTCCTTGGGTGTTTGCTTTCACGTTTTATCATATAGAGATGAAATCTGGGTTGTAAGACTCATTCAAGCTAGAAAGTGATTTGGATGGTTAAGCAAGGGGAGACCCTTACTTGAATTACCTGCTTGTCCTTTTCTCTCTATATGCACACTCTTCTGGGCTGAATAATACCTTCATAACATGTCTTATACGTGATGATATCATAGGGGATGGAATCAGTTTGAGGTCAATGAGACATTGTTTGGAGTAACGAGCACTTTTGATGAGGAGCTGTATACTACAAAACTTGAGAGAGGTCCTCGGACGAGGGAGCTAGAAGAGCAAGCCTTGAGGATTGCGAGAGAGATTGAGGGCGAGAATACCCGAGATCTTCACGTAGCAGAGGTAAACTTAATGAATGTCTTATGTGCCATGTGATTATTTTCGTTTCATAGTCATACCATTTCTAATTTTTAATGGTTCATGCATGAAATCATCTCACACAGGAAAGAGGGCTTCAGCTTAGTGGAAAGTTTGATATTGACGAGGAAACCAAATACTCATCGGTCTGCCCGGTTAATGGATTTGATGATGCGGGTTATGAAGATGAAGAAGAAATTTTGTTGGATTGCTGCAACAATTTGACTTTTGGTGATTCATCTGCTTCTGATGGCATGAAATCTACTGTAACCGGCAAGGTCTATGAAGAATCATGGGTATGGTTGAGTTCTTCTCGGGTAGTTGTTTCTAGGATAATAATTGGTGATTTTTCCATTTTTTCGTCCTTCAGGGTGACAGTCTACCTTCACGGAATATCACTATTATTGATCAGAGCTGCTCGAACTCAAATAAGCATGCTTGGCAGCCTATGTTCGAACAGCCATCCAAAGATATTCCTGCTCCAGGCAGCAATATCAGGTTCTTTTTTTCCCTTGGAATATGCACGTTAGTTTACAATTTTTTTTCTTTTGATTTATAACATTCTAATAGCTAATCCTAATAGAAATGAGAGCCAGTTTCGTGAGCAGAGAAATAGCAAAAGTCTAGAGGCTTCCCATTATAAAAAGGTAATTAAGTTATACTCGTTCGTCACATCTAATCTTGGTTGCATTTAGCATTTCTTAATGTTCCATGACATATAACATTGCTCTGTTGGCTTCCATTTGTATTACCGCAGCCGTCCGAGGAATCAGTGTCTGGTCTTGAAGGTATGTGCAACTTCACTTTAGCTTTTTCATATCTATCTACTCCCATTACATCTTATACCCATGGAATTTCCAACTGAGTCTTTGAATGGCACTCAAGATATTAATGAAGGTGCAGCAACCTCTGATCCGGCTTGTCTACAATGGAGAGCTTCTGAAAGGCAAAGCTCCACTGATGGAAAACTAGTCGGTCGACTTTCTGACAGAGCGAAATCTGAGAGCTCTTGTTGGTTGCCTGGAAGCTCGATTTCTAAAAATTCAGAAAATTCTGCAACTTCCTCAGCATCAAGTCGTCCAATTCTATCACCAAGCTCTTCAATTGGTTCTTATTCTTCAGAAAAGTCCTCACTCAACCCAAATGCTAAGGTTTTGTTTACTGTGCTTAGATTATTATCCAATACAAGTAGAGTGGGGTGTTACTCTTTAAGCTTTTATTAATGAGCTTTAGGTCTGGTTCAGGAATTTAAGCTTAACCCCAACGCAAAGAGTTTCAAACCATCTCCAACCGCTACACGGCCTCAATCTCCAGTTTCGGAGGGATCATTTTATTACCCTCCCATGCCACCGATGCCTGGACTACACATTAGATACGGAGTAACTTTCTCTATCCTTTAATCTACTCAAATAGTAAACCGCTAAATCGAGCTAAAGTCTATGTTATTATGTTTTCTGATTCACAAAAAAAAAGGGAGCAGCATTTCCTGGACAAGAACCGATGATGTATTATACAGCACAGCTTGGTCCAAATCAAACATATTATTCTCCAAATGGTCCACAGGTTTGTTGCTATTAGAGCCATGACTCGAAATTCTTTATTGGAAGACGAATCTTGAAAACTGAATCTTGGAATCAATTTTTAACAGTACCCACAGCAGATGATGGTTGGTCAGCAGAGGCCGGTTTTGTTCATGCCGCCATCGCCGTACCAACCGGTTTACTATTAACCTCCATAATTTGTTACTTCTGTGTTTTTTTTTCTTTTCACAATTGCTGAAAAGAGTTGACAAAGATTTCGCTGACATCTTTGTTTTTTTATTGCAGGAGATGCCATTTAAAGGAAGAGGCTCTTATTAGCTTTTGACCAAAACCATGAATGGTGGCACAAGATTTCGAATGATCTTCTGATGGAATGGGTTAACTTTATTTTATTTCCAGCACCGAATCTTTTAATTTTTTTAATTTTTTTTTTAATTGATAAAAGTGTTTGATGGTCCATGGGAGATAATTGAACACATTTGATGTTTGATTTAGTTTGTTTAGGTAAGATTTACAATTAGATTCGTGCTGATCTCACTTCTTTATACACTCGCGTCTCTATTTAAACATCAACGTTAATCTTTAGATGTATGACATTCTTGTTCGAGTCTTTTTATATATTAAAAAAAAAATTAGGTAGGCAAACATGTTTGTTTTGGCTTTATATATGAATATATATCTTTAACTTTTCCAAAGTAACGATTGTTGTTCAATCTTCCATATACGTGGTAAGATTTGGTAGGCAATGAAGTAGTGTGTTCGAATCGATGATTGAGTTGGAATGCGTAATGTTTAAATTTGGAATTATTAGGATAACGGGTTTAAACTTTTTTGTCTTACATTATTAGTATGTTCGTATAAAACATTATATTAATCGTCTTGTGTGTGAGTTCAGAACTAAGAATCCATGTTAGGGGAGATTTGAGCATGTTAACTATTATTTAAAAGGTCAAAAACTTGGCTAAATCAAATAATTGATACTAAGAACTTCTAGATTCCCTCGATGACATTATATAATACTACTATAAGTTAACACCTGTCACCTCTTGGGAAGCATGATAGTTACCCATTTCTTTTCTCACTTTATGGAACCATCTCTCCAATTAGTTGAAATGTTATTTGACATGTTATTCAACTAGAATATTCATCTCAAAAATAGACATGTTCCTACAAAAAAAGTTATTTCTTTTCCTCATATTTTACTATGTATTTGTTGTTGTTGTAATTACTACTATTCAGAGTTGTGGATTAAATGTAGGGAGATGGAAGCAGAAACTACCAAATTACGATTCGTTGCTTGTGTTGGGGAAGCTGCATCAAGAAATGTGAAAAGAACACTGAAAAAGGGCTCTTTGCTTTGCTTGACTTGCAATAAATTTCAATTACCCCAACTACAACATTAAAATATTTAAAATTATTCGCTTAAATGCAATATTGATTGCACCATAAAGAGATGTTGACAACCTTCCACTTATACTTTTGCTTTTAAAAACAAGCGTTCTTACAATAAAGAAAAGAAAAAAAAAAAAGAGAAGAAAAATTACGTATATACACTATCTATAAGTGTTTCACTACAAGTGATGTTTAAGAATTGTCTGCGTTTATGATGAAACAACGTATGACACTTAAAATATCCTCCATAATTAAAATTAAAAAACTTTGTAACTTGTACTATAGATAGGGATGTTTCCAGAAGTATAACTAATTGTACACACAAAACAACAAAACATTACTAATGTGAGCCATTTTAATGAAACATACAGGTTAACAAACAAAAAAACGACTAATATGAACATATGGCTGGTCCAAAGTTTTCGATATCATACACTAAAAAAAAGGTCCCTTTTTATATGTTTTTAATTATTAATATGTTAAAAAAAAAAAAGAGAACAGCTTCAAATTTTGGGTACACACGGATCTCAACTCCAAAGCGATGGTTTCCTTTACCTATTGCCTGAATCTGAATATGAAAAAAGGTAAAATTGTAAACCATAATCCATTAGTTTTAGTGATAGGGAGGAATTTTGATCCACAAAGCTAGCTAGTACATAAATCAAACCAGGTAGTTCTTGCTATGTGAAATGAAATGAAATGTAGTTGATGATATACTATATATTTTTCTATATTTAATTTAGACATCATAGTTTTGATTTTTAAATATATTTTTACTAACATATGTCATTATTTTCTAGTGAAGTACAATTAGTTACATTTTACAAATAGACCTAGAATATAAGTGAAGTGAACAACGGAAAATGGTTTCATTTTAGTTTTTCAAAACTTTTTATTTTCCTTTAATTTCTTATCATCTTTTTATCTCTAATATTATATTTATTTGTACTACCACTTAGAAATTTCATATATATTTAATTTTGATGTAAAATTATACACGCATCATATATCGATATTTTTATCTATATTTATTGGATTTTTTCTATTAATACCTATAATTTTTCCTTTTATATTTTTATTATATTTTTCCATAATCTTATATTCATTACACTATCACTTATAAATTTTATATATATCTTAATCTTATCTAAAACTATACACGCGTCGTATATCAATTGTTCTGTCTATATTTTTTAGATTTTTTTATTATTATCTTTATTTTTAATTTTCTTTATAAACATAATATATATGTCGCATCATATATCGATATATCTATATATAATCTAAATTTATAGATAAAAATATCACTATATATTGATATTTCTATATATGATATTTTTATTATATTTTTCTATAATATTATACTTATTGTATTATCACTTATAAATTTTATATATATTTTAATCTTATCTAAAACTATACACGCGTTGTATATCGATTGTTCTATCTAGATTTTTTTAGATTTTTTTTTATTATTACCTATAAATTTCTTTAATTTTCTTTATAGACATTATATACATATTGATTCAGTAAAAAAATTGTTATATGACATGTTTAAATTAATTGCATTAAAATTTTGAAATCATAAATAATATAAATAGAAGGAAATAAATACATGTTAAAGTTTGCAGAAATTTAGAAATGGAAACAACAAATTAATATATAGCTAAGGTTTTTTGTGTCTCTTTTTTTTTGTCCAAAAGTTTGGTGCCTATAAAATGGTATTCGTGGAGAAAAAAAAACATAAAGAAAAAAGTGAAAAGAGTCAGGTTTAGTCTTTTAAGCCATAGCCAATAATACACTAATTGCAGAGACAGAGGAAGAGAGAGAGAGAGGAAACAGCCATGTTTTGAGGAAGGAGACATGCATCATCATCATCATCTCAAGCTTATTACTTAACTTCTCTTTCTCTCCATCTTTTACCAAATCTAAACACCTAAGGTCTCTCTCTCTCTTTTGTTCGCTTAATTTCTTTGGTAGTGTGGTAATGATTTGGTTGCTCTATTTTTACTTCTGATTCTGATGATCGAATTAGAAAAAAAAAAACATTTTTTAAAGTGATGAGGGAGAAAATCTGTTTGCTTTCTCAGTGTCCCACTTTTCTCTCTGTTTGGTTGGATCAGTAAGGTCAAAGAGATTTGATTTATACTCGGTTCGCGTGAAGATGAGCTGATTGTTTCTATTCATACCCAGAAATTTGAGTTAGTAATCTGTCAGTATAGTTTCTCTTTTCACTCTCTGTGTAAAGCTTTTTGCATATTAATCGATTTGCATGTTATGCCTTCTATGTAACTTTCAGTGAATCAATCTGTTTGACCAAAATTGTTTTTTTTTTTTTAAGTTTGAATCTTTCAATTTCATTGATCATGTAATCGAACAGGGAATCTGGATTTTTGGATGTTATGGATTCATTTATCTCTTAGATTTGCTGATTTTTATGTGGATCATGGTTTTGATGTAATACCAAAATTTGTGGATTCATTTATCTCATAGGCTTGGTTATTAGCTTATTAAGAAGACAATGCAAGTGTTTGAAAGGAAAGATTCATCGCGGTCTTCTTGGGGAAACTCAATGCCAACAAATTCAAACATTCAAGGATCTCAATCTTTCAACGTGACAAGGGATATGATGATGTCTACACAATTCCCCTCGATGAAACATTTGGGTTTGCAGCTGCAAGATCAAGATTCATCCTCAACGCAATCTACCGGAGAATCTGGAGGTGGTGAAGTTGCAAGCTTTGGAGAACATAACCGTTATGGATCCAGCAGCATTGTCAACACTAATCTTCCAGGTTACTGATTTTGAAGATTTAGTCACATTAACAAAAAAAAAAAAACCGCTAATTTTTTTGTTGTTGTTGAGTTTTCTTGTTGTTTTGATTGATGTAGGTTACATTGAAAATCATGGAAAGACTATTGAAAGCTATACTCAATCAACTACCACCTCGTCGATGGTGTCTCAAGATTCTGTGTTTCATCCTCCACCTACTTCTGGTCTACCATCTTGGTCTCTTCAATGTGCTGAAACATCACATTTCGGTGGTTTCTTGGCTCCTGGATATGCATCTCAACCAACGGTAGTATATACTGTAAAGCCTTGTGCTTTCACATATTTGGAATCGAAGAGGCTTTGGTTTAGTTAAATTGGGAGTTTTTTTTTGGTTTGCAGGTTCTGCCACATTTAGAGATGATGGGTTTGGTTTCTTCAAGAGTGGCATTGCCTCATAACATTCAAGAGAATGAACCAATATTCGTCAATGCGAAACAGTACCATGCGATTCTTCGTCGCAGGAAGCATCGTGCTAAACTCGAAGCTCAGAACAAACTCATCAAAAGCCGTAAAGTATGAATCTTTTCACTCTCCCATTTTCTCAAAACACCAAAAAAGATGTACTTTTGGGAGTCATGTGAGTAACAAAATTCTGTGTTTTTCCTATTTTTCTGTAGCCTTACCTTCATGAGTCTCGCCATCTTCATGCTTTAAAGAGAGCTAGAGGCTCTGGTGGGCGTTTCCTCAATACAAAGAAGCTTCAAGAATCATCAAACTCTCTTTGTTCTTCTCAAATGGCAAATGGACAGGATTTCTCAAAGAGCCCTCGCGGTGGTGGAAGCGCAATTGGTTCTAGCTCGATCACACCGAGCTCCAATTCAAACCGCAACATGTTCCAAAACCCACAGTTCAGATTCTCAGGGTATCCATCAACGCACCATGTCTCAGCTCTCATGTCAGGTACTTAGAGACATCTGAGAGGAATTCTGCTAAACTCCGGCGAAACGGGAAGTCATCCTTGGCTACAAATTGTTATTGCTTCTTTACAAAGTTTCTGCCTTCAAAACTTGGATATTATCCTCTGCAATATCAAAAACTTTCAATTCATTGTCAAACTATTTTGTTATATTACATTACCAATTCTCTTACATTACAAAATAAGCATTACCCTATCAAATACACAAAATGAGAGAAGATTAGGATTCATCAAGAGTAATATACACGCATAGATCCTCTAATGCTCTGGAGGCAAACCGGACACTTGGGGTTTAACGCTCGTTCCACGGTTAAGGCACACTGTCTGCAACATACTACATGTCCACAGGGAATAAATGCAGGGATCCTCCTTCTTGTCACGCAGATCACACACAATTGTCCATCTGGAATCTCATCTGCATCTTCTGTCTCGTCATCGACCACGGGTTCGTCTGGTCTCTGCAGCGGCTCTCTTTGATGATACCGTAGTTTCCATCTCTTCCATGTCCTGAAGATAAGACAGTAAACAGATTTAGTATCAAAACATTGTCTAAACCCTAAACTATCTGTCTCTCACTACTCGAGCACCTGACAGCAACTAAGCCAAGGATGCCAGCAGACAAACAGCCCATGACAACACCGGCCCAGAATGTTACTCTGGTAGTGTGCATAAGGTCCAGTATCATCTTGTCCTTAGTCATCTCTGACCTGCAAAGATTGTTCAAAAATATTTATTATAGATGAACAGTAAGAGAAAAAAAGAGAGGAAGGTAGATAAGCTTAATAATGACGAGAAAAATAAGATACTTCAGAGAGAATCTCACAAGAAAAAGGGAAGATCTTGGCACGACTTGATTTCAGGAACTCCATTATTGAGACTACAGACGCCAACTGCTGTTAAATCTCTCCCAGGTGGTAAGATATTCTCTACATCAAGCAGGCCAACCTTGGAAGAGAAAAGATCACAAAGTTAGAAAAGAACAAGTAACCATCTGTCCTCAAAACCAGAAATTTAGTCGGATACACACTCACAGGATACTCAGGGAAGAACAAGACTTGAAGAAAGGCAAAGGGAGTTGAATTAATAGGCTGCAAGCGATTATACACAGTGGTAAGAGGAAGAGGTTGCCTTGCGCCATCCATGTTAACAAGTAGAAAACTAGACTGCGATCGTTGATTTTTTTCCACAATAACAAACGGGACCTGCACACGGAGAGCAACACATATAAATTTATATATATATCAAAGCTAGTTGGATCAAAGATAGTGCCAGAGCTGATAAGAGTGGAAGAAGAAGACTTTACCATTCTCGTTAACGCAGTTTCTTGTTTAGGCATCATAGATCTTTCAAAAAGAAACCGGTGAGTATTTGACAACTGAAACAAAGTCTTCCATCCACTATACGTATACTGTAAGAGATCGAAATGAAAAAAAAAACAGATAACATTAGAAAAACTTCCACTTTGAGAAATCCCCACCAGAAAATATACAATTCGTTATACAGTCTCTCTTCTAAGCAGCATCAACTACTACTACATATACAATCACAACAGCACCAAAAACACATAAGCTTCGAGAAATCGGAGAGCAATCTTGAAGAAAAACAACAAGTAATCATATTACAATTCAACCAGTTTTTTAAAAGTCAAGCACTTTTAGAGCAACATAATGCAAAATTAGGCCAATTGCAATTCGTAAGCACCATGTTATATGTAAGTGAAATTATAGGTAAATATGTAATGTATGTATACGTACAGTCTGAGTTCTCTGAATAATAAGAGCTTTATCGCCAGTCTCCTGAGAGATAAGCACGTTGTCCTTGTGACTCCCATCACCGGTAAACTTAGGTCTGACGGTTCCGCGAACCACAACGATACGCTGATCATGGCTATTCCCGTGATCTCGATTCTCAGATTGGTCTTCAGACGCCGGAATCAGTGATCGGCGGTCGGAAACGGAGACTTCCGGGGCGTCTTTGATCTTACTCAACGCGGCGGAGCTAGAGGCATACTTGAAAGCAGAGCGAATGGCGCCATAAGCTAGGGTTACTCCGAGGAAGGCTCCGTCAAAGGATAAAGCGATGTCGGTCAAGAGGTTGAAGATGGCACGATCCGGTGAGGACATTTACGGTAATTTCCTATCCAACGCAGTGACGGACAAGTCAAGGAGACATGAGAGAGAGAGAGAGATGAGGCTATTATCGGTATTTAAAAGATATAATCATGTTATACTAATTTGGGTCTTTAATGGGCCAAATATTAGAACTGGGCCATTTTCAAGTGAAAAATAAGATGATTCTGGAGAGAAAAAAAAAAGACAGGATTAGTTTCGGCATTTTAGAGCAAGATTTACATCGGACGGTCACTATCATTTGGGTCTTTAATGGGCTCATGTACGAGCGCAATTCAAAAGACTAATTTACCCATTCGGTCCACCATTTGGTGAAGCGAGTTAAATTACAGTTTTACCCTCAACGTTAGAGCTGATTAGATCTATCTCTCTCCCGTCGAAGAATAAACCAAAACTCGCCGCCGTTCATTAATCTCCGTCGTGTTTTGTTCTGCAGCTCTCTTCGACTCTATCTCGTGTTAGGTATTTAACGCCTCGCTACTCAAAGATGGTTCTGATATTTGTTCGATCTAGGGCATAAAAATCTTATTTTGCCTCTCTTGTCTCCGTCTTCGTTTTCTCGGATTTGCGAAGCTCTAATCTTTGTATTTTTTTATATATAAGCTTCAAATGTTTTCTCAGTGTCTTGTAGAATGCAGAAATTTCCTTAAGTAGTAGCAGTTTGTGCGATGATCTATTGGGGCTTTAGCCTTAGGTATTGAATTTGAAGCAACTATGTTCTAATTTAGTTATCTTGTAACTGTTTCACGATGTATTTTGCTTGTGATATTCGAATAGAGCTTGTGCTTTTGCAACATCTCAAATCTTTGTAATGAAAAGGTTCTTATTTGTTTGTCTTTCCACTATTTGTTTAGTGAAAAACATGGCTGGAGAAGGTGAAGAAGATCTACCTAGAGATGCCAAGATTGTGAAATCTCTGCTTAAGTCGATGGGTGTGGAGGACTACGAGCCACGTGTGATGCACCAGTTTCTGGAATTATGGTACAGGTATGTGGTCGAAGTGTTGACTGATGCTCAGGTTTACTCAGAGCATGCTAGCAAATCTACCATTGACTGTGACGATGTGAAGCTCGCTATTCAATCCAAAGTTAATTTCAGCTTCTCACAGCCACCTCCACGAGAGGTATATACACTCTATATGCATTTTTGTTTTGTTTCATGTTATTGAGAGTGTTGCCTTAAAATAGATGTGATTATGACTAATCTTTGGTAATCGATTGTGAATGATTTGACCTAGTAGGAAGTTAGCTGTCCATCTTGATTTTGACTTGTGAACAATAACGCCTTTGCTACATAAGCTGCATTCAAGAGCATGATTGTTTTGTATGCAATCATGTCAAATGTTTTCAACGTGAATAGTAAGACTGCCAAATCTGAATCTTAGTTTCTGAATCTCGAAGTTTCTGTTTTTTTGATGTTTTCTTGTAGGTACTGCTAGAACTTGCTGCGAGCAGGAACAAGATCCCTTTGCCAAAGTCCATTGCAGGACCGGGTGTTCCTCTCCCGCCTGAGCAGGACACATTGCTGAGCCCAAACTACCAGCTCGTGATTCCAAAGAAGACAGCTTCAACAGAGCCTGAGGAAACAGAGGACGATGAAGAAATGACAGATCCTGCACAGTCATCTCAGGAACAACCGCAGCAACAACAAACATCAGAGCTTCCGAGCCAAACTCCTCAAAGAGTCTCTTTCCCTCTCTCTAGACGACCCAAATAGGCAGAGACACAGCCTAAAATAAATAAAAAATCTATAAATGCTATGTATCAAGAAGTAGAATGTAAGAGAAACCAAGTATTAGTGACCAGAGTCGGTTTTTATAGCCCATGTGTGTAAAGGTAAATCTCTTAATTTATTTCATACTGGACGAAATATGTCTCTCAGCGTTAACAGCACTTAGACACGTTAAGTTGGTTTTGTAAAAATGAATGCTACTTGTTCCTAAGATAAGTGCCATATTCTCTACATAATCGAGAAAGGTGCTAATATGAATACTATGATGCTTAAACTCTTCAAATCCATGAAAATCAATTCTTGCAAAAGTGTTCGTCTCCATATTGTAGAAGACAAGGTAGAAAGGGTTTGACTGATCGAACGACGTATAACCGTAGGGCGTAAACACAATATCACTTCCACCCAACAATGTACAACTTCCTCCTTATCTTGTAGCATAAACTAGACAGTACGCATATACTCTTGGACCATTTATGTTTTCCAGCATCTTCTAGAACCCACAACTCAAGTTCGTCTTGCTTCGGACCTCTAAACCCGATGTGCACATGATTTACCTTTGTAGTTGAGCAGTTTTTCATCTAACATTTCTCCATCGATCTCAATAAAAGCTGAACTTCTCAGACCTAAAGTCAAAGCAAACTATCATATCACAATTTGAAAGTAAGCTACGTAGTACAAAACACCATTTATGCAAAATCCATCACGGGGACTTCAAGATAATATCCATGAGGAGACTCCCAAGTATGGACCCCTTGTTAGGCCGAACATCCTCTGACATATTCACAAACAAAATGTTATTGCTTTAGGTACTTCTAGAAAATGTAAGAGAAGCAAATATTAATGACCAGAGTTAGTTTTCACAGCCTATATGTGCATATTATATATACAACGTTTTCTTGGAATCAACAAGACCATAGAAGGTACAACAAATCTTTCTGAAGCATTATACTATATAATAACTATATATACGTGAACAAGGATCTGTTTTTTTTTTTTTTTTTTGATAATGGAAGAATCTGTTAACTTTCCCCAGCCAACCATTGTGCCAGCAGCTGCAACACGGTGAGGGCGGCGAAAAGGGCAAGCCCTCGATCATACATCGCTGAATCTTTTTCTTCTGTATTCACTCAGTGACTGTCAGGTATGGCTGGAGTCAGCTCCACCACATCTCCCATCTCAGCTTCCATTTCAGATCACTTACAGGTGTCTGGTTTAGCCTTGGCCTTAGCTCTTCCTTTGCCGGTATGCTGTACATTGACCATCTCGAGCTCCCTGGTCCTCCTCTGCTCAAAAGGTCCGAGACACTGGAATTTGCGGGAAACTCTTGCACAGTCATCTGCATTTTCGGGTTTAGCAAATTATAACTCTAAAAGCAAAGAAAGACCGATCCTTTGAAGGTGATTTATAATGACCAACCTTGTCGTTTTCGATAACAATGACATAGACTGGTCCTTCTTGGTTGCCATTAGGCTTGTAAGAAAACGGACAGTCTTCAGCGTGAGACGGGAAGCTACACAAGGGCTCGGAAGAGACGATCGGGGATCTGTCTTTGCTCATGGTTTCGCAATGCCAGGTCACAACCCATCTTGCCCATTCAACCATCTGAAGCACAAATGTTGAGTGTTTGCAGTCACCTTCCTTGTATCTCCAGTGAGCTGCAAACCCAAATTCAGCTTGCAAATGCATCTCCTTTGTCCGTATTTGAACTTCGAGCGGGATGGTTCCATCGCCCATCACTACGGTATGCAAAGATTGGTACCTATATGTAATTCCAGAAACGGAAGTCAGAAAAAAAATAGACAAGGAAGGAGACTGCATCATTTGAAGCTATGACAGGTTTGCAGAACCTACCCGTTGAACTTGGGATGAGTTATGTAATCTTTCAGCTTTCCAGGAACTTCAGACCATAGCTTGTGAACTACTCCTAAGGCCTTGTAACAATCCTTCTCATTGTCAACAATCAAACGTAACCCATGAATGTCATGAATCTCATCCATGGTTAGCTTTTTCCTGGCAAAAAATGAAATGAAGAGTCAATAAAATCAGTATCCGGGTTCTCTCCATCATCTCAGGTGAAAACAAGTAACAAACGAGCACATTCGAACAAAGAGGAAATTACTTACTTCAACATCTTGCAGTAGATACTATACAAGCTCTTGTGTCGTCCAGAGAGAACATGGTAAGAAATGCCTTCTTTCTTAAGCGCTTGCTCCATTTTCTCAATCGCGGAAGTAATCATAGCTTCATCAAATGAATCCTCAAGCATAGCGGACATCTCATGGTGCTGGTCAGGATGAAGATGCTTGAAACACAGATTTTCAAGCTTAACTTTCCAGGTAGAGATGCCCAATCGATTAGCCAAAGGTGCAAATATCTCCAGAGTCTCTTTAGCAAACCTTTGCTGCTTAACCGGAGGCAAAGCATAAAGCGTCATCATGTTATGTAACCGATCAGCTAACTTTATAAGAACAGCTCTCGCGTCTGCCATTGCAAGAAACATAGTGTGCAAACGATCCGCTTCAACGGTTTTACACGCGGTATTGTTTTCCCGAGCAAGTTTACTAAGTTGGCTAAGCTTAGACACCTAATGCAATAAAAACTGAATTAGAATCTCAAACACTAACAAGCTTTAGCAGGATCATATTCATGGCGGTTTTGTACTTACCCCTTCCACAAGATCAGCAACTCCTGATCCAAAATTTTTGAGAATATAATCATAGCTCATAAACGAATCGTCTAAAGTATCATGTAAAATCCCAGCTATCACAACGGTCGAGTTAGCTCCAATATCAGCCAACAACATTGCAGTTTCAACACAATGTTGCAGGTAAGGATCACCATTTGCTCTCATCTGATTCAAACACATCAATTAGTAAACCAAATTATTGAGAAGTTTGTGAGATTTATATTCTTCTTCTTCTTCTTCATACCTGTCCCCTATGAGCTTTCTCTGCTTCGTAAAATGCTTTGATCACAGAATCATCCTCGAAGACTTTGTGCTTCAATTGAGCACGTCTAAGCAAATCTCTAGCATATGGCTGTCTTCTTTCTCCTTCGAAACCATCGTCCATGGTGAATGGTAACTGCTCATCGACGAGAGCAGAGTCTGTGTCGTAATCAACACACGAGCCTACCGCTTTCCTGACGAAACCATTGAACAATCTGCTAGATCCTACACGGAGAGAAGAAACGCCATGGAAACTCCCATCCGAGTTCCGATCGCGAGAAATTCTCATCGGAGGGCTGCTGCTTGATGAGATTGGACCGTGAAGCACTGAAACAGGGCTTTGGTGGTCTCGTTTAAGGTATGAGGAGCCGGCGAATTTGCTCGGAGAATAACTGAAGGAGCCGCTTAAGGTCCGATCCTCGCTCCGATCATGGCGTATGGAAGCTAAATCCTCTCCTACGGTTGGGTGAGATGAGGAGGAAGACGATGATTTGACGGATGCGCCGGAGAAAAGCAAAGAGAGACCTCCGATTGTCGGAGACGCCGTGGAAGAAGATGCCGATGAGGATCTGGAATTGAGATCGAGATCGCAGGAGACATTAGCGTTGATCTGGTGAGTTGTGGAGCATACAGTGCCCGGTGGACTCGCGTAAAGCGCTATGGTCGTTGCTACCACCATGGAAGCTCTCTGGTTTTTGATTCGGAATCGCAAGTTTCAGATTTCAGAAATCAAATGAAACCTAAGATAAACAAATTTATGACTCTGAGAATTTGAAATTGACTTTACGGCCTTTGTTAATTTCCCGGGAAGCGAAGAATTTTCCCTAGAAACAGATCTCTGGAATAACAAACACGAAATTCGAGAAACACAAACCCAGTTGGGGTAAAGAGTTCTACAAAAGGGAAAGTAGTATACACGAACAGGAAGAACAAAATCGATCTTAGTATATATACAATTGTAAACACGAAATCGAAGAAAATTCAGAAAACGATTAGGAGATTGAGAAAGAGATTGTTTCCTCTTCTCTTCTACTTTTTCATTCTAGAAAACACAGTCTATCCTTCGAGTTCTTATTCGCCCGTGTAATCAAGCAATCGATGCGAAACTGAGCATCTCAATTTACTTTATTACCCTTTTGTTAATCGGAGCTTACTGGATTAAGTAAGCTGATTATATTATTCGTTGATGTCGTAATCCATTGTCATTATGAATCTATAAATAAGTGTTTTCTGGTAGTTTTAATTAGTCGCACATTCGCACTAATCTACTCTTTCTAATTTGAGATTTGATTTACCATTGTTGCGAAAAGAGATTATCCTCTCGGAATATGTATTTTCATGTACTAATAAAAATCTATAATAGTAATAGTTGTAAAAATCGGCAAATTGTCGCAAGTGGGATCCACTGCGGGATTCTATATTTTTTGTCTGGTTGGGGAATTTTTTTGATTCAGTGAATCTATTTTTCTTCAATGAATCTATTTACGGATGAGGAATCTAATTTTTTTCCTCTTCGGACGCTTGTTGATAAAAGAAAATTTTTCATTACATATTTTTGCTGTTTATTTGTAAATCAAAAATTGAGAGATGGATAAATTTGAAAATCCAACAGTTGAATAATGGGGGTTATCAATACAAAATCGAACCAGAAAATAAATATTTTAATATAAAAATGTGTGTTTTAACTTTTAAACAAACGAATTTACATTTATTAAATAATAATGTGGATCCACAAAAAAAAGAGGAAAATCTATATTGCTTACGATAGTAAGATTGAATTCGGCAAATTGTCGCTCAACGTTGATAATTTTATTTTCAGCTTATAATTTTCCATAGTTTCACAAAATTAATATATTAAATTTAACATAAACACAAGACAAATGATATTAGCCAAGGACAATATAGACAATTCAGTTACATTTATTCGGCTCATATATGCCTAAATCATATTTGCCAACTTTGATTTCTTCACGAAGACTAAAAATTTACAAGTATTATCATTTGGGGAAAAAAGCTTAAAAAATCTTTAATTATTTAATATTTGTCAGTTTCTTACTTGAACTTTTTGCGTTGCTAGAAATCTACATAAATTAATTTTTTGGATCAAAAACTACTTGAAATATTTTATAGTTCTAGTTTTTACCTCACGATTTCACGGCCGCTAACGGTTAAACGGAATTAGTAAACTCCGTTATTTTCCAAAACAAGAAAATATTAAAAAAAACCTTCAACTATTTAATTTTTGTCAAAAAAATACCTGAACTTTTAATGTTGCCAAAAACCCACACAAGCTAATTTTTCGGTGTCAAAAAAATCTGAAATATTATACGGTTTCAACTTTTACCCCACTATTTCACATCCATTAATGGTTCTCCCCAGATTTATTCGTAGATGGTTATTTATTTGATATTGATTTGTTTCTCATCATATACAACATTTATTTCGAAAGGCGATTTGAATATAAGTTCCTAACTAATCGACTCTTTCGAAGAATGATTTCAATGACTCATAATAGATTAATAAATATAAATTAGTAGGTAATCAACGGAGATAAAGTGTGATAGATATTTTTAAGCATCTACGAAGATCATCTTAGTGGAGATTAAATCAGTTCAAAAATAAAATGAAGCATTCATCTACAAAATCTTTAGTAATATATCGTAATTTCAAAAAAATATATCGTAATTTATTTTGAATTCTATTGGTGATAACTTTTTTTTTAGTTGTTGTAAACTATTTGATATTTTGGTTTTTTAGTGTTATTTAACTCAAAAAACAAAAACAAAAATTAGTTAATGTAGATTTTTGGCAACATTAAAAGTTCAGATATTTTTTTGGCAAAGATTAAATGGTTGAGAGATTTTTTAGCTTTTTTGTTTTAGAAAATAACGGAGTTTACTAATTTCGTTTGACCGTTAACGGCTGTGAAATCGTGGGGTGAAAACTAGAACTATAAAATATTTTAGATAGTTTTTTTATCCAAAAAATTAATTCATGTAAGTTTCTAGCAACATAAAAAATTAAGATAAGAAACTAACAAATATTAAATAGTTAAAGGTTTTTTAAACTTTTTCCCTTATCATAGGACACCGACGAATTCTCGAAGAAGAGCCATCACTACAAAAAACAATTGCCACGTGGTGCTGAGGGACGGAGGTAAATAAGACACGTCTCCAAATTGGTGGCCAAAAAGTTTACATCTTTGTGCCAGGTCAGCATTCACGCTCCGTGACTTGTGGGAAACGTTCACCCAATAAAACAACGGTTCTGCTTGAGTCTTGCAGTTAAATCACAGCCGTCAAACTCATCACGACAATATACGGTTCATTTTTAAGGTCTGAAGTCAAAATGATAAACGCCATATTCGGTATATACACACGAGTAAATAAGCAGCAGACAAATTCGACTGATTAATTTCGAATGAATGACGACAAAAAAAAAAAAAAAATTTCGAATGAATATCTGCCATCTTGTTTTATAATTTTAGGTTAAATGAAAAAAAGAAGCATGCTATTTGGAGAAAACATATAAATTAAAGGGTGATTTTCATAATAAACAAAATAGTTAGCTAAAGTGATTACGTTAGAAGCAAACGTTCCCGTTTAGAGGCAGCGTGCAAAGTGCAAACTTTAGCCACCCAAGACTTGAGTAACGTGGAACTTTTTCTCCTCCACGCAACCATGCAATTAGTAACGTACCTCTGAAACCGTAGGAGTATAATTATATGGACGATGAACAACAGAACAAGACATCAGTATTTATGTTTTTTTTTTCAATTGGGTACAGTTTGTTTTGTAACCTCTAACAAACTTTTTTAAAAAATATTTTCCCTCCGTTTCACAAAGAGTGTCATTTTTACATTTTTTTTGTTTAAAAAAAATGTCGTTTTAAAATTCTAATGTAAATTTTGACATAAAATATCATTTTTAACCTCAAAAATAAATTCAGAAAATTAATTATAAATATAATTTTAAGAGTCATTTTCTGCAAATTAATAAAGGTATAAAAGACATTTTATCTTATTTCTTAATTTATGTGAAGAATATCAGAACAACACTATTTATGAAATTTGTGAAATTTGTGAAACGGAGGAGGGAGTATTAACCTCTAACATACTTAGTTTTCATAATCAAGAATTTGTACAGAAACATTTTCAGCTAGTGGTCGAAGCCAAATTTATGTTTCTCTTTAGTGTTATTTTATGCTTTTCCTCTTTAGAGCAATCAAAAGATTAGGATTTTATTATACACAGCACGCAGCAAAAGATTAAAGAGACCTGGAAACTGACTCGGACACCGCAGCAAGCTAATCAATGGTACAAGGGTATATGGTTCTCCAAAGCCACGCCCAAATACTCATTCATGGTATGGCTTGCGGTGTTAAATAGGCTGTCAACGGGAGATCGGATCTCAGCATGGAACACAAGAGCGCCAGCAAACTGTGTATTATGCCCTGATCTGATCGAAACAAGGAGCCACCTGTTCTTTGAATGTGGCTATTCAGCAGATAGAAATCTTTCTGTTTCTTTTTTAACTTAATCCCAGCATTGTAAAAAGCTAAATTCTCGATGCCATTGTAACAATGGTTTTTTTTTTTTTTGAATAAATTTGACATTCAATTAAAAAAAAAAAACAAAACACGCGCTGATCACGATCCTTTAAATCTTATTGTTGTTTGAAGTGCTGTGAAATTACAAAAAACTTACAAAAACCAAAGAAACATGTGTGTGTGTTAAATTAATTAATTTTCATTACGATCGTACATCTACAAAGTTATGATAGTTCAAATTAAAAAACTATAAATGTTGGTTCATCATATCTTTTGTTAGACTTTTTTTACACAAAAATAAGAAACAAATGCTAGCTAGTTCATATTAATTTTCATGAAGATAGCAAAAATGGTCGTTTTAGTGAAAATCAATCAGATAATCTGGCTCATACATACTGTGAAAGATTGATAACTTGTTCTATGCCCGAATAAAATTTTGAATGCTAAATATACATTACGTAGTTACAGTGTGAATTGTGAAGGCAAATCGAACTTGTGACAAATTTATCTATTAAAAGACTAGGTTTTATATTCGATTTGTTTTCATAATTATGCAATTTAGCACTCAATTTTTTTTCTGATGATTCCGAAAATCTAAATATACTTGATTGATAAAGGGAGGCATAAGACATTACTATAGTTAAGTTAACGATCTGATGAGAGGATATCATGTGAAAACTTTAATTAATTAGACTATCTAACACTATAATTCATTGGTAAGAAAAATATATCTTAATCGCCAAATTAATGAAAATTCGAGTGTTCAATTTACATAACAGTATGATAATAAATGAAACTTATGGCACATGAAACGGTCGTTTGAGATTTATCATAATGGTATTGCTAGTCTTCACCTGTTTTATGAAGCTAAATTTTGATGTTTTGATGTAAATCAAAAGAGCTTTGCTTCAAGCTGAAAAAGAGAAACAGTACACCATATAGAGGAATCATATAAATATATATTAGATCGTCGCTCTATTGATCCCTTAGTTAATATAAACCATACCTTCCCGGGACAGCTTTCATGGGTCCTCCTCATATACGCAGCAACAGTAGATATAGTCAAGAGGAAGCCTCAAAAACAATATTCAGATAAACAATAACAGACTGAAAAAGCCTAACCTTCGAGATTGTCCTGCAAAACAAAGAATAAGATCGAAAAAGTCAAGCAGATTCTCATCCTCAGCCAACACACCTATTCTTGTTATACACGAGGCATACACTTTCTTGATTTCGTTTAGTTTCACGTTGTGCCAGGTAGATATCAAATGGCATTAAAAACCTATTAGAACACAACGTTACGGGACGATACCTTTCCTCACAAGTCACAACGTGTTTAATTCCGGTTTAGTAGTCTGTGAGTGACGGGAAAGGTGTGAGTTGTTTCTTCACCAATGAAACAACGCTTTATGACCTTCATTTGAAGCCCATTTTGGTGACTTATGATATATATGTTGGTGGGCTATTATTATTATTATTATTATTTATCTATTAAATGTTGGGCTATTATTAATCTTGCGGATTCTTGAGTTCCATAACAAAACTAGAATTTATCAAAAACCACTTTCATTGCATGTATAATCTGTCCAAAAACTACTTTCATTACAAGTATAGATATCTTTTGTTAACAATATACAACTCTTGCTAATAAAAAATTTGTTTCAAACTGTAACTGTGTCAACATTAAATCAAATTAAAAACTGGTAAACTGATAATCAATTATTCAATGGTATTGTGTAAATGTTTAAGCATACATATTAATTCTAGGTTTTTAGCTATCAGAACGTTCTTAAATTAGTGGTAGTCCCTGTTTAATTTTATTAAATGTATATTTAATCAAGTAAAATGGTTATTCAATGAAATTTCTGTATTAGAGTCGGGATACTGACGTGCTAGCTATAACATTTTTTTTTTTTACGAAATAAAACAGCATACAGAACTTGCACAAAGATGCCATGCTAGCTATAACATTTTTTTTTACCAAATAAAACAGCATACAGAACTTTTTTTCTGTTAACTAGACTTTTGACCCATTTTTCTCAACCATTAACGGAAAAGGTAGAATTGAATTCCGTACTAGAATAAATCTTAATACAATGCAGAGGCTGCAACACCACTTACGCTAGTAAATTCTAGCTTTTTTTTTTGTATAGTAGTAGATCCTAGCTTTTAAAACTGTAACTTTGTGAAGATTTGTATATATACTAAGTTATGATTAGAATCATTATTGCTTGGAAAAACTGATTTTAATTATCCAAGTTGATTGCTTAAGCATAGAGATTCTGGAATCTAAAGCAATCGTCCGAAATCCAGATAACTTAATTGCTGATTAAATATTATCGGGAAGCGACGAGTTTGTCATGTAAGAATAGTGTACAGAATCAATAAAGATCTGAATAATAATGAAAGTGTTGCATTTCCAGCAAGGCATGCACCTTAACTCAATCACTTAACAAGATATCTCATGCCATGATCTTTTTGTTTAATCACGTTACTACGCCCACACATTTGTGTGTATATATATATATATATATATATATGTATACATATATGCATGCATGTGTTGTAACTTGTAACTTGACATTTTTTTAGTTAATTACTTAATTCTTCTCTCTTTTTTTTTTGGTATGACAATTCTTTTACCTGAAATTTATCTTCGGTATCTTATCTTTTTACGAAAATATTTTTTTTTAAAGAAAAAATTTATCTATCTATGAATTTCTCACATAATAATCACTATATTTCATTATAAAAATTGGTTTCTGTCGGTGATTATATAAAATAAAAATTAGGTTCATTATAAACAAATTAGGTACCCACAAAACTGAAAAGGTTTAAAATTTTAATAACACTTTTTGGGTCAAAATTGTAACAAACCCACTTCATTTTTACCAGTGAATAGATGTGATAGTAGACTAGTAGATGGAGAAATTGGATAGCTTATATAATATATTTTACGGCAAGATTAAAATTATTTTTGTATACATGTATAGGTCTTCTTTGGGTTATAATATGTAATTTTGTTTCATATTACCTTACAAGTAGTACAATATAAGATATTTAACCATCTGTAGTTCTGTACTAATACCAATTTCACTTCCCAGCATTCTCATGATTCCAAGAAATATGAAATCACAATAAAATAAATAGCTATGAGATGCAACAACAACAACAACAAAAAGTAATAATAAGTTACAAAGATTAATTATTGAATGAATATGATTATATGACTATACAAGAAAATACCGTGCTCGGTCATGGACTGACATTGAGGAGAAAGAGAGACCTAAACCAGGAACCGCAAACGCAGCCGCTTCAACCGCCATTCGCTTCTGAATCGCTTCAAGCTCAGCTCCTGCGTCTACGAACTCTTTCACCAAATTACGATAAAACCCTTTGATCTTCTTCACAAGTCTCACGTAGTGTAGTCTCAACCATCTCAGCTTCATCCTCCTCACCATCTTCTTCAATGAGAATCCGCCACGTGGCACCATATTGTTCTTCCCCCCAAGACGCACCACCTGTGACTTACGACGACGGATATGAATCTTCCGGCGACCCCGAGACCACCGGAACACGGAGGTTGAGGCGATGCGAGGATCCATCTGGTTAACAATTGTGAGAGAGAAGAGAGAGAGAGAAGTTAATTATGTTTAGAAAGACTCATCGAGAAACTAATTTATATGTACATATAAAATACACATACACCTACAGGTATTGTGTATATATACATTTTTAGTTTTGGGGTCAGTGACCTTTCATGTGACATGTGACATTTTATATAATATAGTATTTTCATGGTCTGAATGGTATAACACCATTTTTTTAATGGTTTTTGTTAGTATATGCAGTTTATGGCCAACATATCACGACACTTTGACATAAAACTCAACTGGACCACACATCAGTCTGATATATGTTTTGTTTCCGATTATAAATTGATTGGTCCATATATACTTATAAGTTAAATAAAATAATAATGACATTAAAGCTAAGAAGCAAGCTACATTAGGCCATAATTTGCATTTGGAGAGACAAGTGGATGATTTGCAGTTGGAGAGACGAATGATTGCTCGGAATAACCTCGGTGTTTAAATATTATAAATCTTAGTTAAAAAAAAAATAAAGACATTGATTAAAATGTTAGTGAAGCTGTATGTGCATGATACACATAATAAGAAAAAATAAATCCAAAGAACATCCATTTCGAATATTAAAAAGTAATATCTAAAAAGAAATCCCAATAAATATATGAGACGAACAAATTGTCATTGAAAGATTCGAAAAATTCAAGTAGCTAAAATTATTATCTAAACTCTCACTAATTTGGGTAAAAGTAAGCTTCAAACATACAGTTATTTCAAATAACTCAAATAATAATAAAAAATTGAGATAAATTTTAAATAATTTTAGATAATCTTAATAATTATAATTACCCAATTGAGTTGCTTGAGTAATTCGAACCCATTCCAACCTATTTTCTTATCCATTGGATATAATTCTTAGATCCAAATGGATAATTTCCAGTCTGAAAAGTTCGGAGAATTTGAAACAGAAATGGAAAGAAACGGATCATTCATGGACAGGCTTGGACCAATTATAATCTCATTGTTTGTTTTTTTAAAAGGCGATGGAAATGATCAATTTATATTTGAATACAGAAAGTTTTAAATAAAGGAGATAAGGAGAGATATAGAGTTAGAGGTTAGAGCAACTCCAACCCTAAACTCCATGGGGAGGTTCTTTGGAGTTTTTAATGAATATTTATTTGATTTTTGAATAGTGTTGACTCTCTTAATTCTTCCCCCTTCCAACCCTGAACCTCTTCAGACACGTGATGAATCCCTCGACGAAAGTAAAACCAAAAAATTTATAAAACAGAAACACAAAAGAACACCAAAATCAATTAAAAACAAAAAATCAAAAGAAGAAACAAATAGAGAAAACAATGAGAAAGCACAGAAAAAAAAATCAATCGAAGAAGAAAGAGAGGAACCTCATCATTATTATATATACCCAAGAGAAAAGAGAAATCCAATTCAAAACAAATCTGTGTAGAGAGAGAGAAACAAAGGAGAAGAGAAATGGAGGCTCTGCATGTACAGTGAGGAAGAAGAAGGGGAGAAGGGGAACAGAAAGAGAAATAGTGGTTTTACCTTCATATGGGTTTCACCAAATGAAAAACAGACATGTGGCTGATGAATCTCGTCGAACCGGTTCTTCAGGTCCTTCAGCAAGAGGCGGTTCATCAAATAATGAGCCTTTTTGATTTAATTTTAATCCAAAAAATCTGATCAACCTATGTGAAGAACCCCATTTTACCCTGCGTTGGAGATAGTCTTATGATCAATTATTCAATTAGATTCGCAATGGGCAGCACATTTATGTTTTCTATGTTCCCTATAATATGGTCAAAGAGAGACGGTTTAGTTTAGAAGGCTCATCATGTATAGAGCATGAACTTGTTTTCATGTCTTCCTTTTTTGAATCATAAAAACAAAATTTGTTATGTTAAACACACTATGAATAAACCTGGTTTCTTCTTATTTTTGTATGTTTGTCTCTTTACCTTTATTTTAATTTATTCGATATATATGTATATATGTATTTTGCTAAATGATATATATATATATACATATAGGGTATTATATTAAACTATGCGCCTTAACTCGACAGATTGATTTTATTTTGTTTGTTTATTATGATGAAGTTAGAGTACAATCTTAATCCAAATTAAAGATACGTGATTTTATATAAACCCCGCTAGCTCTAGATCCGACATACTATAAACTGAAATGTAAATATCATAAACAAACTCCTAGTTCGTCACAAAACATATGAATTTCTAAAGCATGATTATCTATCAACTGGAATTTTTAGATCGGGTGATTTCACATACTATAATTGATATGCATATAAATAAATCCAACATTAAACTGAGTAAAAACCAACAAAAAGGCAGATATATAAACCCAAAATTATTAAACACAACCCATATGAGTGTCAGGGTTGTCATTTTGCGAGAACAGAGCAATAGGATATAACATGTTCTTGGATGTCTTGTCCTCAGTTGAGCACATTCAAATCATATTATATAAATGATATATAATGTTACTAGATGGTGATATATACATATGGCATCAAAATTCTTAAAGATTATAGTATTTATAATAGGGTCTAAGTGACAAAAGCTCTGACGTCGTATGCTTCCTTTATGCGCAAGAAAGAGATATATTATTGTAATGTAGATAAGATACTACGACATGACTAACCTTACGCCTTGGTCTCCACGATGCCACATACTTACATACGCTCTATGGACCCATATTGTTATCTATTCAATTAAATGCGATGGAATCTAATATGTTACATGGTAATTAATGCAGTCTGTATATATCTCGAAATCATATATTTGAATCTACTATAGTGGACAGTCACCAAGAAAATGATATATTTGACTTCTTGTCCTTTTTTTTTTTCTGTCATCAACTTTTTGTTAGTTTCTGCGTGGGTTGAGAGTAGATACATACACTGCAATTCGTCCCTGATAAAAAAAAAATTTTAATTCTATTTTACATGCCATAAACGTTAGTCTGATGTCAAAAAAAAAAAAAAAACGTTAGTCTATATCTCGATTTGGGATCCTTTTAGAGTTATCAAATTTATTTTGTTTTCGTCAGATAACAAATCTAATTAGTAACTAATTAAGCAATAATAATATTGATATACGAAAGTGTATGATAATTTAATGGATGAACTCGTTTATTCGAGAAATGAATAATGTTATAATTTTCAACAAGTTATAAATTATTTATGAAAAAAGTATGTTTCTGTTCTGTATTACGTTTGCATGACAGTTTAAAATCAGATAAAAACATTTATTTTCTACGATCGAGATCAACCAAAGCGATTCATTATCAGTTACATTGACATAATACAAACAAGATTTTCTGGCTTTCTCTAACTAGATGATGTATACGGTAAGCTGATTACAATCTTAATCGTATCGTACCGTACAGATCTCAAAGCTCGTTACAATGGCGTTATGAAGCAGCCCAAGGTATGAATCCCATGGCGGAGCTGAGTCTGAAAGTGACAAATATCAGATACAGTGTGATCAGACCAATGCCCATCACTTTGTTCGGTCGCATCTCGTTGCGTGGGAGCATCACGAGAGCCCAAATCAACCCAAATATCAGAAACCCTAGAGTGTAGAACAAGCTATCATCCTCCGGGATCATGTAAGTCTCTGGATTCTTGGACCAAGCACCAAGAAGCATCGACATACCTAACCCAATAAGCGTGTTGAACATTGGACCTGCGTAGCAACCCGATAACGCGATCTGTACACCATCTCCACCGTTCATCGACAATGCTATGTTTGACACTAAATCTCCCATTGAGTTTCCCCAAGCAAGCACGGTTAAACCGAGTATCGACGGGTTGATTCCATAGATTCCACCAAACGTCACAAGCAGAGCAACGAGCTCGTTTGCAATCATGTAGAACCATACAATGCTCATGATGAATCCACCAAGTACCCAAGGGATTAAGAATCTTTGTGGAGGACGATCAGGTTCTGTGTTTTTATACGCTAGATATCCAAGAGCAGATCCAATCGCAATTCCTATAAAGTAAGCTACAACGAGAGCTTGAGGACTCACATTATCTTGGCTGCTCCAAAGAAAAGAAAGCAGGACAGGAGCCAATGAGACACTGGCCACAGCGTACGTCTTCGACCAGCTATCTTCCTCGATCAATGGGATTGTTAAACGTCTAGGAACTGTGAGTGGAGTTTCCAAAAAGGATGTGACTTTAGCACATAACGAGCTATCGACTTCTCCACCATCTTCAGTCCATCCCCATGGAGGTCTTTCTTCATCATGCACATTGGCTTTCGTGAAATGGTTGGAGTAGATGGCGACATTTGTAGCCCACATCCACTGTGGTAGAGAATCATGCAGCCGAGGTGGACCTTCCTCGGTGTCAAGTTCAAGCAACGAGCTGTACATAGGACTATCATCTTCAACACTTGGCGAGAACACACTCCCCTGCATCGGGAGCAAAGGTGTAATGGAATCAAGCTTCAACATCCTGGAATGTTTCCTCAAGATCTCATTCGCAGCCACTAGAGAAGCATAAAGCACATAGATCGAGACAAACGCAATGGCGATACCAACAGTCACTCTGCCGACCATCAAGATCACAGTCAAAGACACCAATGTGAAAAGGAAGAAACTCAAGTCCCTGATGAAACATTTCTTATCGATCTTGACTTCTTTATCCGCAACACAAAGCGAAACTATCCCAACAACAACACAAGTCACAAACACAGCACCGCCCAAGACGCTGTTAAGACCTACTTCTCCTTTGTCCGAACCTACAAAAGCAGCTATACTCGCAAACACATCAGGAGCTCCGTTACCAAGTGGAAGTAGAGTAACACCAGCAACAGTTGGAGGCAACCTCAAAAGCTTGGAAAGCTTCTCCAACGAACAACAAAAGTAATCGGCAGCAGTATTACCCAAGAGATAAAACAAAGCAACAAGCCAAACCCCTAACACCAAGTAACCCAAGATCCTAAAATCTCTGCAGGAGCAGTAAAAGAAGCTCAGGTAATCAAAGAACCCATCTGGAGAGCAAACCGGGTTCGATTTCAAGAACTCGCATTGATCAGCATAACCTCTGTGTTCATGTAACCCAGAGCACAACACAGTACTATCAACACTCAAGCTGTTATTACCAGAACTTTCCTTGTCAACTTCAACCATATGTCGACGAATTACAGTATACTGGCTAAATCCATTATTGTCGGAAACCAATCCTCGATTACTTCCGTCAACGAAAAACAGATTCTTTGTAAAAGGGTTTCTGAGGAAATCGCTCCGATCAAGGAAGAAGAAGAAGAATAGGATTACAGCACAAAGACCATTGAGAATCCTTCGAAATTTGGGATTGCTAGAGCTATACAGTAAATTCACAGCTCTCATTCTCGAGATCCCAACCTGGTATTCTGCTAACACTATCTAACCGCCATAGATCATCGACTAATAAGATGAGAATCCCACACCGAAACGAACCAGGAAAGGGGCTGGCTTTCAACTAGCAAGATAGGAGGAAAGTGAGGAAATTTTGAAACCCTAGGATTCCGGTTTCGATCAGAAGAGATTCAATCAAGGGTTCAGGTGCTCACCGATATTCGTGATATGTGAGCAGGAAAGCGTGTTCTTCTTGGAACAAACTAACACGGAAAATCGGATGAGATCGGTGACAATCGACTGTGTCGGATCCTTTACCTGCTTAATTCGGATCCTATTCGGGTTTATTTGACCCCGAAACTAAGACTTGATTAGTTGATTGGTGGTTGTAATTGTAAACCAGACCATAAGTTTTTTTTTGTTTTTTTTTGTTTGCTTTAGTTTCTGTTTCTTATCGGCAGATAATTTTGTTTTCAACCCTATATTCAATTATGAACTAATAAATGGTTTTAAAAAGTGTAAAGAGCGTAGATTTTAGAAAAAAAAAAAGAATCAAAAACAAAGAAAATAAAATTGGCGGTAAAATTCTTTTTGTTGAAGTGTGTTTAGCAATTAGCACTGTTATAAAATACAAAAGTCCGTGGAAGCTTTTTGCTCTAATTGTTTATCAAATCATCTGTGTCGAGTTTGATTTACTTAGAAAATGTAATTTACTCTTCAAGATGTTATATGTGAAAGTTGACATAATTTATCATGATTTCGTATAGTAAATGTAAAACTTTTTTTAATCATAATTTCGCATGTTGAAAATAAAAATAAAACTATTTTCTTTTATAAAATGTTAAAATTTTATACCATTTTCTAAGGTTACATAGATGCTAGAAGGAAGATACAAGATAGTAACTAATAAGCTAATATTTGTTATAAGCTAATAAGCTAATATTTTTAAAAAAACTTTGAAAGTTTTGAACTTTCGGCTTATTGTAAGTACAACGGCTTTATGTAAACTGATACTTTACAAGTAAGATTATCATCTTTGAGGTTATTCACTAATTATCATCTTTAGGGATTCACTATAATTCCACCATGTATTACATATACGAATGTAAAGTTAGATTAATTTATGTTAGGAAAAGAAAACCAAATAATCGTCTAGAAAAAAGAAAGATGAAATAAACCTGATTGTAAAAATAGGAATCTGGTGAGTTAATTCACTGAACAAAACCTCTAACGACTCTTAATAGGGTTAGTTTAGATGGGCTTATAAAGCGGTTAAATCCGTTTTATTGCACATAATTATATGGGTCAGGCCCATATTCGAAAGTGAATATCAAATGACAGCTTGTGGCAACAATGGCGACAACTTCTCCTCCCTTCCCCTCCCTTCCCCTCCCTTCCCCTGTGTGCTTGACCCTGCCTAATCCGGATCCTATCCGGGTTTATTTTGACCCGGAAAAGGAGGCATAGGACACGTGGCAAAGCCATTGATATGAATGGAGCCAAAAAAGTAACGCTAAGGATGGACTCAAGACACCAGCTCAGCTTTCGTCTTCGATATAGTCGCTGCTACTTCCTCCTCTTAAAGACGTACACGTCTCTCTCACTTCTCTCACTCCTTTTAAAAATTCGTGATCAGAAGAACTAATCAAGATACTCCCTTCTTCGATACGATCGATAATCAGGTGATTTCTCTGATCCTGATCGTTTTTTTTTGGGTGTTCATCGGATTGTTGATTTTCCTTGGGTTTGTTATGCATCTACTTTCAACTCGTTATGTTATTGACTTTGATTTTTTGTTGGGTGAATTTGTAGAAGAGATGGGTTCTGCGAACAAAGAGTACGAGTTTCTGAGTGAGATTGGGTTGAGTTCTCACAACCTCGGAAGTTACGTTGGTGGCAAATGGCAAGGAAACGGACCCGTTGTCTCTACTCTCAATCCCGCCAACAATCAGGTTCTTACATGATTCTGAACTTATGCCTCAAGTTTTCTTTTTGTTGGAAGAGAATCGAGAGTGATTGATCATATTGGGGCCAATGATTATTGTTGTTCTTGTTGATGAAATACTTTATAAGCTGGATTAGTTTGTTTTTCCTCCGATGGAATCTTGTTTGATGTTGTTTCTACCATGTGAATCGGTTTTGTTTTGTCTTTGCATACTGAGATGCTTCACTATCGATGCAGCCAATTGCTCAAGTTGTTGAAGCTTCTCTGGATGATTACGAGAAAGGTTTGAAAGCTTGCGAGGAAGCAGCTAAAACATGGATGCAGGTAAATGACTAAGGTGAATTGCTTAGAAACTTTAAGCAGTCTGCACCAAATAACTAACGATAAAATAAAAATCTTTTATCAGGTTCCTGCTCCCAAGAGAGGTGATATCGTGAGACAAATTGGAGATGCACTAAGATCCAAACTTGACTATCTTGGCCGTCTTCTTTCACTTGAAATGGGGAAGATCCTTGCTGAAGGAATTGGAGAAGTTCAGGTATGTTAAGTCTGCAAAACTTGGTTTCTTTTCTCTGTTACATTTACATAATAACACCTTTTTGAAAAGAAGGGAGCCTATGATGATATGCATATGCTAATATAGAGCTAAACAGCTGATTTTACTTATAGCTTAAAATAACACGTTGTGTGCAACTTTTGCAGGAAG
Source organism: Eutrema salsugineum (assembly GCF_000478725.1). NCBI lineage: Eukaryota > Viridiplantae > Streptophyta > Magnoliopsida > Brassicales > Brassicaceae > Eutrema > Eutrema salsugineum. The sequence continues at coordinate 728,844 of NW_006256486.1, forward strand.
TAATTGACATGTGTGATTTTGCTGTTGGTTTGAGCCGACAACTCAATGGATCAGTCATACCTTCAGAACGTGAGTTGTGGCTTATATAAAAAATATTCTCCTAATTAATTTAAATCTTAGTCATATCTCTCCTGGAAGGCAGGTGGATTCGGAGATGTTTTTTTTTCCTGTTTTCTGTATCTTACCTGAAGATTTATCATTTCTCTATACTCATGTCATTTCTTCGTTGCAGGCCCAAATCACATGATGTTGGAGGTGATTGCGTGTTTCTTTCATTGGAGTTGTTTAGAATATTTTTCTTAAGAGAATAATTAACATTATGCTTGGCTATTGTAACGCAGATGTGGAATCCGCTTGGCATTGTAGGTGTTATCACAGCGTTTAACTTTCCATGTGCAGTTCTTGGTAAGTCTCTTGTCCCAGTTTCAAATCTTGATGAGCGTGCCTTACAAAACAGAAGAACGATATAAGACTGTATACCATCTTACCCGCTAATATGTCTCATTTTCTGATTCCCAAATAAAAGTGGACACAATAGAAATAGATGAAGCTCCTCATATTTCGGCAACTAGATTTGTGGCACTATGATCTAGCTATAACTGGGAAGTACATGAACTGATAATGCAAGATGGAAGTTTGTGCTTCCGCTTTCCGTTTCATAAATTTAAGAACTATGTTGTGGTATTGCAGGTTGGAATGCTTGTATTGCACTGGTCTGCGGAAACTGTGTAGTCTGGTAAGTAACGAACTTGACCCGAATCCGAACTTTGAGGATTATCTAGCTATTACTTACTTCAAGTAGCCGTCTTAATGATACTTAAGTCGACAAAAATCCGAATCTAGTCGACTCTTTAACGAATCCTCCATGTTGTTCTAACGATTATTCTCTTAGTATAATACATTGTTGAGAGACTGCATACACATGAAATAAAATTAGTCTTGACGATGACTACTACTGTAGCCTTTATCGATGTACCTTTTGGCCTAATTTGTGTCTTTAATACATATGGTTCCACAGGAAAGGTGCTCCAACTACACCGTTGATAACTATCGCAATGACTAAGCTCGTGGCCGAAGTTTTAGAGAAGAACAATTTACCCGGTGCCATTTTTACGGCCATGTGTGGTGGTGCTGAGATTGGTGAAGCAATAGCCAAAGACACACGCATTCCTCTAGTATCCTTTACTGGAAGCTCCAAGGTACTTCCTTGTACTATAATCCACCACCCAACCAAAAACACTGAGCCTACTTGTTGCTGTCACTGTCTTCTGTTTGAATATTTCAATTTTGCGCAGGTGGGCTTAAAGGTACAACAAACAGTGAGTGCGAGATCTGGCAAAACTCTGCTTGAATTGAGTGGAAACAATGCAATCATAGTCATGGAAGATGCTGACATACAGTTAGCTGCTCGTTCTGTTCTGTTTGCTGCGGTTGGAACCGCTGGTCAACGTTGCACAACTTGCCGTAGGCTGGTACAAAAATCTAATCCCATTTTCAGGCTTTTGATGTTTGTAGTTTTCCTTTTGCTTAATGTTTTTTTACTGTCTTAAAGCTTTTGCATGAGAGGGTCTATGATAAAGTGCTCGAGCAACTCCTTACTTCATACAAACAAGTCAAAATCGGCGATCCTCTTGAAAAAGGGACATTGTTAGGACCACTACATACTCCTGAATCAAAGAAGAACTTTGAGAAAGGAATCGAAGTCATCAAATCCCAGGCATGTACCTCAATTTCTATCCTTTGCTGCGTAATCAAGAAGCGTTAAAAGAGTTTAACCTTTTCAACTTTTAACTGAAACCCTTCTTTTGCAGGGCGGTAAAATACTAACGGGCGGTAAAGCAATCGAAGGTGAAGGAAACTTTGTGGAGCCTACGATAATCGAGATATCATCAGATGCATCTGTTGTTAAAGAAGAGCTATTTGCTCCTGTTCTATATGCTCTAAAATTTAAGGTAAAAAAAGTCTCAAAAATCATCAAAATTTCTTCAGAAACTAGAGACTTAAGAGATAAGTGAGAAAACACCATTTTCTTCTGCACAGTCATTTGAAGAAGCTGTTGCGATAAACAACTCGGTTCCTCAAGGTCTAAGCAGCTCGATATTCACTCGTAATCCCGAAAACATCTTTAAGTGGATCGGGTAAGTGGTACACACAAAAAAAAACACTTCTCTCATTATTTTCCAGTTTAGCTTACTGAAATTATGGTTGTTTTTAACTGCTAGACCAATGGGAAGTGATTGTGGCATTGTGAATGTGAACATACCTACGAACGGAGCTGAGATCGGAGGAGCGTTTGGAGGCGAGAAAGCGACAGGTGGTGGTCGTGAAGCTGGAAGCGATTCATGGAAGCAATACATGCGTCGTTCAACTTGGTAAAAACTCCTAATGTTTCTCTCTGTTTTTCTAACATATTTGCTGGTTTGAGTTTTTGGTTTCTGATTCGTTGGATTGGTTTTTTATCTTTTGACAGTACGATCAACTATGGGAACGAGTTACCTCTAGCGCAAGGAATTAACTTCGGTTAATTTTCAGGGATTTACGTACCGGTTAATGTTGTATTTGGCTCCATGTTTCAATGGGTTGGACTTGAAAGATAATCCCGCTTTTATAAGTAATAAAAATAAGTCTCTAATGTTACTTGATATAAAGTTTAATCGGACTAAGGTTTAAAATAGTAATAGCCATCTACTTTCGAAGATTTTGCTGGTTTTTTTTTATTAAACCTGATATCTGATTACCTCACAATTAATGGATATGATCATTATCAAAGAAGAAAGTGAAGGCTCAAATATAAATTCAATATGCAAGAATTGTTAATCCCACGTTATAACAAAAACGTGAGGGCACAAAGTATAACTCATGAATACTTTATCTCAATCGATGATGAAGACGGACAGATCAGAGACGCCGTCGGCGCGTCGACCAAGAACGATATTACGAAGCATTATTCGTCATAGTGATACGACGTTTTTTTATTGTGGAAGTTGACTAAATTTTTGTCTATTTTATTTTGGAAAAAAGATAAGAAAAAGAGTAATTGGAACCTAGAATCTTCCTCTATTTTGACGATATCGATTACAAATTAGGTCCCACTGAATCCTAATCTGACTGAACGAATAACCTTATCATTAATCCATTTGGCATTCGCACATGCAAGATTGTAAGAATCCACTTAATCAAGAAATACATATCTAAACACAAATAATGATAACAATTATTATGCTCTTAAAATTAAAAGTTATATAAAACTTCTGTTTTAATTTACCAAAAGCTAGTGTAAGTAAAACAACATTTATCAAAATTACTATATACTAGATCAAACTGTTAGTCTTGTATTATCTGTTTCCTCTATGAAAGGTGCGTTTGGCCTTTATAATTTCAAATAGAGTACGAATAAAATGCGAAATTTAGCAGGAAATCATAAAATGAAGACCCAAGAAATACTTAACACACCAAAACTTTCCATTTAATAAAATACTCATATCAACAATTGACATTGTAAACAATCAAGTCAATATCCTAAATTCCCGATTTACAGATTTTTGTTTTTTTGTTTTTAAGTATATAATTTACAGATTTTTTTACCTCTTTCTCTAATTGACTACTTCTAAATACATGTTTTTTTTTTTTTACTTCAAACGCACGCTTTCTTCATCGCCGGAAAATCGAATATTCGAATCTATGCACCTCCGGACAAAGCAGGCAAACAACTTCCATTTCCACCAATCACTGCCGCAGCACAAATAGCTTCACCGTCCACAGCCGGAATACTCCTCGGCGACGGCGATTCTGACGTCACAACCCTCGGCAAATCCAGAGTTATTAATCTTCTCCTGAACATTTCACCGATCGCCGATATGAAATCAATGGTCGGAGACGGAGAAGTAACGAACTCGCGGCAAAACCTCGTGTGAATCTCTAAAGCCTCCTCGACGCCGATTCGTCTCTGTTTTTTCCCCCACCGGAAAATCTCGTAATCCACCGCCTCGGAACAGAGCCCGCAGATCAATTTTCCGGCGTAGAGCTTTCGTACGCTCTCTACATACGCCGCCGTGTACTCCTCCGTCATACCGCAACTTTCGCATCTCGTGAATTGTGTCTCCGACGACTTCGATTCCGTGATTGTCGCCATAAAATTCGCAGACATCTTTTTCTCTCTGTGAATTCAGAAAGATCAAAAAATTAATGATTTGATTTAAGAACAGAGACGAAACAGATTGATATCTGGAATCTGATTCGTTAATAAAACACTAACCTTTTGCTTCGAATCTGTTGTGTGGTTAATAGATCTTGTACAAATATGGATATATACAGACTAATATATGTAAAGGTTTTTGTTATCTCTCTCTCTCCCACTCTGTTACTTGTGCTTCGCCGTTGAAGAGCTCGGAGAACAAAATCATTTTCTAAGAAGAACAGTTAACCGGAGAATGAGATCAAACCCAAGGAATAGTTCATATCATAGAAATGAAAAAGAGAAGACTTTTGTAATTTTTGCTGTAAGCTTTTGATTAGTGATCGTTAGAAGAATGTAGGAGATGTGATAAAGAGCAGAGATAGATATATTGCAGCTATTTAAAGGAAACATATTTTTAGACTCTTTCACACACTCCTCATATAACAAGTCATTGATAAATGATAAATGATCAAACAGAGGAAATACAGTATAACAACAATACTGATTTGTTCCAAGTCAGCCTATGTGTTCAGGCGAATCAGGCAGCCAGATGTTTTTACTATGTGGAGATCGCCAGCTAACTAGCCCTTCTTTTGGTTTTTGTCAACGCCAGCTAAGGATTTATTTTATTTGACTGATATACATAAAATCGTTTGATTATGAAAAATGGTTACTAAAATGAGTAAAATTATTAGGCTACGTTTATTTTTTTAGGTATATATCATTTTTGTTGTTAATATACAAAATATGATATCTTTTTTCATATTTGATAAGTTTCTTTCAAGTTTGATCAAATATTTTATAAAGTTGTTAACGACCTTATTATAAGCTTAATAAGGTTATCTATAAAGCATGTTATAAAATGGTATACAGTTTTTTAAGGTTTTATAAGACAGATATTTTTTTTTTTTTTACTTCTATTTTATAAGACAGTTATAAAATACAAAACTACTGTGTTTTCACTAAAATAATAAAATTTGTAACAAAATAAATAATTAAGATTAAGTTTAAAATACAGTTATATCAAGACATTAATAAGGATCGAATTTTAATCATATCATTTAGTAACACATGAATTACAAACAATTATCTGTTATGATTTTTATGTATAGACTTTCTTTGACAAAAAGATGCCGATTATGATTTTTTGATCTTTGATAATCTGGAAAATTATGAAATTAAAGCGTGCAAGAAACCTCACAAGTTATCTCTTAGATCCGCGGTGAAATTTCTAATTTTGTTCCAACACCAACGATCGCTTCCCTTGTTGAAGAAGATAAATAAAGAAGAAGGTTCGTCGAATATTACTATTATTGAATACTTTAATACATTATTATTTTTATATTTTTGTGTGGGTGAAAATTATGTGTGTTAAACGAACGAAGGCTTACGCTACAGTTGGTTTGGAACTAGTTTGGGTCCCAACGGTGACGGCGTATTTAGTTGTGCAGAAAAAGTGGTTTTAAAGTACAGTACGATTTAACTACGGTATGTGTGGGAGAAATATATTTGCGGGACAAGTATATTAGTAGAATAAGCGGTACAAAATAATATTTGATTAGTAAAAATATAAAATGCGATAAACATAATACTTATCATATTGTAACTAATTATTTTTAATATTTAAAATAATTAAAACATCTTTTTCATATAAAAATGTATAAGAGGATAAGATTTTTTTAAAGATTTTTGTTTTAATGTTTTTGTAACAAAAAAAACCGCAGTTGAAACACACCAAAAAATACAGTTTTTCAAAACTGCATAATTTTGATCACTTTATAGTCCGCACTTAACATTATTTGAATTTTTTAATATAATTGGGTAACAAATTTAAAAACGCTTTATATGTATGAATGGTAACAAGATAGCGGTTTTGCAAAAACCGTACCGCATTTGGTTTACCATTCATTGCCTTAGTATCGCTTGGCCATAATAAAATGTCGTCGCATTAATTGATCCTGTTTAATATTAAAATCATAATGTCCCTTTTTATTTTTGAAAGCGAGTAAAATCATAATATTTCTATCTGTGACGTAAAAATGCACAATTATACACTCGGTCTACTAATGAAAATGACGTCGATTGCTGCTTTAGTAGATGGTCAATTTTTTTTTTAAATTTTTTTCTTACATCATCATCAACCTTTGATTAAGAAGAAATAATGTGATCCTCATGAAGGATTGATACAATAACAACTGGTACATAAAAATAAGACTAAAAATCAGTATCTGGAGGGAACTCCTTTACAAGTTTATCAGCCGCTTGATTACCAACCAAGTAGTGGTGTCCATATGATTTCCACACCTTAAAACTTTTCCAATCCAATCTCTCTTACCCAATTGTGTAATCCAAAGTTGAGTTGTTCTTCATTGACCATCCTTGTTGCAGACTTATTATCACCTTCGAAGACGACAAATCGATGTCATTCGATCCATGTGTATTGTAAAGCTCCATTAATAGAGCCTAAAGTTCAGCTTTTATTGCAGAGTGGCAAGTGTTAGACCCATATATGCTTATTGTGGCACCGTACAGTACAATAGCATCAAACTTTGCTTCAAAAGAAGCTTGTGGTTCAAGGGAAACGAAATATAATCTCTCTCTCTCTCTCTCTCTCTCTCTCTCATTTACAAATTTGTGCAAGTGTCCAGTTTCGGTTTGAATCTTTATGGACTAGAAGTCTAGAATCATTGCCTAAGCGAAGAAGAGATGTTACTCTGTAATTAGGATTAAAGTTTTTCCAAAGCATTTTGTTATCTGGCCTCCACACAATCATCTAAAGTCGCACACAAAAAGCAAACATTTATCAACAAATGGAGCATTAATATTTGGCAACAAGCAAAACAACAACACACAACAATTATGCTTACAAGTACAACAAAAGAGTGAAGATCACTCACCAGAAGCTGGAGATTTTTCTGGAGAACAATCTAAACCCTGCCACATGAAAAAGGAAAGAATCCAAAGAATGATATATATATATGGCTAGTTCTAATGATCTCTTTTTTCACTGAGATCGTCTCCTCAAATGTGGTGCTGTGCTATATCCTTCGAAGAAATCCAACACAGCGGTTTCAAGATCTTCAACAGAGTATTTCAAGTAGTTCTCGGGATGTCTTCCGCTTTCTATATGTCCCCTGAATCTTCCAAGAAATGATCTATAAGCTGGGATCAGATGCTCCGATAAAGATATCCTTAGTTCTTCTCTAAGCTGAGTATCAGGAACCGACCATGTCGATTGAATCCTGTGAACCTCTTCAAACATTGTATTAAAAGCTTTAAACCTCTCTCTTAAAGCACTTTTCGATACACCGGAAGAGAAGCTTCCGCTCACATGTAATCCTTCATCTCTCAAGCTATTCAAAACTCTGACCCATGTGGCTCTCTGATACTTGGTCGCTGCGTGTCTGAATATCCCTGTAAGCTTTCTTAAATAGATGTCTCCTATAATTTCTCTTAGCTCCGGCGAGCTTTTGACCTTCTGAACTATGTAATGGACATTGTTCATGACGAAGATATGTGATAAAGATTCGTCTTTGTAGTGCAAAGACTTGCCTTCTAGATTGAACTGTAGCATTACCATTATCCATATACAATGCAAAGCTAATGGAGATCTTCCTTGAAGCTCACTGAGATCCATATCCGGTTTGTTTGGATCATTGGTACATTTCAAACCGGCGCACGGTTTCGACATGATGAGCTCAACCAGTGTTTGCTTATAGTCTGAGATCAAGTTTAGGTAATTCATCACATACCTTGTTAATGGATGTATAGTTCCTCCAGGGACAGGAACTACTGAAGGCTCACGGAAAATGGCATTCTCAAACTCCACGAGTATGCCTCTTGCTGCTTCTGCTAATCTTGATTGAATCTCCGTTGCTTGAACAAGAATCGATTCCGATGAACTCGAGTTGAAGATTTCTTCCATATCTGGCAACAAATCTGTCAAAGCATCGTGCAAATCAAGAATCTTGAACAGTTTCTCAGGTGATCTTCTGCTGATGCTTATGGCTTCAGGGAAAGTGAAAAGCTGCAGAGCAGAGGCTTTGACTATCTCCATGAAACATGTCTCTTCCATGGTGCCTTCGAATATCTGCTCCGAGAGTCTCTTCTCGCTGGCGAAAACAACCCTAACGCAAACCTTAGCTGCACGGATCCATCTTCTGATCTTCACTTCCACAACTTCCCAATCGAGTCTCTGCACATCTCCGATCCCCAATTTCACAATCCCTAGCTGCTTGAAAATCGTTTCCATGGCGGATTTTCTCACGTTCCCGTAGACCTGGACGCATTCGCGGGCGTATCCGGCGCCGATCATCCGTTGAGCTATCGATCTCAGATCGGAAACAGCCTCCGGAGAAATCAGATCGATCTCGCGTATGCTGGTCGTGGATTTGCAACTGCTTCTTCTACTCGATAACCGGCTCGAACCCGCACCCGAACCCGAATCCGAACCGTCTGGTAGAACCAGATCCAGTTCCTCTTCTTCGTCACCTTCACCAACAACACTTTCGCTATTATCTTCTTCAAGCTCAGTACGCGAAGCGAAAGAGGAAGCTGATGAATCGAGGAGAAGAGAATCAGGTTCGAAAGTAGAAGTCTGCGAGAGAAGGATGTTTCTCAGCTCATCTTCAAGCCTGGCCATGGCTATTTGTATCGTTGAGCTAGCTTTGACTTCGTGGCTACTGTGTTCATCGGAGATGGTGACGGAAGAGATGTGCCTTTGGACCTCATCGACGGCTCGCAAGTACCGATCTACCTCCTCACGATCGCTCTGGAAAATCAGATTCCCTTCCTCCGACGTCGTTGAATCCCACCGGAGTATTATACTCTCCGCCGTCTCGAACGTCGCCACGTCGGAACCATCGCCACGACGATTCTCCGATGTTTCCATAATCAATCAATCACAGAAAAAAAAACAAAAATCGAAATCCGATTTAGCGTTTTGACTTCACCGATCAAAATTAGCTGTTTTCCTTTGAAAAGGAGATTTAGGTAAAGAAGAGAAATCCAATTTAGCTTTGCGAATTTTTAAATCAAAGAAAAATCAAATTCGTTTTTTGGTTTTTGGGAAAAGAGTCAATAGACTTTTCAACGCGCAGCTCGTGGGGTGTGTTTTTTGTTTATTTATGTTTGTTGAACGAAGAATAGGAAAAAAAGGAAATTCGGATTCTCGCCGGCGGCATGAAGTTACCGGGAACAGATAAAATTCCGGCGAGTTATAGTTACTTTCGCTTTAAAGGAGAAGATTCATAATAATGGCGTTTGTGAAATTTCCTTTTATAGTGGAATCATCACTGCCACTAACTTTTGTTTGGATAAATGATTAAATCTATTAAATCTTAAAAAAAAGAAAAAATTACTAGATTGGTTTTTATAATAACGTTAAAGAAACCTGCCGACATAAAAGAGAACAAACATAAGAGATAATCGAATAATGAATTGTGTAAGAAGATAAAAGATTTGATACTATTAACTACTCACTCATGCAGTTTAATTTTTTTTTATCATAATGAAAAGATAATCATTTTCTTACGTATAAGACTGGTTTGATACCGTTGTCGTTTTCGTTTGAAACATTTTTATAAATTTTCTTTTTGAATAATTTGATAGGTTTGTAAAAGTGGACTTGGAATTATTAATAAACCGAATTAAAAAAAAAAAACAGTTGAGTTTAGTACTTGGGCTGGGCCGTCAATAACTATTAATTATTTGTCGGTCACGGAAACGAATATTTATTGCTCTGTGACGTTAGTATATTTTGAACTCTTCTCTGCAATAATTATTTTTAGGTTTGGGCCTTGGGCTGGGCCGTCACCATATTGGTCAGTCACGGAATGAAATATTACAGCTCCGTGAGATTAGTATTAGCTCTGTATCAGAGAAATCGTCCTACTCCTATATATGGTCACTAGTTTCGTACGGCCCTTTCTTTACTCCATCGCAGAGCGTGCAATTTTGTGTTCTCTTTCCTCTTTTATTTCTTTTCCTTTTTAACTTTTTTTTCTTTCTTTTTTTTTTCCTTTTTTTTTTCTTTTTTTCATTTTTACCTTTTTTTTTGTGTTCTTCTTCTTCTTACTTGATTTCGAACCCTAATTAAGAGAAAGAGGTATTTTTTTCTCGGGAAACAAAACATATAATTTATCGCGGTGAGAAAAAAATGCAGAATCCGAGGCTGAAACAACACCAGCAACAACAAGCTATGATTCAGCAAGCTATGATGCAACAACATCACTCTCTCTATCATCCTGGTGTTATGGCTCCTCCGCCTCAGGTTTTCTTTTTAAATCTATATCTGTCTTCGATGTAATTGCTGTTTTGGTTTGTGAAAATAGCTTTGATTCTTCGTTATCGGCCTCATTCGAAACTAGGGTTTGGTCTGAAAATTCCGATTTGCGGGTATTTATCACCGAGCTTTGTACCTCGCCCTTCAAATCTCTCTCTCCCTCTCTCTACCATGAAAAGTTTTGAGCTTTTGATTGTGGGTTAGGAAGTTTTCAACTTTTGATTGTGGGTTAGGGTTTCGTGTTTCTCCATGGTAGTAATTTCAGTTTTACCTGCTGATTTCTGTTTCACTTTTTTTCTGGGTCTTCGCTTACATTGGTTATATGGATTTTTGCTGATTGTTTATCACCTTTAGCATGGAAAAGGAATGGTCTTGCTACTTGTTCTGCAATTATCTCTAAATGGTCGCTTATGCATTCGCATTTCTGCAGATGGAGCCCTTACCAAGTGGAAACCTTCCTCCTGGTTTTGATCCCAATACTTGCCGTAGTGTGTGAGTGTTTTGATTGAATTTTTTTTTCTTTTCGCCTTTCGGTATATTGGAACTAAGCAATTAGTTTCAAGATAATTTGTGATTGCTGAGTTTCACGCTTCAGCTCCTAATTCGTTCTGGTTGTGCAGGTATGCTGGGAACATCCATACGCAGGTCACTGAGGTTCTTCTTCAAGAGATTTTTTCAAGTACTGGCCCTGTTGAAAGCTGTAAACTCATCAGAAAGGATAAGGTGGAGTTTCGAAAACCGCCCTTTTTGGTTTATTTCGAATGCAACTCTACCACATTGTTCTCCAAAATTACTTCTCTGAATTAGCTTCTAAGTGTTCATGTTTCATACTTCACAGTCATCATATGGATTTGTTCACTACTTTGATCGAAGATCTGCTGGTCTGGCTATAATGTCCCTTAACGGAAGGCATCTGTAAGCATCTTTCATTGATAGTTCATGTTCTTCTCATTCAAACTATTCATACATTCTCTTAGATTATATATATTTATAATACTGGATTTCACAGATTTGGACAGCCTATCAAAGTTAATTGGGCGTATGCCACCGGTCAAAGAGAAGATACATCAAGTAAGATATGATTACTACAGATTGATTATCAAAGATCTGAATTTTGGTTTGTTTGTCTGAGTGGTTCTGTTTCTTTGAATTGCAGGTCATTTCAACATTTTTGTTGGAGATCTCAGTCCAGAGGTTACTGATGCAGCGTTGTTTGATAGCTTTTCTGGCTTTAACAGTTGCTCGTAAGTTCTTGTGCTTAATCAACTGCTCTTAGTGACTAGTTAGTAGAAAGAAAATCTCCTTACACTACTAAGATGTGCTAATATATCAATATGGATTACAAAATTTACCTATTGATTAAGCTTGTTTGTCTCCATCTGAAAGATCTGTTATTCTTTTTGTAGGGATGCAAGAGTTATGTGGGACCAGAAAACTGGACGCTCAAGAGGCTTTGGGTTTGTTTCATTCCGTAATCAGCAGGTGTTGTGTTTTTTAAATCATGGGTGATTGTTTATTTTAGCCTCATTCGTGATTTTATATTGATTTTAATTGTTAAATGTAATTTGCAGGATGCTCAAACTGCTATAAACGAAATGAATGGTAAGAATGATCATATAGCAGCTTTTGGTTTTAGAGAGGCTTATATTGTATGGAAGCATTTAAATGTATGATATTACGGCTACAGAAGCAGAGCTTTTGTGGTATTCTCTGTGTCTTACAGATTGTCAGTGATGAATTGTTGAAAATGCATGTCCATTTTTTTTTTTAATTATACTTTGTATGTAGAAGTGACTTCTTTTTTATCTTAATATAATAGTCTTGTCAGTATAACTTATGTTTCTTGCACCTCATCTCAGGTAAATGGTTAAGTAGCAGACAAATCAGATGCAACTGGGCGACAAAAGGTGCTACTTTTGGCGAGGACAAACACAGCTCTGATGGAAAAAGTGTCGTTGAACTTACAAACGGCTCTTCAGGTTTTCTTTTGATTACTTTGCAGATTCAGTTAATCTTGTAATATCCCGTAAGATCATATTGATAAAGATTACGTTGATTTAATACTTGCGCAGAGGATGGTAGAGAGATTGCAAACGAGGAAGCTCCTGAAAACAATCCTCAATATACCACTGTGTATGTAGGAAACCTCGCTCCAGAAGTAAGTTATCAACTTCTTCGGAATTTCTCTTTATAAACACAGAGACAGGCTCGTGACAGTTGTCAAATTTGCAGGTAACTCAGCTTGATCTACACCGTCTGTTCCATACACTTGGTGCTGGAGTGATTGAAGAGGTCCGCGTCCAGCGAGACAAAGGCTTCGGTTTTGTGAGATATAACACTCATGACGAGGCTGCTCTTGCTATTCAAATGGGCAACTCTCAGCCTTTCCTCTATAGCAGACAGATAAAGGTACTAATTTCAGTTATGTATAAGTTAGATCTAACACTGCTTGTAAATTGGTTTTCGCCGGTTCCTCCCTAAACTCATTTTACTTGTTAATGTGATTAATTTGCAGTGTTCTTGGGGAAACAAACCAACTCCATCAGGCACAGCCTCAAATCCACTTCCCCCACCAGTCTCGGTCCCAGTGCCTGGTCTGTCCCCAATGGACCTCTTAGCCTATGAGAGGCAACTGGCTTTAGCCAAGATGCATCCTCAGGCTCAACATTCTCTAAGGCATGTCAATGCAGCTGGAGCAAGTGCAGCTATGTACGATGGTGGCTTTCAGAATGTAGCTGCGGCGCATCAGCAGCTCATGTACTATCAGTAATAAACTCTGTTCTTTTTTGCTCTGAGATACCTTTTTTTTTTGTTTTTCTTCTTTTTAAATTTGATCACTTTCTTGCTTTTTCTAGCCCTTGTTCAGAGTCTTATGTATGTCTTTCTCTCATTTAAGCCGTTGATTCTATATGTATGCTGAGTCTGTAACCTATTAACCTATGGGGTTTTACTTGGATTGTATGCCAAGCAATAAAATAACATGAAATAAAAGGGATTTGTTTGACTTTCTCGGTAGTCGAGTTCAAATTATATGTATACACCAAAGTAAGCAATAAAGGTCCTTGTAAAGTTTGTAATTATGTAACACTCCTTACGGAGTAGTATCTTTGAAGTTGCAGAAATGACCTGTTAAGTTTTAATAATCATCAGCTTAGACCAAAACAAACCCGTCTTTGGTTTAGTAATTTGGTTGTCCATGATGGGTTAGGGTGAGCATAATGTTTTTAATGGTCAATTTTAGATGCATGGATTCATATTATTATTTTTACTTTTTTTTTTGACCAAAGGCTAATTATTTTTACTTTTGCTGACTTCGTTCCTTTAATTTTTAATTAAGCAAGAAATTAGAAAGATAAAGAAAACGAGGCCATCTCGTATTAGCGCAATGTTTTTTTCTTATAATTAGCGTCGCACCCTCTCTTTTAATCCTTTGCTTTACCGTCAACATTTCACCATCGGAAAGTCAACTTTTTGTCCCCGTCGATAGTATTCACTTTTATTCATTCTCTTTGTGAATCGTTTTCTTAAAAGTAGAAATATATACATACTTAGTACTCCCTCCTTTATCATTGGAAACCCTGTCGGAAAATGGAGACATAGCGTCTATAGCGCTTCTTTGTTTCCAGAGACATAATATAACAGTGACCATATCAGTAAATATTTACATAATTACATGCATAGGTTATTTATATTTACACAAACCCCCGTAGAATTTTCGCTCTTTCTCTTCGTTTTTCAACGGTCCAATGCGTTAATCACAATCCTGCATTTAGCATATATAAACACAAAGCCCAATTATATTTAACGTCGAGATTATAATGCAAATTAGGAATTAAATTATATGAGGAAATTAGGTATTGGAGATAATAACCATTCATAAGTAGTGAGACTTGCGGCATCAGCTTCGCCGGAGGATGGGATTTTATCGGCGCTGAATGGTCCAAAATTATCACATGGGGTCCCGGCTGCATATTTATCCAAATGTGAAGGGTTTAATTTTGATAATTAGCAGAATATTGAAATCATACAATCCAATACATTTTTTGTTGTTGTTGTTGTTGTTGATGATAATTTGCATTTTGCAATACAAATTTCAATGGAAGTAAACACGTACTATATAACTCTATCACGAAATGAGATAAGTGTGTAATTGTATTGTAATTAATTAGAGAGAGGGAGGAGGAGATATAAATACGGGTTAAAGGCGTCTCCGGGTTGCTGCTTGACCCGGTTGGAGAATCCGGAACACGACCCGGATCCATCTTCAATTTCCGGAGACCACGGACATTGTTATTCCCCTTGGTAATGATTATGCTTCTGGTGACTTGATCGCTAGAGAGAGGAGGAGGAGATCGGACGGTGGATAATGAATCGTGCTTTCTCAGCTTTCCGAGACCACTTTCCGGTGCCGGTCCGGCCACCGTATCATCCCACAGCTTGTGTAGGAACCCCATCCGATCAAAAATGTTTCCAAAAAAATATATAAAATTGATAATTTATTTGGGTTTTTCTTGTATTGTCTATATCTTCTTCTATTTTTCTTCTGCGAGGAAATTGGTTTTATAGAGGCAGAGAGGTAAGGGAGAAGGAGAAAGAGAATCATTGAATATTTTTAGTGAGGTTAATTATTAGCTTTAGCTTAATTAAGGAGATTTTAATTATGGATAAAGATGCTGACTAATCAATAGTTTCAAATTGTACTTAGACATGGTGCTGAGTTCAGGTTTATTCTGTGAGAAGAATTACAGAGACTACTTCTGTTTTGATTCTGATTCTGAGAAAACAGAAGTTCTTAAGACATTCAAAGTTCAAAGTTTTTTTATTTTCAATTTGGCAATGTTTTTAAGACAAGATAACATAACAACAACATGATGATGATGATCACATAGTTACCCCTAAGCCCTGTCATAAACTTGAACATTTACACATCCCACAAGGCACACCAACAACAACATCAAATCCTAATCCAGCAATCTAGATACGTTTTTAAACCATAGCAAATCACAAGAAGACATTTTTTTTGTTGTTCGATTGTCAGCTACTTACATCGCCATTATTCTTGACATTGCGATGATCATCATCATCATCATCATCAACGATCCTTCTTTCTCCTCCTCGCCTGCTCCTCTCCTCCTCTTGATTGTTCTTTGTTATCTCCAATTGAGTTTTCAAGAACTGCATCCTCTGCAATTCCATCTCTTTAGCGAACTTCATCCTCTCTTTTTCCAATTCCATCATCAGCTTAAGCTTCGCAGTTTCCGCCTTCTCATAAGCTTCCGTGAATCCGAGTATCGCCTTAGCCACCTCTGCAACTCCACTCCCTCCTGACTTATCAACCTTCAACCGCTTTGGCAGCTGAAACGCCAGCGGCTGAGACGCTTGCGGCGGTGGCAGACTCTCCGCTGAGTCAGGAGAAGGCTCAGGTTCAGGATCAGACTCTGATTCAGTCTCAGATGCACTTCGTTTCCTGAAATGCCACCGCATCGAATCAGAGCTTCTTTTCAAGTCTCCTTGTTGCAGGATCTGCGTTGTTCCTTTAGCTTGACGTTTGTGCTCATTCAAGCGGCTGTTCACAAGAACTCCCATAGGAGCCTTTTCGGAGGATTTGGTTATGGTGTTGCCTCCAATCAAACTCTCGAGCTTCTTGAAGAATACCCATCTGCTAGGTCCATCACCAGAAGCGATTTTGGCCTTCTCTTGCTTATACTTCTTCTTCACCGTATCGATCCTGTTCTTACACTGAATATCGGTTTTGGGATATTTGCATTGACGACTTTCGTTGACAATCTCAGCTACTTCTTTCCATTGTTGCTGCTTCAAAGTTCCTTTCCCTGGCTCCGAAAACCGATCCCCCCACGCATCGATTAGAACCTTGGTCGCTTCTTCGCTCCAGCAATCGTCTCTCCCTCCGCCTCCGCCGGCGCTTCCTCCGCCGCTTCGGCCGTTTCTGTTACCGCTAACACCGGTAACGGAAGGAGTATGAACCACTAAAGCCAAAGCGTTTCCCGACGGAGATTGAGAAGAAACAGGCGGTTTCGTCACAGAGGCCACCGTGACGTCGCTCGTAGGCAAAATCGGAGGAGAGGAAGGAGCTGGTGAAAGGGAATCTCCCGGAGATTGCAGCGACTGAGTCTCGTCGTCTTCCTCCATGGGAAATCGTTTAGCCTAGGGCTCAGATCGGAGAAGGTGAGATGTGGTGAATTTTCGAAATTTTAGATCTGAGATTCTCTCACCGGCGAAGGGATAAGGTCACCGGATGGGTAATCTCCGTTATTGACCCGATTGGGTTTTGAAATTGACGAAAAGGCCCATCGCTCTTTCCTTTAATAACAAAAAAAAGGCAGTAAAAATGTTGTGAATATTCACATGGTATTATGGTAAATTGACTTATTGCTACGAACTACGAAAGTATTTTTATTCTAACACGACGTAACAAATTGTCCAATACTAAAATTTTCATTCTTCTTGTTTCTGTTATAAACACTGGCTAACAGGCTAAGTAATGTCAAAAACGTGAAAAACACTGGCTAAATAAATCTACTATACTATTTATATATGACAAAATGTAAAAAAAAAGAAAAAAAATTTTTATACAGTATTGCTTTGATTATTATTATGTACATTGTTTGGTTAGGTAGGTTGTCCAAATTATAGAAACAAACCACAATACATAGAGGCAAGAAATGAGTAGAAAAATAAGAGAGAAATCAAATCTAATGGGCCACGGCCTTATACTTTACAAGGCCCAATAAAAAGAGATTGATAACGTGAACGCTGTAGAATCTACTGTGATTGACATGTAGATCACTAGCATCTTCTAGAATCGTTCTCTGGAACTTTCCAGCTTACTGGTGTGTCTCTGTTTATATAACTAAACATCGCGAGACTTCAAACCGTAAAACGTCTCAAATTCAGAATCCGAAGAAGACTATAACTCATAAAAACTATCTCAATTTCCAGGTAAAATTTCTGGAAACTTACTCGCATATTGGTTTAATCCTCTGTATCTTCCCTTCTCAGATCAACATTCTCGGGAAATTGATTCCCGGATATCTCTGAAATTCGTGGATTTTACTTGGTTTTGTTTTGGCAGTAATCAGTCTTTTTTGATCGAAGAAATGAGTGCTGTCGCGATTAACCACTTGTTTGGCTTGCCGGAGACGATCGAGAAGTTGATCTTCCCGGCTTCTCGCTCCGGCGAGGGTAACGAGAATCGAGGAGGAAACAATAATAATAATATTCCAATCGACATTCTGGAATCTTCCAAAGAATACATCTTCTACATCGACATTCCCGGAATCTCCAAATCCGATATCCAGGTATATAAATAACAGACACACATGCTTATGTTATAACTGGTTGGAATTAGGGTTGATGTGATTTGGGAATCTCTGGATTTGCTGATTTTAGGTAACTGTGGAGGAAGAGAGGACTCTGGTGATAAAGAGTAACGGGAAGAGGAAAAGAGAGGATCATGAAAGTGAAGAAGGATGCAAGTACATTCGGCTCGAGAGGAGACTCCCTCAGAATCTGGTGAAGAAATTCCGGTTACCGGAAGATGCTGACGTGGCGGCTGTCAAGGCTAAATATCAGGAAGGGGTTTTGACAGTCACCGTTGAGAAGCTACCGCCGCAACCGCCGAAGCCTAAGACGGTTCAAATCGCGCTTTCTTGAACGGTTTATAGTTCTTGAACGGTTTAGAGGCAGACCGGGTTTTTTGTATGTTTGTTAGTTTGTAAAATTGTTGGACCGGTGTGTGTTGTAGTTTGTTCAAAAGTGTTACCTTTAAGATAAAGAAGGGAGCTTTCTATAGTGTTACTCTTTTAGAATAACTTAACCGGAGGTAACAAGATGAATGTGAAGCTCTAACAGAACCAGTAACAGAGCAAGAGATCTATTTCTCATGAAGCTACATTCTTTGCCGAACACAAAAGTGTGGCAGTAAACTTAAAATAAGCAAAGCTTTGATGTTAGTTAAATGGTATTTCTACATCTGTAACGTACTTAGTGTTGGTTAAATGGTGCTCTAGTTGGAAAAATTATTCTTCTGTCCCCTGTAAGAGGAGAGGCTTTTATCAAAGCAGTTCATGCATCATTACCAATCTACTATGTGACATGCTTCTTGTTACCCTTGAAGTTCATTCACCAAATAACTCGTTCGCTCGGCCTTTCAGGTTGTTTTCTTAACTTGAATGGAAGAATCTGCAAAATGAGGAGGAATGATCTCATCTTCCATGAATGATAATGGTCCATTCCTGATGTACTCAAAGCTAATTAAGCAATGAAGCAATCAATGCCCATGATCATGCTTTTCAGAATAAGAAGAAAAATGAATGATTAATGCCCTAAAACTCTCTATGAAAAGCTGTAGCAAACAAAACTAATAGTTACTGTTGTGGTTTTGTAGATGCTTACTGGATCTCAAATGATGCAAGAGCAGGTCTTGGATGGACACTCCATAACAAAAGATCGGGAAAGATTATTAAAGGCTCGACATCAATAGATTGACTGATACTGCCCTTGCATAACAGATAACATTCTGTGGCAATTCAAAAGTTATATATGATGCACTAATTCACAGAGAAAACACTTGCACTCAAGGGAATCATCTACCTAAAATTTTAAATGTATGAAGAGCTTCCCTTCCATAGTTCCATTCAAACATAAATTTTAGAATATGGAGTTATTTATATATTAAAATCAAATTATACTAATTATAAGTTATAACGCATTATCAATCTTCGTGTATCACGCGAAATCTTATAGTTTATAATTTATGTATGGTGTTTATATATGATATTTTTCTTTTAAAAAAAAAAGAGAATATAGGGTTGTTTAATTATCAATCAGAATTCTTAAAATTGCAGTACTGGTGTTAAATTTTATTCCGTGTGAAATATGGCAAGAAATAGATGTGACTTCACCAAGCAAAAATCATCGTCGTGTGACTTCACCAAGACCACTAAGACCTGTACAACTTCAAGAAATTAAAAATGTCTTAATTTTCTTGTATCATTTATAACTTCAGGACCAGCACAACCGCGTGGCCAATCCCACTACGTATCTTCCAAGACGTTGCATTCATATAATTAATATCTTTTGAAATTATAATCGTTGTTACTCATCGTACATGAAATCGACTATTGAGCTATGTTATAAATCTCAACCCGTAAAATAACTAGATAGATCAAACCCGGCGATAACATTGCTGTCGAATTGGCCATTATGACACCCCTAAATTAACACCCCTGTAAATTTAAGAGGACGTGAAAATGAGATCGAAAGGGCCCCAGTGGGGCTTATTTTGGGCCTAGTGAAATTGTCCGGTAAAGATTTCACGCTGAACAAGGCCGGTTCCACTTGTTTTTATTACCAAACCAAATAAAAATATGTCTTGTCTTGTCTGGTTATTATTACAGCAACCACGCATACTCTCTTGCTTCGATCATATTGTAATTACTACGATCTTAGATCAGGAAGGAGCTAGCTTCGTCAACTTGATAAAGCCATTGATTCTGCATCTCCGATTCCATCTTGATATCATACAGACTCTCAATTTTGATCTGCCTCGGTCTCACGGCAGCCATAGCTTCCTGTATATCAGCTAAGATGACTGTAACGTCCAGAGGAAGAACAAGAAGCTCCCTGAGATTGTTCGGTCCAATCACTTCCGGATCTGATCCCCATATCAAATGCCCAACTTGAAGGTTTCCTTCTTGCGTCAAATGCTTACCGTCGAAGAAGAGATAATCTTCAGGCTTAGCGCAAACATTGTTGGTCGAGCAATCGCTTCCATTGACAGAGCCAGTTCCACAACAAGCAGCGAGTCCAGTCTCGAATGCTGCATCAGAAAATGATAAATGTCACGACTTTTTTTTTTGTCAAAAAGTCAGTAAAAATGACGATAATGGAGATACATGGTAAAAGACATACTGTAAGTCTTGGACTTGATAACTCTGTTTTGGATCGAGCTGAAGAAGTCGTAAAACGAGTATTGGAAACCACTGAGTTTTCGTGAGAGTTCGACCAAGAGCTGCAACAGCTTCTTGTTATGCAAAGACGCCATTTCCGAAGGCAGTTTCACGCATTCTTGAACATTTCCGTTTGCTTGTTTCACTGCTGGTAAGCAACCTAATGGTGCCAAGTTCTGGAACGCGAATTTCCTACCTCCAGACCCGTAAATCACCTGAAAAAGACGATACTTGAAAAAAAACAAATCGAAAAGTCTTAAGGAACCAATCAAAGATGTAGGAGCTGCTGGGTTTTAACCTTTAGTTCTGTTTCTATGGCAGAGATGACTTGATCCACAAAAGCTTGTTTCTGATCTTCGGAAGGATTAGGATGGTTCTTGGCATAGTTCAAGTAATCATCAGAGCCGATGTAGAACAAATAGATAGCTTCAGAACGTGCTTGAACTGTCCATTTGTTCTTGTTTTCCGAGAACTTCTTCACTTGCTGTGACAGAGTCATCTGTAACCAAACAACAAAAAAAGGATCTATTTAACCTAAATTTCTTAAAGCGTTGACCTGATTTCTACCATCAAGACGAAAAGATTTAACCTAATATATACATGATCTGAGATCTCTTTATATTAGAATTCACACTCTCTACTCTTCACCACAAGTTTTCAGATTGTTTCTAAATGAAAGAGATTTACAAAAAAAAAAGAAAAATCAAAACTTCCAGATTTGGCTTAGCAACACAAAAGTGCAAGCATCTAAGTAAGAACAGCATTTCGAATTCGAATTTTCCTACAGAGAAGAAAAGTTATGAAAAAGCTGACCGATTCCGGAGGAGAGCCGAGAACGGTTGCGTCGGCGATGGCGAAGTTAGCTCCGTGAGAGAAATCCGCCGTGGCTCGGAGAATCGGAGGGATTTGAGGAATACCCATGAAACTAGCTGCTCAGAACAAAACAGAGGAACACACACAAAAAAAACCAGATTTAGTTCCGAAACAAATACAAATCCAAGCCATCGATTTCTCCAATTTTGATCAGATATATAATTACCGAGATAGTCGGGAACAATACGGCCATCGGACCACCGTCCAGTAGCCTCTCCTAGTGTAATTCCATACGGAGGAAAGCTAGCGTCGACACGATTCGAAGAGACGAACTGTTTGTTGCCGGCGTCGTAAAGACCATCTCCGAAGATGAAGAGAGTCTGAGCGTAGGAGACGGTGGAGAAGTGAAGAAGAAGAAGAAGTAAGAAGGAGAGAGAGAAGAGGTGAGATTTGGGATTCGCCATTGAAGGACTGTGAAGCTCAGCTCTGGGAGAAACAAACAGACAAAAAATAAGAAGCGACGTCGTTTTGTGGGACCTGAGTTTCTTCCATCGTCGGTGGTTAGAAAACACGGTGAAGCCACGTGATCAACGTTTCCATTATAAAATTACAGTAAGACTTTTCTCCGTTAATACTTAATAGTCCGTTAGAGGTGGAATTATTTGTTTAATCAATATAAAACCCATTTCATATATTTTTGTTAAATTTTTAACTTTATCTTCATTTCACCTCCACGTGGGCATTTAAAATTTTCCATGTCTACCTCATTATCTCTTTTAATAATTACTGTCACGAGTTTGTAAATTTGTACAGGTCTTTTAATTATTTTAACTGAAACGATCTTCTCTGTGAGAGCAAAGAGTTTTTAATTTGTAGTATTTAATATTGTAACCTCATCTATGGGTCACTTGCATGCACGTTCACCTATATCAGCGACTTCTGGAACTTATTAATGAGTGCCCATAATCTAAGTATCTTCTCGTTTCTATTTAATGCTCTGCTGATAATTCACGTTCTCGAAATAATTAATTAACTTAATGCTGTGCAAATCTCTACCTAAAAACTACACTTAACACTTTTTTTCTCAAAAAAAGAGAAAAAAAATTACACTTACTGGGACGTTTAAAAAAAATTACACTAACTTAAACAGTTGTTTCTCTTTTATAAAGGCATCTAAAACAAACTTCGTTTTTGGAGTTAAACTCAAACTTAAGATTTGAGAATGTTTGTTAGTAAAACTTCAAATACAATTTCACAAAATTTTATATTTTGTATTATCGCTCTCATTATTAATTATTATTAATAAAAATAGAAAACTTTATAAATAACTAAAAACATACATTATTATGTTGTGCTATTTTGATTTGTGTAATATTTAAGTCTTCATGCATAGTTATTTACTTGTATAATTTATTTTGCATTAAATTTGCTTAATGTAACATTGTTTTTTAACTTGTTTTAAATTTTATAAAATTATTACTTTTATATTGAATTGTTTGTTTTATTAGTTCTTATTTAATTTATGCCTAAACGTAAAATTTATAATAAAAAATTATAAGATATAAAATAGTACTAAATTAATAATTAAAATAAGAAATACACAAATTGAAATAATTATTTTTAAAAAAATATGATTATAAGATTTAAAGTGTTATAAAAATGTGAAAATCAAATCTTAAGCTTTAGATAATAAAACCTCAAATATTTTACTATTCAAAAGAGTGCACAAAACCACCGTATAAATATCTGAGATATCTTTTGGAAATAACCTGACCTGGAAAAACTATTCTGACTGAGTGCATGCAATAGCCAATAGTGCTAGTTGGTGAGAAATAAACAAATTATATTTTTGTCGTTTGTCAGGTAACTAATTCTCTAACCACCCAAAGCAGGTACTATGCTTCTTTATATTTTGGATATTTTCCACAATAGATTTTCCACAATAGTCGTTTCCACTGTAACCAACACGTATTCACATGTTGAAGGTTTTTTTTGTTTTTCACATGTTGGGTTCCGTTATACATTTATATATTATAACTGATATATTTCACCAAAATAAGAAAGTTCAATTTGCGCTTATTCTTCTTCCAAATCGGGATCGTTGGGTCTATCGACAATCGGAATATATCTCTGATCGAAAAAAAGATATTTGTTTTGGTTCAAAACAATAATGATTAATGTTTTTTTATAAATAATCATGATTTAATCATGAAGTATTTGAAAATAGTAATACTGTAGTTACTTTTTTCTTCAACATGCATGCACTATGCTAGTTTAACGTGTGTTACGTGTGTATTTGTATAGTGCATGCTAGTTTAACATGCATGCACTATGCTAGTTTAACGTGTTAATCAAATTATCATGTGTATTTGTTTTTTTTTTTTGTTTAAATGTTAATTTCAAGTGTATTTGTTGGCTGCGCGCTGCTTAAAGAGAATTCGATCTTGACACAAAATAAAAGGATAATATCTTACTCTTATAAACGTTCTTAACTTAATGCTACTTTTTAAAAATTAACTCTACTATGGTTTGTCGATCAAGAGTTTTGAAAGGAATCATGTTGAAGGAATATAATCAAGCATCCCCTTTGACAAAAACAAAAAAAAGAATAATCAAGCATCTCCTTTTCAAAGAATAACTTTACAGACATACAAAAAAAATTTCCATATAAGTGGTTGTCTTTTGGAAATTAAAGCGTTAGGTACAAGTGGAATTAGATTCAAACCGATAAGACATATCAAAAACGTGAGAGACAGAATACTTCCACATTCACAACGGTCTCACTTTATTTTGAATAATTTTTAGATTGTAACAAACTTTAAAAAAAATAACATCTAGTTTCGCATAATGTACTCTATATAAATATAATAATGGACCTAGGAACTTATCATATATATCTTATAATACAAAATGGCAAGCAACTGTAATTTACTGAGCGTACTAGGGGTATTAGTATTTTCACTGTTCCATAACCTGGTCCTAGTCTCCGGGCAGAATTTGCCGGCGGTGGCATTGTTTACATTCGGCGATTCCAACTTCGACGCCGGGAACAGAAAGTTCATCACAAGAGCTACAATTGCTCAAAACTTCTGGCCTTACGGTAAATCCCGAGATGACCCCAACGGCAAGTATTCTGATGGCAAAATCATCCCGGACTTTATCGGTATGTATGTTAATTAGTTATTCTTACTGTAAAGAAAATGGTGGGCAACATATTACTTGACTGTTGTGTATTTGTTAGCTATGCTATTGTTATTTCAATTTCCCCCAAATAGTTGCTAAATTAAAGTATACTTAAAGCAACGAACTATTTTCAAATGAGTTAGTCAACAAGCAATTCAGAAAAACGATAACATTACATGTATATTGCAAACTATTTTATGATATTTGTGAAGCGTTTAAAATGAACGGATTTTTTTTTTTTTAATTGTGCCCGCATTTTTTTTAATTCCAATCCATGACAAATATGTAAAGAGAAAACGGACTAGTAATTGTTTTCAAAGGTCTCCATCAGTTAAAAAAATTATGTTTATTTCTCTAATATTTTAATTAATCACACGAAGACACAGGTTTTATTCAGAAAAGAAAATTGAGAGAGAAATGCTTTTCTATCAACCATTACGTAGTAATAATTAAAATTTCATTGACGAGTGAATTAATCACAGCAAAATTCATGGGAAGTCCACACGATTTACCGCCGGCGTTTAAACCCGGCGTCGATGTTTCACGAGGAGCTAGCTTCGCCGTTGGTCTTGCTTCTATTCTTGGCTCTCCCAAAGATTCTGTAAGCTCCCTTACTTATTTTCATATATGTATTAAATACATCATTATTAATTTGTTAATTAATCATAAATAAAACGTATAGAGACTGTACTCGACACTTCCTTGTACGGTACGCTTTTCAAATTTCGGTGCATACTCTCTGGCGAGAGAGAAATGGACGACGCCATGGAGATTCTCCCTCGACGGTTCACAGACTCGTTAAGATCATTGACAAAAACATCAGAACCCAGCTTTGCTCGATTCGCAACAACGGAGACAATCGATATGAAGATGGTCTTCGTGTTTGGTTTTCAACAAGATAGTAGCTAAGAAAATTGTTTTTTCTTTGATTAAGCTCTAAAACGACCAGAAAAGTTGTAAACAAGTTCTTTTTTCTTTTGAATATAATTTAACATTAAATTCAAGAAAAAAAAAATCATAAATAAAACGTTGAGACATAAATAATTCTTGATTTTTTTTTTGCAGTTGACTCTGAATCAACAAGTAAGGAGATTCAATCAGATGATATCAAATTGGAAAGAAGATTACATTCAGAAATCATTGTTTATGATATCCATTGGTATGGAAGATTACTACAACTTCACCAAAAGCAATCCTAATGCTGATGCTTCTGCTCAACAAGCTTTCGTCACTTCTGTCACTAACCGATTAAAGAGCGATATCAAAGTAAGTCCTTTCGACTTAAAGTTAATCGAAAAATCAGTTAGTGTTGATATTTAATTATGTTACTATAATTTTTACTGCAGCTGTTGTATTCATCGGGAGCTAGTAAATTCGTCGTACATATGTTACCGCCATTAGGCTGTTTACCGATCGTAAGGCAAGAATTTGAAACCGGTAACGATTGTTACGAGAAACTCAACGATTTGGCTAGACAACACAATGCCAAAATCGGACCGATGTTAAACGAAATGGCAAAAGCCAAAACGGATTTCCAATTTACCGTTTTCGATTTCTACAACGTCGTTCTTCGCAGGACACAAAGAAACATGAATTACCGTAAGTATAATATAATTCACCGTTACAATTATATACTTATGATTAATATCGTTCTGAGCGTATCTGATAATACATTTTTTGTTGCTAAAATAGTATTTGAAATTTGATAATATACTTGTTGTGACTATTTAGGGTTCTCCTTTACAAATATATCGTGTTGCGGTATTGGAACGCATAACGCGTATGGTTGCGGTTTACCTAACGTACATTCGAAGCTATGCGAGTATCAAAGATCTTACCTTTACTTCGACGCACGTCATAACACAGAGAAAGCACAAGAATCGTTTGCTCATCTTCTATTTGGAGGCGACCCAAACGTTGTCCAACCCATGACCGTTCGTGAGCTTATTGCCTATCCTGTTAATGAACCCATGCGTGAGTTTTGGAAAGAACCAGAGGAGGAGAATTTATTGTTAGTCGACGACATTGACTTTGATGCAAATGCATCTATGTAACGTCGTCTAGTTTCGAGCTCAGTATTTACTATCTCTATGATCAAACGCGAGCTGAGCTTGTTGAGATTTTAAATAAATATTTTCCACTGTTTTTGGAAAAAATTTAATGACATGCACTTTTTTATTGAGGGAACTATGAAAACATGCACATTTCGTCACTATTAAGGAAAAATTAATAAATCTAACAATACATATAAATCAAAATATCAAATGACAATTATTTTTCTTTGTTTCAAACTTCCTTAAGTACTTGAACTTTAGCGAATTAATTAGTTTCTGTTTTCACAATACTTTTGACAAAATGTAAACCGGAGCAAAAGAATTTACCCCCCCCCCCCCCCCCAACAAAAGTATTTAACAAACCTGATTCTAGACGCCACATAGTCCGTTCGAAAGTAAAAAAAAAAAAAAAAACAATCAAACAGTTCGTTTTACATTGTCTTTTCTATCTCAATGGATATTATGACAAACTCCAGAATATAAAACAAAGCGTATCAAATTACCAGGTTTGTGCTCAAATTAGAAAAGTTTGGGACCACATCACTCACCTCATTAGAACAAAATGATAAAGTTTAGTGGTATCCTTTAAAAGATAACGGATTTCAAATTCACCTATGATGTAACCACCAAACTTTTTCCGGATGATCAGTTGGTTAATTGTATTAGTGAAAAACTGAACATTTTTTATACTTTTTTATAAAGCCATGACTCAACTTTTTTATAAACTACTTTTCTTTAATGTAGTTCAATTTCTTTTCTATACTTTCCTATAAATTATGAAAGTATATCATAAATGAAATAGTAGAAATGATTAGCAACAAAGAAATAAAAGGTAGTAATTATACCAATTCCAGAAAAGTTAAGCTATACATCAGGCAATGGGGCAGGCTATATGGTTATAGTTAAGTTCATATGAAATTTAACCAAGAACCATGATCATGATACACAGATAATTCAAATGAAGCACGCTTCATAACGAACTCCACCTCGACGTAAGCAGATTTGTTTTCTGTTATATAGTTTCTGAACGTTTTATTTTTAAGTAATTTCTTAGTAACAATTTGTGGACCTTTTGTCGTTTTAATGATTCCAAATAAGCGTTCACCAACTCGGATAATAAAACATAACAACACTAATACAAACTAACCATTAAATTATAATTTATGTGTCATTTGCTTAATCTTTTTTTGTACTACCCGAATATGTCCGTTAGTAAAAAGTTTCGGAGAAAAAAATCATCGCTAGACTTTTATACATCTACCACCCCCTCCCTCTCATTTTCTCAAAAAAAACATATACGTCTCTGGTTTTGGGTCGGTTACATTTCTCTAGTGGTTTGAGAAAAATAGAAAATCTGTACTACACTTTAACTAATAATTTTAAATAAAAAATACAGTTACAATTACAAATATAAAAATAATGTAAAACGGGTTAAAAGTAAAATCTATCATTTGGTCGAGAAGTTTGTCCTCCGAAAGAACCCCGAGTTCAAACCTTAATTGCTTGGGAGAGTGTGGAATTTGGTACATCACTTTCTTTTTAAAAAGAAGCGTTTAAATTTATCGTTGACTAAAACATGAGTAAAATATTTTCATTTCCTTACATTGTCTTCTTTTGCTTCACGTGGGTTACATGTTCAATTTTCAGTGTTTTGAATATTTCATTGATATTAGTTTTTCAGTCTTTTTTTTTTGGTAATTTTTTTTCAGTCTTGATTTGGCCTCGTAAATGTATGCACGATCCTGATTCTAGTAATAATTTTATATTAAAAATAAACATTTCGTCAGATGTGATATAACTGGATAGTCTGGATTTATCAATAAAAGTACATAGTTGTTGACATGCTGTAGCCTGTAAGAGATGAGTGGTTTCATCTGTTCTTTTTTTTGTTTTTTTGATAAAATAAATTTTCATCTGTTATTATGTAACCTTTATTATTTATTCCCTTTAACAAAAATAAAAGTACATAGTTGCATTAGAAATATCAACCTCGCGCGACACGTTACTATTTAAAAATAATAATCACTGTAATTGCCAAAAGTCATACTTGCAATATAAATATTAATGAACTGGTCTATGAAATTCAGCACAAAAGAAAACGATCTTCTCTCCTCTCTCTCTCCGATGGCGAACAACTATAGTTTGGCGAGTGTCCTAGGGGTATTTTTGGTATTCACGCTATTTCACACTCCGATCACCGTCTCCGGACAAAATATCCCAACGGTGGCTTTGTTCACGTTCGGCGACTCCAACTTCGACGCCGGAAACAAACAGACTCTCACCAAAGCCAACGTTCCTCAAGGTTTCTGGCCATACGGAAAATCCCGTGATGACCCTAACGGCAAATTCTCCGACGGCTTCATCGCTCCAGACTTTGTCGGTACGTTTAAAATCCTAACGTTATAAAGATCCTGGATCTATTTAGTTTACCAAAAACCAATCTCAGAAACTATAAGCATTCAAGGCCTACTTTTTAATTTACTACTAATTAAGTATGATATATTAGTGCATAGTTTGAGGCTCAGCTGCATGGAAATATTTGTTTTGTTTGTATATATTTGATTTGTCCAACATATATGGACAAATAACGATAATTTATTTGAAAAGCTAAAAAATGAAAAACAAATACAATATGCAGCAAAATTCATGGGGATTCCGATCGAAATCCCGGCGGCGCTTAAGCCTAACGTCAATGTCTCACGTGGAGCTAGTTTCGCCGTCGCCGATGCTACTCTTCTCGGTTCTCCGGTGGAATCTGTAAGTCTACTTAATTAATTTCAACATTTTATTGATATTTTACAAGACTATTCTATTCGAGTAAAACAAACAACTATGTCTTCTTTTGACCGCCCATTTTAAGTGGACATCTAAAATTTGTTTTATATTCATTATCACTTCATGACATCTCACTTAAAAACCACTAAGCTTAATCTGTAATATTAACTATAATATTTTTTCCCCTTTAGTTGACTCTGAATCAGCAAGTGAGGAAATTCAATCAAATGAAAGCAGCAAACTGGAACGATGACTTCATCAAGAAGTCAGTGTTTATGATATATGTTGGCGCTAATGATTACTTGAATTTCACCAAGAACAACCCTAACGCTGATGCATCTGCTCAACAAGCTTTCGTTACTACCGTGACCAACAAGTTAAAGAACGATATCAGCTTGCTATATTCATCAGGAGCTAGTAAGTTCGTGATCCAAACCCTCGCGCCATTGGGTTGCTTACCGATAGCCAGACAAGAGTACAACACCGGGATGGATCAATGCCACGAACCTCTCAACAATTTGGCTAAACAACACAACGAAAAAATCGGACCAATGCTGAACGAAATGGCTAGAACCGCTAGTGGTTTCCAATTCACCGTCTTTGATTTCTACAATGTCATTCTTCGTAGGACGCAAAGAAACCTCAATTACCGTGAGTTGGCTATTTTCAATTTATTTTAGTTTTTAATCTCTCTGATAGATAGTATTCTACTATATATGTGAATACTCATATACAAATAAATTGGTCATTACTAGGGTTTTTCATAACGAACTCATCTTGCTGCGGAGTTGGGTCACATAATGCTTATGGTTGCGGTTTACCTAACGTGCACTCGAAGCTATGCGAGTACCAACGATCATACCTATTCTTCGACGGACGTCACAACACCGAGAAGGCGCAAGAAATGTTTGGTCATCTTCTTTTTGGAGCCGATCCTAATGTGATCCAACCAATGAACGTCCGTGAGCTCGTGGTTTACCCAGTCGATGAACCTATGCGTGAAGTTTGGGTGCCTACAACGTCAGCCACCGTCCAAGCCAGTGACTCTAGCTCGTCATCAAGCCGCGGTTACGAGTTCTACTGAGTCCTAAAAATCAATCTTAAATTTCGGGATCAATCTGGTTATAACAAAATCCGGAATCTTAATGTTTTTTGTTTGCAATTATTTTCTCTTCGTCTCTCTAGTGAGTTTCTCTCTATAATAAAAGATTGATCTTTGCAACCGTATTGGGCTGATTCGGGATTCATTAATCTATCCATCATGTACTCAAACAGTAAACGAAGACACATGGAAGCCAGTTATGTACGTATTAAAATAACGAATTAACACTTATAGTAAGAGAGAGAGAGAATCAATGAAATTTTTTATTAACACTCTTCCATTTTATTATTTTATTCAATACGATTAATCGGCCTAAAATTATTGATAAAAATACATAACGATGCTTTTGTGACTTGAGTTATAGTATCAAGCTGATTTTTAAGTAGAAAACGAATACTTGACCAAAAAAAAAAAAAACGAATACAATATTATCTTTTGTCAGTAGGAAGAATAATAAAATATAGAATTTAATTAATCAGACAATAAATAGAGTGTGCAATACAATATTATCTTTTGTCAGTAGGAAGGATAATAAAATAGACTAGTATTTTAGTCAGTAAATAAATAAATATTAATAGAGTATGATGCAATATGATCTGGTTTGGCGGATCATGACCGACAGAGACGAGATTTAAAAACCAAGACAAAACTGGGAGTCATTATTTAAATATTAAGATGTGATCCACAGTGGCTTAACTTTGACTACTAGTATACTTTAAACAACTCCCGCGTCCCGAGGTGGGAAGATGGAGACATAGGTGTTGATTGGTTTATCTGTTATCATCCGCAAACGCAGCGTTTGTGATTACTAGTGATTAGTGATGTTTTATCACAATCATATGAATCGCTGCAAACTGTTCCGTATCGTTTTATAGCGCTGAAATCTAAAAGCTGCTTCCCGCCAGCGTTTGCGGTTGCGGACGGTAACAGTTAGATAAAAAAAATAAAAAATAAACAAATATCAGTTGAAAAAAATTACGATACAAGCATAAGTGTCATAATACTTTAGTTTAATTTATTTATATTAATTGTTCTTCCACTTTTAAATTTAAAGTAAAAAATTATAAATATGTATCTTATTAATTACAAAATTAGTTTGTTATAATTCTTTTTTTTTGTTCTTCAGAAAGTTACATAATCAAACGAGATGACATGTGCGTTACTCAACCGATCATTGTGGAAAATTAAAGTCAAGATAAATATCCTAGATTTTTTAGTGCACTCCAGAAAGAACGTATTTTGAAGAATACTAATGAGCAATTTGGAGTTGATTTGAGCTGGGATTGTGTAAAAAATTGATTAGATCAATTGAAAAAATTTTACATCAATCATAAGACAAATCCAGAAGATCCACGTATTAGAGCAAATTTTTTCCAGTCTATTACATTACTAGACACAACTTTGGATGATGTTCCCAATAATTAAAATAAAACATATTATTATAAATTTTCTTAATTTTTAAAATAATTATTTAGTATTTATTTATAATTTATTAATTATTTTAAACTATTGATTTTGATATTAATCATAATAATATAGTTTTCTGTTTTTTTTATAATCATATATGATATTTGTTTTGCTAATTTTATGTTTAACCGCTAAAACAATCACTGGTTTGACAGTCAAAATTGTTCCGCAAACGGATCCGCCTTAAAAAATTTAACCAGTCGTGCAAACCGCTGAATAACGCTCAAAACCGCAATCCTCCGCTTCCGCAAACTCCCGCACTTACAACCACAACCACAACCGCTGCGTTTAAACTAGTCAAGCCCATACAAGTATACTTTAAAATCTCATTAATTGAAGCAACAACCGATCTTGACTCTATCCTCTACGTTCAAGTTGATAATATAGTTACCAATTGGATAATATTCTAGTAGTATAAAAAAAGATTTGGATTGTATCACGTATATAGATCCGCCCGCATATAATGATCCATGCATGCATGGAATCATTTTTCTTTTCGTCGGACTTGCATAATTTGACATAACAGCTTATACAACATTTGACAATGATATCGTTGTCGTGAGCAAGCTCCGTTCCGTTGCTTACCTGTGACTAACCTGCCGGTGCAAAGAAGGTGAACGCAGAGAAACCCAAATATATATGTTCCTTGTGGGCAAGTAATTTAATTGTAACTCAAATTTTATCTAAAACATTTATTTTTACCATATGTTTTTTTTTTCTTTGAACATTTTCATAGTTTTACCATATGTTTTTTGCTAACTGCATTCATTAATCAATATACTTGCACTTGTGTCTAACCATAAGAGACAATCAATATTTCCTTTGTACATTTTGACATTCATGTTAATGAGCTCAAATTCATCGTTTGCTCCCTATGTTGATCTATGCCACAGTTCTTGCTCTTTCAGTCTTCATGTGAACGGTGTCTTCTAATACAACTATACTAGGTCAATAATCTGTTTAATTGCGTGCAAACCTTACTTTTAATTCATTTAAAATTTTGCAGTTAAAATTGTACGTAAGGGGAGTTATCAAATCTCCTAGGTTAATACAATATAAACATGAAAACATTAGAAGAGCAGGCTGAAAATCAGCAAAATTAAGTGGAAGCGAATCTCAGAAGCTACCCGAATTAATACGTCATCATAACGACATAACGTTCACGGCAAAGCCGGAAGAAAGTAACTTGGTCAATAATCTGTTTACTCTTCACTTTTTAGTTGTATTAGTAGTAGTTATTTTAAATTATCAAAATATAAATAATCGGTTAATTTACTCTTCACTACTAGTTGTGCATACGTAGTTGTATTAGTAGTACTTGTATTAGAAAACTAAACTCGCGCGACACGTTGTTGTTTAATAGTAATTATTATTGTAAATTACCAAAAGCTATATTTGCAATATATATAAAATAATCGGTGTATGAAGTTTAGTCACAAAAACCATCTTCATCTCTCTCTTTTAGTCTCTCTTCCCGATGGCGAGCAACTGTAATTTAGCGAGTGTCCTAGGGGTATTTTTGATAGTTACACTGTTCCACAATCCGATCACTGTCGCCGGACAAAAAAAGTCCGGTGCAGCCTTGTTCACGTTCGGTGACTCCAACTTTGACGCCGGAAACAAACAGACTCTCACGCAAGCTAACGTTCCACAAGGTTTCTGGCCGTACGGAAAATCCAGAGATGATCCCAACGGCAAATTCTCCGACGGTCTCATCGCTCCAGACTTTCTCGGTACGATTTTCTTTTTATTATTAATCGGAGGATCTTAAACCATAATTTATGCTAGTCTTCGAAACCTGTAAAAACGAATAGGTGTACCAGTTAAAACGTTTATAATTATTAATCACAAGTGTAGCCACTAGTTAATTTTTTTTTGGGGCAACGTCATTAGTTGATTATCTTATCAAATTTTGTTAATTTTTACATTTGTACAACTCAAAACCGACATGTTATTTTATTATACTTCCTCTGTTTCATAATAATTGTACATCTATTATTTTTTTATTTATGTTACTTTTTACACACAAATTAATAAAACATATTAAAAATTTAATAATATCCTTAAAATATATGAGACTTTTGAAATTCTTTATTAGATCTAAGGTTAAATTAAGTATTTTGTATTAAAATTTGTTTTGAAAATATAAAACGATCGACACTCATAATGAAAAAAATTTTCTTAACGATATTTATTATAAAACGAAAGGAAAATATATTAATTTATTTTCTAATTCAAGATTAATGAAACTCTAAACGTAAAAAAAAAGCAGAATTTTTATACTGTACATGATATTTGATATATACATTTTGTAAATAAATGTATATGCTCTTTTTTTTTTAATCATACAAATACAATATATAACATAAAACAGTAATATATACCGTATATCTGAAATGTGAAAATTTTTCTTCCTTGAAATGTGAATTTTTTTAAATAATATTATAATGCAGCAAGATTCATGGGAATCCCGAACGAGATCCCGCCGGCACTTAAACCAAACGTCAATATCTCACATGGAGCTAGTTTCGCCGTCGCCGATGCTACCCTTCTCGGGGCTCCGGTGGAATCTGTAAGTCCACTTTATTTCTTTTATATATGATATATCTATATATTTTTCAACATTCAATTGAAATCATAATATTTCTTTTATATATTACATAAAGACATCTAACTTCAAATCAATAAGCCTTACTTTTATAGTCTTATTGCAAGCATAATACTCGATTTTTTCCTCCCTTTAGTTGACTCTGAATCAACAAGTGAGGAAATTCAGTCAAATAAAGCAGCAAACTGGAACGACGACTTCATCAAGAAATCAGTGTTTATGATATACGTTGGTGCGAACGATTACTTGAATTTCACCAAGAACAACCCTAACGCCGATGCATCTGCCCAACAAGCTTTCGTCACTTCCGTGACCAACAAGTTAAAGAACGATATCAGTTTGTTGTATTCATCAGGAGCGAGTAAGTTCGTGATCCAAACCCTAGCACCATTAGGTTGCTTACCCATAGTAAGACAAGATTATAGCACCGGGATGGATCAATGCTACGAACCTCTCAACAATTTGGCTAAACAACACAACGAAAAAATCGGACCAATGTTGAACGAAATGGCTAGAACCGCTAGTGGTTTCCAATTCACCGTCTTTGATTTCTACAATGTCATTCTTCGTAGGACGCAAAGAAACCTCAACTACCGTGAGTTGGTTGATTACAACAACTTCAATTTATTTTAATTTCAAGCGCCGATACCATGTGAATAAGCATATACAAAAGCGTTAAAACTTGTTCTTGCTAGGGTTCTTTGTGACGAACTCATCCTGCTGCGGAGTTGGGACACACGATGCTTATGGTTGCGGTTTGCCTAACGTGCACTCGAAGCTATGCGAGTACCAACGATCATACCTGTTCTTCGACGGACGTCACAATACCGAGAAGGCACAAGAAATGTTTGCTCATCTTCTTATTGGAGCCGATACTAATGTGATCTGTTGATATGTGAATATCGACAAGGGACAAAATAGTAATTTAGATCGGAAGCTCGGTTTTATTAGATTGAATCAGGTGAAATACAACTGAGTTCGGTTATTTCAATAGGCAATAACGAACTAAGACTTAATGCGACTAAGAAGCTGTCGTAACGAGTTCTCAGTCTTTAAGTCTTCTTGGGAATAACTTGTGTTTTTTGGTGTCGATTCGTCTCCCTTTATATATATATCTCCTAAGTCGGTCTTCAAGCACGCCTTAGACGATATGGGACCGAGAGGAGTTTCCTTTTCTCTCGGTTCCTTTCCTTTTCTCTCCGAAGTTTCCTTTTTCCCTCAGGAAACTTTCCTGTTTCGGCCGAGCTCAAGGGAACCTTCCATTCCTTTGAGAGGTTTCCCACCGACCTCGGCCTAATGGGCTATCTTCGGCCCATCTTCGCTCGGCCCATCTTCTCTCGGTACATCCCTTCGTAAACTGGGCTTACGGTTCGCCGATCTCAGTTTGTACCGGAGAAAACCAGGGTGCGGTTTTCACCTCCAACAGTTAGCCCCCCCCCTCAGTTCGGTGAAAGGAGGTGACTTTCAGTTGAACTCAATTCTTCAGTTATTGGATCACAAACTGTGCTCGGTAATTGCTGTCGTTTCACATTTCCGGACGTTTCGCGCCTATCTTCAATGAGGCGCGTGAATTACGGGATTTTTCGCGAAAATCGAGGAACCCACGATTCCCACTGTGTATAAAGGGCAAACTTCTTCTCGCATTCATTATTTTCGCCTCAAGCATATATAAGGTACGCCGCTCTCCCTTCTCTCTAGATTTCATTTCTCTCTCTAGTTTTTGTTCTTCGTTTTCTCTTGTTTCTTCAACTCTCGCCACCGCGAACTCTTGATTTTTCCGAGCAACCTTCAAACTTTCCGGTTGATCTTCAAACTGTTCTTTATTTCCTTCAAATCTTCTTTCCCAAACCCTAAAATGTCTTCCAGCTCTTCGATTATTTCTTCCTCGAATAAAATTCTTCCGGAAGACCACCGTGAGTCCTCGGAGCCGAGCTCCTCTTCTTCAAACCCTCAGCAGTCAAGTTCATCACGGGAAGAAAGCAATCTTCCCCAATTAGTTCGTAAGAACTCTAAATCTGCGGAAGCTAGCAGCAGCCGTGCTAGAGTCAGAATTGAAGCTACCGAAGATCTGACTGCAGAGGCTCGCGAAACGGAGGCTCGGGCTGGACCGAACGTTGATGCTAACACCCCCGAGATCGAGGAAGAATTTCAGGGGGAGAACGTTGCTGATACTGAAGTCGACAACATTGAAGCGGTTATTCATGCTTCGCCACCACTTCCGAGGCGGAAAGTAGTTCGTCCCGACAACGTGCCCTCTTGTTCCCTTTCTCCTGGTGCCGTTCGAGCCGTGCTCGAGGCAAACGGTCTTGCGGACAAGATTATTTTCATCATTCCGGAGGCTAGAGATCGGCCGTGGGACGCTCCCGAAGGCTTCCTTTGCGTCTACCTGACGTACTTCACCCAGTGCGGGCTTTCTTTCCCCATTCCCTCTCGCCTACTGGGATACTGCAATCGGCGCGGCGTAGCTCTCACACAGGTGATGCCGGCCTCAATAACGAACTATGTTGGGTTCGTTTCCTTATGCGACGAGCTTGGCGAAGTCCCATCGAGTCGAATTTTCGAAGACCTCTTCTCGGTCAATATCCATAAGTCCAAGGAGTGGTTCTTCGCCGCCAATGCCAAGCCGAAGAAGAATTTAGTTATGGGACCTAAGCCCAGTAAATTCAACGATTGGGAGTCCCAGTACTTCTATATTGAAATGAACGATCTCACCGTCAGCAATTCTGACATCGCAATTCAGTCGAATTGGAAGATTCCGATTGGTAGATTAGATGATTTCACACTTAGATAACTTTTGACTTTTACTGCTTGCTAACTCGACTTCGTTTTATTTTCGTAGGTCGTCATCTTCCGAGTCTCCTTCTCAACTCCGGACTCACCTCTGAGCTCGAAGAAGCATTCAGCGAAGCCGGTAAACGTCGTTGGCCGGAGGTTTGGGAAGAAATCGTACAACGTCGAGCTAAGAAAGCGAGTATGTTCATCGAATTCTATCTTTACTCACTTGATTCTGAATTTACTCCGAACTCCTCCTTAAACACATTTTCATTTCAGGTTCCGTTCGAGAACCAAAACCACGCAAGCTGAGAACTCGAGCTAGCACGCCTCGAACCGCTCCCAAACGCCAATCACTGAAGTCGCGAACTCAACGCTCCCGAGCTGCCAGGATGCTTTCCATTGACGAAATCCCAACTCTCTTCGGTGAAGAGGAAACGGAGGTGGCTGAGCCGACCCCAGTCCTTGCTGCCGAACAGACCGAAGTGCAGCCAGAAGAGTTGCCACCTGCTGCGGGCTCACCTGATCAGGTTGATCAGAGGAAGATGAAGAAGAAGAAGTCTTCGAAGAAGAGTAAGAAAGCAGAGGACTCTTCTCGGGTGCAAGATACTCCCGCCGAGCTCGATCCCCCGGCAGCTGTGGCGTCGGGCCTCGCGCTCTCGTAAGATCGAGCTGAAGCTTCACACTCCCGAAAAAGGCAAACCAGAGACCATGTCGAGGGCTCTCAAGAGCACGGGCCGGCTAAGAGTGTCCGAGTTTGCTTTGACTACGACGAGGAGACTCCTTTTGAGGAGAACGTAGATGCTTGCGCCGAGCTCTATCATAAGATCTCCTCGGAGGTACCTAGCCTTCCCTCAGTTCCCGAGCTCCGGTTTCCCAACATGTACAAGGGAATTGCTCACACGACTGCTGTGGTAATTTTACTTGCCCCTTATAGACTTAGATATTCTTCCAAGTAATAGTTCTAATTCCTGTTTCAATTGTGCAGCTCGCCAGTCAGACCAATAACTTGGTCGCTGCATATGAAGTAGCCCTGTTCGACGAGCAAGTAAGGGTCTCCGAGCTCGAAGAAAGGATAGCCAAAGCAGAGGAGCGTCTCGCCACTGAGCTCCAAATCAACGAAACTCTGCACTCTCAAGTTGACTTGCTGAAAAAGGAGAGTGCAGAGCTGAAGGCGGTGAAAGACGAGCTCACCGAGGCCCAGAATTTACTCTCTAAAGAGTTCGAGAAGGACAAAGGGCGGCTACAAGGTATGGTGGTGCACTGGAAGAATCGAGCTAGGAGCGTTCACGCAACGGCTTGCGAACGCCTTGAGAAGGTCATTCGGAGTTTAGACGATGCTGACAGGGCTCAGAAGCCGTACTTGGTCTACAACCAGCTCACCGGGGTCCTCGGCTTCATCAAGCAGTTGCGGAGGAAGGGTCTGTACGAGGTCCCGCCAGAAATGGTTGCGGATATTGAAGCAAGGCATGCCAAGGCGCTGGAGGACTTCAGGGCGATCGATGCTTGCGTGCTCACTGAGGAGGACAAGAAGATGCCTCCGTTCGTAGAGGAAGATGACATTCCGGTCGCAAATGTGACCCAGAGCACGCAAGATCCTGCGAGGGGCGAGCAGTTCGGCTCAAGCGAGGACATACTCAACGCTGCTGCCTCGAAGACCATCTAATCTCTTCCTATTTTTCTTTTACTCTTCGAACTTAACTGCCCTTGCATGGGTTTCTTTTTGTAATTCTAATTCCGAGCCCTTGGTGGGTTCTGACTCTATTTGCCTTTCGGGGCTTTTTTATTTTAGAAAGACCTTCGGCATCTAACCTTCGGTTTAACTTTATGTCGTCGTTAAGATTTGCGGTTAATGCTTAAGTATTAGATCGGTATATAGTAGATATTCGAACGTGATTATTATCTTTTGATAGCGAATTACGATAATTCGGCTTACGTTTTGCGAGTGTTGTGAACTCGGCTTACGGTGCGAATCTGAGGAGTTCGGCTTATCGTGCGAGCGTATGAGCTCGGCCTGGGGAACCCAAGTGAATCGTTTTGTACTGGAAGAGTGAATTAGATTCGAACTCCTGTAAACGCACGAAACGAATTCAAGGTTTTTCTAAGTCGAACCTAAGTATGCGAGATGTGCTCGGCTTATTGTTCTTGGTGACTTAGAAATTTAACTGCGGGACTGGGCCCGGCTTTTGATATGTGGCTTAACCACGACACCATGTGGGTGCTCGCGAGACGGATCTCGGCTTTTAAGTTTGCATTCATGTGGAATGCTATCGAACAACTGGCCAGGAAGTCGATGTAAAGACAAGGAGTTCGGTCCCTTGTGATTTCGAACTAACACTTAGTCATATCTTGACAATAAAATTTTATTGATGTTATAGCTGGACTCGGTAACGAGCTGCCTACGTACCCTTTAAAGGGATCAAGCCATTCGTAGTTCTAAGTACGAAAGGGGTTTTCGCTCCGACTAAGTAGTTCGGAGACTTTTTTTTTTTTTTTTTTTTTGGGGCTTCGAAACGAACTAGTAGTAGTATCGTTTGAGATGCATTGAGTTCCAAGATCGCGGGATCGGAGTTCCGTCTAACTTCATGAGTTGATAAACGCCGGGCTTAACAACCTTCATAATCTGATATGGTCCTTCCCAGTTCGCGCCAAGTTTTCCTGCATTCTTCTCTTCGGTGTTTTGATAGACTTTACGAAGTACGAGGTCGCCGTCTTCGAAGTGACGGCCCTTAACTTTTTTATTGTAGTAACGAGCTGCAAGTTGTTGGTAATTCTGTATCCGGAGTAGTGCTCGTTCGCGATGTTCTTCGACTAAGTCAAGTGCGTCGATCATCATATTGTCATTCGCCTCGGGTTGCTGGGTAAGCATAGTTTGGCGAATGCTTGGGACGTTAAGTTCGGCTGGACACATAGGTTATGCGCCATACGCAAGGAAGAAAGGTGACTGACCGGTTGAACGTCGCGGTGTCGTTCGGTGAGACCACAGGACGCCGTCGAGTTCGTCTGCCCACGTTCCCTTAGCGATATCGAGTCGTTTCTTCAGTCCATCAATGATATCATATTGATTCAAGATATCAAAGCATGTGCGAAGATGGCCGACGTGCTCGGAAGCGATGAGTGACTTTACGAGCATATCATCGATGTAGACTTCCATAGTTCGTCCGAGCTGGCTCGCGAACATCCGGTTTACCAGTCGTTCGTACGTTGCTCCAGCATTCTTCAGGCCGAATGGCATGGCCTTGTAGCAATAGATGCCATGGTCCGTGATGAAGGATGTCTTCTCTCGGTCCTGCGGATGCATGAGAATCTGATTGTATCCGGAGAACGCATCCATGAATGAGAGTAGTTCATTTCCGGCAGTTGCTTCCACAAGGCGATCGATATGAGGTAACGGAAAGCTATCTTTCGGACACGCTTTATTGAGGTCGGTGAAGTCGACGCAAATTCTCCATTGATCATTCTTCTTTTTCACGACCACAGGGTTTGCCAACCAATCTGGATACTTAACTTCGGTGATAGATCCAGCTTTGAGTAAGCGCTCGACCTCGTCGTTCACGGCTTGCGCTTTCTCTGGCCCGAGCTTTCGGCGTTTCTGTTTGATAGGCTTGTACGTCGGATCGATATTGAGCTCGTGGCACGCGATCTGCGGGTCAATCCCGGGCATATCTTCTACCGACCAAGCGAAGGTTGAGGTATGCTGTTTCAGGAAACGAATGAGTGGTTCACGGATGACTGGATCGAGCTCGGCACCAATTCCAACTTGACGCTCTGGCCTGAGTTCGTCAATGCTAACTTGAACGATTGATTCCTGCTTAGGCTTTATCTTTTGGACAATGAGCTTGTCAGTTGGTCCGAACGAACTAATAACGCAAGCTTGGTTGGCCGAGTGGAGTCTGCACTCATTTATGTAGTACGATCGAGCAACGGCTTGGTCTCCTCGGAGTGTGTACACACCGTCGGGGGTCGGGAACTTCAAGCATTGATGGTACGTCGAAGCGACCGCTTTCATTGCGTGCAGCCATGGCGTACCGAGAATAGCGTTGTAGATCGCCGGTTTGTCGAGGATAAGGAACTGGATCATCTTTGCGATTCCGCCGACGTAGATTGGGATTTTGACGGTGCCGATCGTCATACAACGTTCTCCATCAAATCCGGTAAGTGGCTCGATGAACGGATCAATCCTATCTGACGCCAACTCGAGCTGGTCAAGTGCTTCCTTGAAGATAACGTTGACCGAACTGCCAGTATCGATCAGAATGCGGCTAACTTCGACGTCGTCGAGGAGTAGATCGACAACGAGAGCGTCATTAAGCGGCTTGTGAATTCCGATCGTGTCAGCCTCGGTAAAGACCAAGGGCGCTCCCTTTGGCGGATCCTGCGGGGTTTTCGGTGTGCTAGCGGCTTGTCTGCTGTATTCCTTGATGGCTCGAACGGAATAACTGCAAGCTTCGATGGCCCCCATTATCATGTTGACACGTTTTCGCGCCTTAGGAGCATGATTCTCCGGAGCTCGGTCATCGCGATTCCGTTTCTATTGCTCGGGCAAAGCAGGCGGATTCGGTGGCGGTGGTGGTAGTGTCGGTAAAGCCGGTGGAGTTGGTGGATCTTTGGCGAGTGCTTTCTCGAGATGTTCGTTGTTCGGTCGAGGCATCGAGAGTTGCCCACCGCTCTTAGGCGTATTTGAGCGTCGGAGTTCGTCAACCGAGATCGGCTCCTTGCGATACAGGCCGAGTAGATATTCTCGCAAATGCCTGCATTCTTCGGTGCTGTGGCCCCTACGGTTATGGAATTCGCAGAATAACGACTCGTCTTGGTCTTCTTCACCGCGGATCCATTTATTATTCCACTGCTTGCTTGGTTGTTGGATTGCGTTAGCATAGAGTTTCTTGCGGTTCTCGTATCCTCGACCGTATCCCGACTGCGGCTCGTTAGTCGCGGGTTTCAGACGTTCGGGTTGTTTTGTCGAGTGACTTTGCTCGTACGCAGCTTCTTCTTCTTCTTCAGCGATGTAAGTATTAGCTCGGTGTAACGCATCTTCTAACGTCTGTGGTGGGTTATGCGTGATCGCGCTTCAGAAACTGGTCTTTATCCGAGCTCCTTTCTGAAGGCATAAGAGAGCGGCTTCGTCGCTCATCGTGCAGTTGGCGACGATTGCCTTGAAGCGCTGGATGAAGTCGCGAAGGCTCTCGCTTGGTCCTTGAGCTATTTGCCAGAGCTCGGAGTTCTTGGTATTCTGTCCAATGAACATGGAGAAGTGCTTGACGAAAGCTGTCGTTAACTCTTTGTAGCTGTCGATTGAATTGGCTTCGAGCCGTGAGAACCAGTCGAGAGCTACTCCTCCCAGACTTTCCACAAATAGTTGGCACTGACCGCGTCTCTTTCTTCGGCAGACTTAAACTGGTATCGGTTCATGCAGATGCCGAACGATGTCAGGAAGTGTCGAGGGTCAGAGTTGCCCTCGTAGATTTTCATCTTCAGTTTCTCCATGTGCTTGACCGGCGTCCCTGCGATGCGCGATGTGAAAGGAGTCTTCTGTGTTTCCTGAATGACGCGCTCGATCTCCGGAGCCGCGCTTGTGGCTTGGTGTATTTTTGAGGTGATATCGCGAAGCTGTGCTTTCATCGCTTCAAACTCGGCGTCTCGGCTTAAATCCGGTGCTGGTGGGTTTGCTGACCCGACCGCGGCAGACCTTATAGTTCCGGCTGGATCTCCGTCAGCATTGAGATCGTCAATGATGTTCCGAACTCGGAGAGGAGTTCGTGTCTGACTGAGTTCGGCGATCTGTGCCGCCATCTGACTGAAACGTTCCTCGCTCCTTTTGTTGATGGCTTCGAACTGAGCAGTGAACATTTGGAGTAACAGGTCGGTTACGGCTGCGGGAGTTTGCTCGGCAGCAGTTCCGGCGTTTTCTCCAGGAGTTCCTCCCGTTTGCCCTGTTTGGGCGTTGATGTTATTTCCCCTGAGAGGGTTTTCTTCTTCGTGAACGTTGGATTGGTTTGCCATCGCTGATTCAATCTTTCCGAAGTCCGATCAAAAATCTGAGATAAACCCTAAACCCCCCTTCCTGGCGCGCCAATTGTTGATATGTGAATATCGACAAGGGACAAAACAGTAATTTAGATCGGAAGCTCGGTTTTATTAGATTGAATCAGGTGAAATACAACTGAGTTCGGTTATTTCAATAGGCAATAACGAACTAAGACTTAATGCGACTAAGAAGCTGTCGTAACGAGTTCTCAGTCTTTAAGTCTTCTTGGGAATAACTTGTGTTCTCTGGTGTCGATTCGTCTCCCTTTATATATATCTCCTAAGTCGGTCTTCAAGCACGCCTTAGACGATATGGGACCGAGAGGAGTTTCCTTTTCTCTCGGTTCCTTTCCTTTTCTCTCCGAAGTTTCCTTTTTCCCTCAGGAAACTTTCCTGTTTCGGCCGAGCTCAAGGGAACCTTCCATTC
Organism: Eutrema salsugineum; assembly: GCF_000478725.1. NCBI lineage: Eukaryota > Viridiplantae > Streptophyta > Magnoliopsida > Brassicales > Brassicaceae > Eutrema > Eutrema salsugineum. The sequence goes on from NW_006256486.1 coordinate 772,503, forward strand.
CTTTGAGAGGTTTCCCACCGACCTCGGTCTAATGGGCTATCTTTGGCCCATCTTCGCTCGGTCCATCTTCTCTCGGTACATCTCTTCGTAAACCGGGCTTACGGTTCACCAATCTCAGTTTGTACCGGAGAAAACCAGGGTGCGGTTTTCACCTCCAACATGATCCAACCTATGAACGTTCGTGAGCTTGTAGTTTACCCAGTCGATGAACCTATGAGAGAGGCTTGGGTGCCTACAACGTCAGCCACCGTCCAAGCCAGCGACTCTAGCTCGTCATCAAGCCACGGTTACAAGTTTTACTAAGTATGATATCTGTACATCAATCTTTTGTCGATCTGGTTTTCATAAAGGTCATGAGTTTAATAATAACCGTATCCAAATCGGGATCATGATGTTTTTAGTTTGCAATGTTTATTTTTCTAGTGAGTTTTCCTCTATAATAAAATATGGATCTTTGCAACTCTTACCGCGTATTGGACTGATTCGAGAGTCCATCAATCTATATATCGGTAATGTACTCTAATAGTAAACTAAAAAAACCTTGAATCCAATTACGTATTGAAATAAAGAGTTTACCCTAAATTAAATATATATAAGATAATTAGTATCCGCTTATTATGCAAGGTATCTTAATATAAAAATACTATCAAATATTAAAAGATTTAATTGGTTATCCCGCAATTGTTTGCAAATTTGACGTTTAATGAAAACTTGCATTATTATTATTATTTTATTATTATTATTATTTTTATTAAAAAAAACCTATTCCATACAAATCTCAAATTTTAACAATTAAAACAATTATAGTTAGGTGAAAAGAAAGCAAAAAGATGCAACATTACTTACCACTTATCAGAAGCACTTTTCAAAGACTTCCAACCATACTACTTATGGTTCATTGTTGAAATATAATATAGGGAAGGCTTATGTTTCCACTTTTCATTGTTTAAACGTTTTGGGCCACTAAATCTTATAAAAAAGGCATATGGAGATGGAGTTTAACTCCGATAGAGAAAACCGTAAAGGCAATATGGTTTGGTTTTGCGCATCATAATTAGCGACAAGAATGAGTTTATAAAATAAGAGCATACAAAGCTCATACGTTTTCTGGTCATTATTTATACTAAGATGTGATCCGAAGCGGCTTAACTTTTAGTATTATATTAAACTATTCTCGTTTATCCCGAGATGGCAAGATGGAAGCACCAACCGATCTCGACTCCATCCTCTACGTTAAAATTGAAAAATATAATTAACAATCTGCTACTATTCTAGTGAAAAAGATTTGGATCGTACAACATATATAGATCCGCAGTTATTGATCTGTCTTATATATATGGTACCAATTTTTGGTCGGACTTACATAATTTGAAAAATTAGCTGTCTTATATGGTATCAATAGATCCACATTTATATGGTATCAATATATATATATATATATATATATCCACGTATAGTATCTTATCCAGATAAGATATTACATCACAAAACATTCATCGTATTATTAGTATTATTTTAGACACAAGTATATGACTAATTAACAAGACTATAGACAAACTCGTCTTTATTGTTCACAGGTATACAACGGCGATTCTAAGTAGGTCATCTAATTAAGCTAAAATAAAGCTTTGAGATTATAAGGTCCAGTGACATTAGGCGGTCCACTCCAAAACAGCTCTGCGATCTGTCGATGAGCCTTCTCCGTCAAATGAGAAGAATCGAAAAACAAATAATCGGTAACGTTTTCGCATAACTCGTAACTTTGTCCCATTCGGCCTCCACAAGTATTGATTCCTCTCAATGGTCCGCTTCCACAGCAACCCATCTTCCCTTCCTTAAACCCTTCAAAATAAACAAACAAAGACACAAAACTTTCAAAGAGCTACACTAAAGATCAATCTCTTACTATAATACGTAATTACCAAGTGAAGAATAAAGTTACCGTATTTCGAAGGATTGTTGATTCTTTCCAATAAAGAAGTGTGATAGTCATGAAGAGCATATCTGAATCCGGATAGTTTACGCTGTAGTCGCCTTAAAGCATCCGGAAACTTCTTGTTGTGCAAATCGATCAGCTCGGTGACTAGTTTGTTACAAGATCCTATGTTTGTTGCGTCTAAGATCAGTGCGGCTGGTGCACAATCGTATGCTCCCACATTCAAGAATCCGAACTTCCTTCCTCCCATTTTATACACTTCCTGAGAAACATAACATACACCTCTCACTTTTAGACCAAAAGTTCATAAAGATTTGAGATCAGTTTTTTCGACTTTACTTTTACCTCAATGACGGATGTAGTGTTACCAATAACAAAATCAACGAATTTTTCTTTGGTATTGGATTGGAATAGTGAAGAGTTAGCAGTTAAGGGATAAAATAAGTCGTTGCTTCCGATACTAAACAGATAAACAGCTCTTGAGAAAACCCTTTTGGCTTTTACATCTCCTAACTCAGATCTCAGCCTCCTTTCAACGTTCTTGAAGCTATTTAACTGTGTTCCCAAATCTATCACCTTGAACGGTTAAGAAGGAAAAACACACAAATTAACAAAAATAAGAGAGAGTTATATAAGAAATATATTGTTTATTTAACGATATTTGCATGAAAATATTAAACAATATTTATATTGAAAAACTATTTACCATTCCGGGAAACGTTCCGGCCAAAGATCCGGCACCGGCAGAAGCAAAACTAACTCCATAGGGAAACTGATTGCTACCGTTGATTGGTTGTAGATTTGGTGGGATCAACGGTAACTGTGCTTTCTCAGCTGTCACGTCAACGATCAGTTAAAAAATAAAAAGTGTTAAATTTTTCAGGGAAATAAAATTATGAAAAACGAGAGTAGTTTTGTTACCGATGAAATCAGGAATCAAACGTCCGTCGGAGACTCTTCCGGTGGGAAATTTGAAAAAGGTTTGACCGTAAGGCGGGAAATTCGATTGGAAATTTGTGGTGGTATTGATGTAGTTGTTGTTTCCGGCATCGAACAGAGAATCTCCAAACACGAACAAAGCAGGTTGGTTTGTGACAAGATTGTTATTCTCTGTGCAGTTGATTGACCTGATGGATAAGATTATTGTGTAGAAGACGAAGATGATCGAAGCTAATCGAGAGCTTTCCATTTTTAATGTTGTTCTTGATAATTATACAAAAGTAGTTGCTCTGTTTTCTATATGAGAAGCTTTGACTTATATATTTTTTTCCGAAATGTTTTTATTCCACAGTTTGTTTGCAATTTTTTGTTATTAATTTTTGTTTTTTTGTGGAAAAATGTTCTTTGTGGTCAAGTTGATTTTCTCAAGCATAATTTTCAAATGCACGACTTTGAATAGAAATCGACATGATATCAGTCTAGCGTATTACGTATAGGTAGAAAAGTATTAAGGTGACCAAGAGAGAAGTTCAATATACTTTCTAATTGCCCATGTAAACTATAACAGTCTGAATTTTTCGTATTTCAGCACAAAGGAAAAACTGGTTAGTTGGTAAGAATGCTTTTAAAAGAAAAATAAAAACCATGTAAATTTCAGAGAAATTTGTTGACTTAGTTCCAATTTCAAAATAATATTTGCTAGAATTAGAAGCAACTGTATATATAAAGCCAGCAAACGACGCTGTGCCACAAGGTTCGACCATGGACCCGTGGTTCGTCTTTGGTCGCTCTTAACTCTTCAGGTACAGAAGGAGACCTAAAGCAGTAACTTGTTTCGTGTGGAACAAGTATTAAATATTTTAAAGTTTATTTCTGTAGAACCACAAGTAATATTCTAAGGAAAACATAGATTCATAACTAGCTACTACACGTACGCAATGAATTGAGTGATGATAGCTGATTAAGAAAACAATCAAGTGGTCTGTTCAGATATGCATTTGAGATAAGAATGTATGCTTGAAAAAGTAAGCCTTTAATTTTAAGAGTCACTAATGTATGTTTAATTACTCTTTGCTGACATCAATGGTTCAAAATACCAATGAGTAAATGACCCAGGAGTGTATCTACATATCTTCCAGAGTCAAAACTGAGAATTTTAGAAGAAAAAAACCTAAAAGTAGTTTGGGATCTTTAGGCGCTCGTTTAAACAAACTTAATGGGTGTTTTTATTGATCTTCAATTTATAAAATAAAATAAATAATATGGCCCGATTTATTTTCATACGATCGTAAAACGAAAATAGTAAAAAAAAAATGTAAAATCAATATGCTAAAGAGTCGTTTCCTCTAAACGATCAAAAGTGAAAATAGAAATATGTGCAATTTTAGACCAAAAGAAATTTAGACCAAAAAAAAAAAAAAGAAATATATGCAACATATTGGTTATCTTGGCGGAAAACAAATTTGAAACATGGTAAAAATCTGAAAAAGTAGCCGTTTATTCACAACGGTAAGAAAAAGTTTTAATTACTGAAAGAAATAGCAAAACAAATATTAAAAACATGGATTGGTTATAAAAGGAAACCCAGAGATGAGAAGTTAAAATTTGTCTACTTTCCATAGAAAATTAAGCTTTAAAATTTCAGTTGATTTGGTATCAAATATTCCGATTTTACTTTTGGGTTTTTCAGATTTCCCTAAAGTGGTACAATGAAGATATATATCAAGACATTAAAGGGAAAGAGTGTAAACGTAGAGGTTGAAGATAGCTCCAACGCTATCGACCTCAAGATCCATGGGGAGCCGATTCGTGAATTGGTTTTGCGACTTGTTCCAGGTCCCGGTTGGGATGCAGCAGCCATGACAATTTATGTAAAGACTCTATCGGGCAGGACCATTACCCTCGAGGCTAAGGGGTCTGATACCATTGGAGAAGTCAAGGCAAAGTATGAGGAGATTGATGGCACTCCAGTGCAGCAGCAGAGGCTAATATTTCGTGGTAGAGAGCTCCAGAACGGTCGCACCGTAGCTGAATACGATATCACACATGAGTCGACCCTTCACATAGCAAGTCGTCTTTGTGGTTGCTAAATTATCTCTCTCTTTTTTTTTTTTTTTATCCAACATTTATTTTATCGATATCATCAGACAGAAATCGAGAAGACATCTCATCCAAAAATCATTTCTACTTATCAAATTTCTCTTGTAGAAGATGGTTCGATCTCAAGTCAACCGGAGCTGAGTTATTGAGCTTCGAGAAGTTAGGCCCAATCACTCGAGCCAGACAGAAGCTGGGTCAGGAAATTGGTAGGCCCAAGTGACCGTTTGGTCAAACATATAAGAGCACGAGAAACGGATAAGGTTCCTTTGTAACAAACTTTTATCTTCTTCTTTCTCTGTTGTACTCTCGATCAATCACCATTGACGAGAACTCTAAGCTTCTGTAAAACAACTCCGAGCCATAGTGAATTCCGGGAATAATCTTGAAGAGAGATGTACCCTGGTTAATAGGGGAACTCTATAAACTTGCGTGTCGTAGTCTTTCTTTTCTCATTGCTTACCATCTTAATCTGTGAGTCGCGACACATCTTGAGAGATACGAGCTGTGAGAGAGCGAGATTGTACGAATGATCAAGCGGGAAGGATTGAGCTGGATCTGCAACAATTGGTATCAGAGCCAGGTTGAAGACGATCGGTGCAGATTCAAACGGAGTTCACAAAGTCATCGGTAAAGAAACTTACGAAGATCGGAGAAGAAGGAGAACGCATCGGAGCTTCACGGATCACTGGTGAAACTCCAGAGCGTACCTGGAAAAGTTGTTCGAACAAGCTCGGATTAAAGGAGCTCAGGGAGTATCTCTAAAACAAACCGCTAGAAAACTACTTAGATCATACCGTGCAAAACTCTTTCGGATATCTTGAATCTTGAATTGCATAGCAAACTCTTAGGTTATCGGAAATCTTCGTGATACTTCTGACTTGGGGTTATCTTTTGGTTGTTTACCTACAGGTACACATAACAGATAACGAGAATCACAAAGATGGAGCCTACACCAGGCAAGTTTCAGATGGATAAGTTCGATGGGAAGGGTGACTTTGGTATGTGGAAGTATAAGCTACAGGGTCAGTTAGAGATACAGGGTCTACTGTCTGTCCTTCAAGAAGTTCCTACGTCAACGATGGAAAAAGGAAAGGACAGTGATGACTCAGAGGAAAAGGTAGATCCAAAACGGGCTGAGAAGGACTTACGGGTGCGGAGTCTTCTAGGAATATGCCTGTCAGATACTATCTTGCGGAAGATAATGAACGAAGCGACGGCATTGGACATGTGGAAAACTCTCGAAAGAGATTATCAAACCAAGTCGCTACCGAACAGGATCTATCTGAAACAACAGTTCGCTAGCTACAAAATGGATGAGAGCAAGACCATTGAAGAAAATCTAGACACATTCTTAAGACTAATAGCTGACCTGGCTAGTCTTGACATAAAGATCCTGGATGAGGACCAAGCAATTCAGGTCCTATCGGGGTTACCTCCTCAATATGAGCCACTTGTACATACTCTCAAGTATGGAATGGGCAAAGATACCTTGACATTGCGGGAGGTAACCACATCAGCCTATACAAAGGAGGTGGAGCTAAGGCAGAAAGGTCTGCTAAACAAAGGAAAATCTAGTTCAGAGGGTTTTTTTTGTTGAAGGCAGAGGAAGGTCAGAAAAGAGGAATGATCAGGGCAATTGTGGAAGGAACACAAGCAGGGGAAGGTCTAAGTCTAAAGATCCTAAGAAAAGGGCTTGTTGGATCTGCGGAGATGAGAACCACTGGAAGAGAGATTGTCCACAGAGGAAGAAAGGAGGCCACTCGAATAAACCTCAAAGTACTGGAAACGTAGCTACAGCAGTCTCCGAACCCATTGCTCTAACAGAAAGTCTCGTAGCTTCAGAGGAGCAATGGATAATGGACTCAGGGTGTACATTCCATATTACGCCAAAGAAAGTGCTACTGTCAGACCTGAAAGAGTTCGAAGGTAATAAGGTTCTTATGGGGAATAACACCTACTGTATGGTAAAGGGTATGGGGAAGATTACCATTGATAACCCAGACCGAACCGTGGTGATTCTCAAAGACGTGAGATACATTCTTGACATGGGAAGGAATCTCATATCATACGGCCAATTGGAACAAGCAGGATGTTCCTACAGTGGGAAAGATCGTGTAGTTGAGTTCTACAAAGGAGGGAAGAAAGTCTTGGCTGGAAAATATCAAGAAGGCCTCTACTACCTTCAGGGAAGTGTTAGACCTGCACAAGCAAATGCAGTAAAACCATCAGAAGATATTACTAAGGTCTGGCACAAGAGATTAGCACATCTAAATCAGAAATCCATGGAGATGTTAGCAAAGAAGGGATATTTGAAGAAGGAAGAGGTGCAAAATCTCGGACTCTGTGAGGCCTGTACTCTCGGAAAGTCTCACAAACAAAGTTTTCCCAAGGCTAAACACACTACTCAAGGGATATTAGTGTATGTGCACTCTGATTTGTGGGGCTCACCAAATATTACCCCAAGCCTATCAGGGGCTAGATACTTCATCACCTTTATTGATGATTTTTCGAAGAAGGTCTGGATTTATTTCCTAAAGACTAAGGATGAGGCTTATCAACGATTTGCAGAATGAAAAGTGTTGGTAGAAAACCAAACAGGTAAAAAGCTGAAATGTCTTTGCACAGACAATGGTCTGGAGTTCTGCAATGCTAAATTTGATAAGCTGTGTACAGATTCAGGTGTTAAAAGACATAAAACCTGCCCTTACACCCCCCAGCAAAACGGGGTTTCAGAGAGAATGAATCGTACTATAATGGATAAAGTGAGATGTATGCTGGTCGAGACAGGGTTAAGAGGAAAGTTTTGGGCAGAAGCCGCTTCAACCGCTGTCTACATTATCAACAGATCACCAGCGGCTTCGATAAACTTTGAAGTCCCAGAGGCTATATGGACAGATGGAAATCCAGGATATAGTCATCTCAAAAGTTTTGGGTGTGTAGCGTATGTTCATACTGTAAAAGACAAGATAAGTCCGAGAGCTACTAAAGGAATATTTCTCGGGTATGGACAAGGTACCAAAGGATACAGAATGTGGCTGTTGGAAGATCAGAAAGTTGTGATCAGAAAGGACGTCGTGTTTCATGAGGAGGTGTTTTTTAAGGATCTTGATAGGTCAAGTGACGAGGAAGCACCGATACAAAACACAAGGACTAAGAAGAAGGTGACATTCAGCGATGAATTGGAGGAGTTCTTGGGGGAAAGAACTACATCAAAACCAACCTCAAATTCAGGTGGAGCAGACTCAGGTTATGAATCTTCAGAACCGGGACAGAATGAAGATTCAGGGACGTTAGAGGTTGATTATGATGCTGCTGCTGGTACAGAATCAGAGGTGGAACCTGATACTGATCAGGGTGTAGAGAACACGTCAGAGGACTTAAGTGATTATTTGCTCGCCAGGGATCGTGTTCGAAGAGAAATAAGACCACCATCAAAATTTGAGGACGCAGATTTTCTAGCCTATGCACTATCAAGTTCAGAGATAGTGGACATTGATGAACCAAAGTCATATATGGAGGCTCGGAAAAGCAAAGATAAAGATCTCTGGAATGGGGCTAGTGATGAGGAAATGGATTCTGTAGCCAAGAATGACACGTGGATACTTACGAAGAGACCAGAAAAACAGAAGGTTATAGGCTGCAAATGGATTTATAAACTCAAGCCGGGTATACCAGGGGTTGAAGCACCAAGATATAAAGCCCGTTTAGTTGCGAAGGGGTTTGCACAAACAGAAGGGGTTGACTATAATGAGGTGTTTGCTCCTGTGGTGAAACACGTGTCTATACGACTACTGTTATCAGCCGTGGTTCACCAGGATATGGAAATGGAACAACTTGATGTTAAAACGGCCTTTCTACATGGAGTTTTACAGGAAATAATTTATATGAGTCAACCCGAAGGCTATGTGGAGAAGGGTAAAGAGGATCATGTGTGTTTACTGAAGAAATCTTTGTACGGACTGAAGCAATCTCCTAGGGAATGGAACTACAGGTTTCATACATTTATGGTGAAGCAAAAGTACAAGAGAAGTGAATATGATCCGTGTGTTTATCTTAAAGGGTCCAATTCAGAAGACATGGTCTACTTACTCATATACGTGGATGACATGTTAATAGCATCTAAGAAAATGGATGTTATTGACAAGTTGAAGACATTGTTAAAGTCAGAGTTTGAAATGAAGGATTTAGGGGCTGCTCGGAAGATTCTAGGAATGGACATTTTCAGAGACAGGAAGAAAGGTGTGTTGAGGCTTTCACAGAGTGATTATTTGGTTAAAGTCTTAAAAACTTTTAACATGTGGGAGAGCAAGTCAGTTCAAACACCTCTAGGTCCTCAATTCAAACTACAAAGCCTAAGTGAAAAGCAGGAGTTGGAGCAATCAGAGTTTATGAGTAACATACCGTATGCGAGTGCTGTTGGCAGCCTCATGTATGCCATGGTAGGTTCCAGGCCGGATCTTGCTTACGCAGTTGGACTAGTTTGCAGGTTCATGGGAAAACCTGGTAAAGATCATTGGTTAGCTGTACAATGGATCATGAGGTATGTTAAAGGAGCGGCAGAGTTGAACTTAACTTTTACGAAAGGATCAGACTTCAGGATCAAGGGCTTTTGCGACTCAGACTTTGCATCAGATCTGGATCGACGCAGGTCAATTACAGGATATGTCTTCACTGTTGGAGGTAATACAGTCAGCTGGAAATCGGTTCTCCAGAAGGTTGTTGCTTTATTTACAACGGAAGCGGAGTACATGTCATTATCAGAGTCGGTCAGAGAAGCATTATGGTTAAAAGGGATTTGTGAAGAAATGGGATTTGAACAAGATGCAGTAGAGGTAAATTGCGATTCACAAAGTGAGATTTATTTGGCTAAGAACTATATGCATCATGAACAGACTAAGCATGTTTCTGTGAAATACCATTTTATTCGAGACTACATCTCAGATGGGGAAGTGAAAGTGTTGAAAATTCACACATCGGTTAATCCGGCGGATATGCTTACTAAGGTCTTACCTGGAGAAAAGTTCGAAGGGTGCTTGAAGACCTTGAAGGTTGTCGACATCTGAAGATCGTCGAGGGTCGTCTCCAGTTCTAGGAGATGACAAAGGGGGCCTCCGGGATCCAAGCGGAGGGTGAGTGAGCTGAGTTCTGGTCCATAAGGCTCAGTGGTAAGCTCGTTTCAGATGGTGGAAGGTTGTTCTGTCATTGGTGCCAGGATCGGATTTCACGGAGTATTGTCGTGTTCAGACATTAGGGTTGGTGAGACACGAACCAAGGTGGAGTTTTGTAGAAGATGGTTCGATCTCAAGTCAACCGGAGCTGAGTTATTGAGCTTCGAGAAGTTAGGCCCAATAACTCGAGCCAGACAGAAGCTGGGCCAGGAAATTGGTAGGCCCAAGTGACTGTTTGGTCAAACATATAAGAGCATGAGAAACGGATAAGGTTCCGTTGTAACAAACTTTTATCTTCTTCTTTCTCTGTTGTACTCTCGATCAATCACCATTGACGAGAACTCTAAGCTTCTGTAAAACAACTCCGAGCCATAGTGAATTCCGGGAATAATCTTGAAGAGAGATGTACCCTGGTTAATAGGGGAACTCTATAAACTTGCGTGTCGTAGTCTTTCTTTTCTCATTGCTTACCATCTTAATCTGTGAGTCGCGACACATCTTGAAAGATACGAGCTGTGAGAGAGCGAGATTGTACGAACGATCAAGCGGGAAGGATTGAGCTGGATCTGCAACATCTCTGTTTTTTTTAAAAAAAAATTGTTATTTCTATTGTTGAAGTAGCCGGTCACTGCTTCTCTTTTCAAAGCTTAACAAATTATTGTTATCCAGAGATTAGCTGTAATCTTTTATTTAGGAACTTTCTCTGACTTAACAAGGAATGTAATTAAATCTAAGAAAAATTCATGCTTTATTCGACTCTTTTTATTGTTGATTTTTTCGGATAGGGAGCTGATAGTCATGAAAGACGTATTTGAATCCGAATAGTTCACTCTCTAGCCGCCTCAAACCATTCAGAAGCTTCTTGTTATACAAATAGATAATCTGTGATCGGCTTAAAACAAGACCTTATATTTTTCGGTCTATAATCAATGAGGCTGGTGCACAATCTTACACTCCCATGTTCAAGAATCCCAACTTTCTTCCTCCAGTTTTATATACTTCCTAGGAACATAGCATCATCTCTCATTTTTCAGACCAAAGTTGTTCACAAGTCAACTGTGTGTTTAGAGCAATTTTGATACTATAATTTATCTCGTTCACGTCTGTAGTATTACCATTTACCACCAGCAAAGTCTGCACGATTTTCTTTGGAAAATGAAAGATTTCGTAGTGAATGTATATTGATAGTCGCTGACTCCAATATGAAAATTGTAATTACTCTATTCCATAAAAATCTCCTAACTTAGAACTCAACATTATCTCAACGTTCTTGAAAATTGTAATTACTCTATTCCATAAAAATCTCCTAACATAAAAATCTCCTAATAGTAGCAAATACCATTCCGGGAAATGTTCTAACCAAAGCTCCGGCACCAGCGGAAGCAAAACTAACTCCATGTTTTAATGTTATGTTCTTGGTATTATTGTAAATGCTCTGTTTTGTTCTGAATATAGTAGCAATTGCTCTGTTTCTATTTACCCCCCTCGATTTCAATTCGGTGGCAAGCTTTTAGTCAAGCTGAAAATTAGTCTTGAAACACAAGAAACTAGGATTCTTAAAAAAAAACAAAAAAAAAATTATGAAGCCAAATGCTTCACAATATTTACATAACTATTTAATTGGGCGAAAGATTGAGGTAGAACAAAAAAAAAACAAACACCCCGGATTATGAATCTTAGGTTCATGATTTAGAATTTGTAAAACTTGTACTAACGATCGAGAGAACCCAAAAGTTATAAGATTATAAAAAAAGAAACCAAAGGGGCAGCATTTGGCTTTTTTTTTTTTTTTTGTTCAACGGCATTGGGCTTTTACATCGATCATTAATAGCTTTGATCAAAGCCGACGTTTTCCAAAAATGGTCAAAATAACGAATAAAATATCATGGGAAATTGTAAAAACAGATAAGTCTCTTCTCAGAGATGTATAAAAGAAAGCCCTAAAGAGAAAGAGATAAAGAGAGAAAGTGAAGTTTTTTTTGCAATGCAGATTTCTATCAAGACGTTAAAGGGAAAGAGCATAAACCTCGAGGTTGAAGATAGCTCCAACACTATCGACCTCAAGATCCATGGGGAGCCGATACGTGAATTGGTTTTGCGACTGGGACCAGGTCTTGGTCGGGGTGCAGCAGCCATGACTATTTTTGTAAAGACTCTTACGGGCAAGACCTACACCTTCGAGGTTAAGGGGTCCGATACCATTAGAGAAGTCAAAGCAAAGTATGAGGAGATTGATGGCGTTCCAGTGGAACATCAGAGGCTAATATTTGCAAGCAAGTAGCTCGAGGACAGTCGCACGATAGCTGAGTACGATATCACACATGAGTCGACCCTTCACATAGTGTCTAGACTATGCGGTTGTTAAATGTTTTTTTTTTCCAACGTTTATTTTATCTATGTCATTTAAAGACTTGGTGTTTAATTTCTCTAACGTGAGAAGGAGAATAATGTTTTTTTTTAAAAACACTACCATTTCAGAAATAGTATTTCTACGTTAATACCAAAGAACAAGACTCATATATCAGCAGGAAAACGATAAGACATTCTCATCCAAAATCAAAGCCAAACGTATATATCTAAAACGTAGAATCATATTGCTCTGTTTTGTACTTAACTTTCATTATCTCTATTCAGGCGGCCCTGCGCCGGTCATTACCTTCGAAATGGCCTAATTAAAGCTTTACAAATTATTGTGGCCTAATAGTTTTTAGTTTTAATTCGATTCGTTCTACTATAATTAATATCTTAGTAATCTCAGTTAATCCTTTAAATTTTCGTTCTATACGTTTTTCATTCTTTAATTTTTCTATGAAATATCTATGTATATATGTTAACAATCAAGTTTGAAAATAATAATAAACCTTTTCTTTTCCTATCAAAGAACAAGATAAGAAGAAAAAAAAATAGCATTTCCAAAATAAAATGTTACTATGCATAAAAGTAGTTATGGATGTTGATTTAGAAAAGAGTATCGTTCCAATTAATATTACAATGATGTTAAAGCTGTTTAAAATAAGAGTTGGGAGGGTTGTCAAACTCTTATTAATCTATTATCAACTAAATGATAGATCTATTGTCAATATTTTTTAAAAATATTGACAAAGGCTATTAATCGTTAAAAAGGAATTGGGGGGGGGGGGTGATTATTCTGCGATCCAAAAGAACTATCTTCAATTACACAAAGTATAATTCAACCGAAATTACCTATGCCGGGGTATATAGACCGGTGTTGAAGAACTATATTTTACGTTGATGCCTGTCTTAAAAAGGATGAAGAAAAAGAAAACTAATAAGCTTTTAGATCTTAGGCTCATTGATAGAACTAATAATTCAATAACAACGCCCCCCTTTAATTTCTTTTAGTAATGAGTAGTGACTGAACACTAAAGAAAAATAAAAATTGCAAACGGCAAACTGCAAAATCGGAAATCCGGAAAAGAAACCAAAGGGCGGCATTTCCCTGTTCACAACGGTCGATCACTATAATAGCTTTAGACTTTAGTCAAAGAGACGTTCAAAATAACTAATAAATGATGTTACGGGAAAATTGTATAACAAATAAATCACTCCCAAAAAAAATAAAATAATAAATAAATAAATAAATCACTCCCCAAATATGTATATATATAAAAGCAAACTCTAAAGAGAGGGAGAGAGAGAGCAGAAGTCGGGCTTGCAATGCAGATTTCGATCAAGACGGTGGAAGGAAAGAGCATAAACCTAGAGGTGGAAGATACCTCTAAAACCATCGACCTCAAGATCCATGGACCCACCCGTCAACTGGTTTTGGATCTGGGTCCGGATCCTGGTCCGGATGCAGTCATGCGGATTTTTGTATCGACTATAAAGAACAAAACGTTCAACCTAGAGGTGAAGGGGTCCGATACCATTAAAAAAGTCAAGACCATGATCCATGATCAGGGGGTCCACCAGTGGACCAGATGAAATTGAACTATCTTGGGACGAAGCTCAACGATTTTCGCACCGTAGCTGATTACAACATCAAGCCGGACTCGAATCTTGTCATTATGCAGAGTGGTTGCATTTGCTAAATTTCTACCTTTGTATTCCCAAAGTTTAATCAGTACTTTTCTTAGAGTTTCTGTAATCAGTATTCTCTGGAGTTATATTTGTTTAGACCATTGAAAAAATAGAACGAAATATTTAATTCTAATTATAAGAATAAAATAAGAGTTCAGATAAGTATCGAATGTACGGTTGGAAAGTTATTCTTTTAGTTAAAGTCACCTAAATTGTTTTTTTGTTCATCACTTCATCTGATGAGCACATGTGCATGCTAAAGAAAGATATTTACATATACTATATAACTTCATTCATAAAGATTCAGAAGACAAAAAAAAAGTAATGGGCGTAATTAGATTGTAAGACGTATTGATAGAGTAAAGTTTATACAAATATTTATTTCTTTTACACGGTCGAATAACAAAATTCTCGGAACCAACCCAAAGAGGCATTTGGTTTTCTTCACAACGTTTGATTTTTAATAGCTTATAGTAGTCCACATGACGATTTCCCAAAAAAGTTAAACAAATGAAAAAAAAAAATGTCATGGGAAATTGTTTTCACAATTTCCAAAGAATGAATCTATAAAGGAAGCCCCTAAAAGTTCAGATCTTCTTACGCATAATTATTTTGGAAGTGTTTGAGATTAAATCGTCCAAAGGAGAAAAATGCGACATATTCTAGATGTTGTAATGTGATATGGTGTGTCCGACTTGAGCCCAGAGGTTGAGGTATCCAACACTATCAAAATCGTCAAGGACAATAAAGGCGTTCCAGTGGCTGATCAGAGGCTTGTCTTTCACGGTAAGCAGCTTGAGGATGGCCGCACCATAGCTAATTACAACATCGAGAATTAGTCGATCTTTAACATAATCTTTCGTGTCGCTCTAATATGCCATAAATCTGATCAAAATTTTTGTTTTGTTTGTTCTCGTATCTCTCTTTTCTTTGAATTTAAGGCAATCTGATTGGGGGCCGGATCTGGGGACAACCTGATGAAACATCCGCTTATAGTCCCCAAAATTTTTCTTTAGTTATTTACGAATTTTTCAGCCCCAAATCACAAAAAAAATTTATTTGTTCTTAAATTGTTTCTAGCCCCCAAATTCTCAGATCCGAATAATCTTAGTTTTTCCAACATTCTTTGACACATTTTTTTCCCATTTGTTTTTCCTATATGGTACTCGATAATGGATAACTTGTGCGTTTGTATCGTACGTCAAACTGATTTTTGGTTTCTTTTTAAAGTCATGATTAGTTTTTTTTTTTTGGGCCCAAGCAACTGTCATCGTAACTCAATAAGCTCGTTTTTTGCTTCCAGTTATCTTACTCATCCCATCACATTCACCAGTTCTTGCTATTATTAATACAAAGAACATGATACGACAAAAAAAAAAGAACATGATACGACTAGACAAAATAGTAATTACCTCTTTTGTTGTCATAATTATCTATCAACTAATTATAATTTAAAACGTTATAAAGTAGGTTATGAATCTTGTGATCGTATATATGGTAATTTAACAAGTTTATACACTTAAGGCGGATGACGGACGTTATCCAAATAGGAAAAAAAGGAATAAATAAAACAAATTCTTAAACTCGCTCAAAAAGAAAAAAAAAAGTAGGATATGATAGTATATATGCATTATACACCGTCTATATTCCGTATCTTTGATAAGAGATAGTCTTCTGTCTACTTTAGTACATCTACCTCTAGATCAGGGTTAAAAAGGAGTTTTTTTTTTTCCTTCCAAACTTTATCGAAGGAGACCATAAAGAGAGACGGAGAGGTCGGTTTGTTTTGGAGTTAGGTCTGAGGTTTTCAATTCTGTACATTTCTTTTTTCACTTGTTAACTGGTGCAATATAATGCATATTTCTATCGAGACGGTGAAAGGAAAGAACATTAACCTAGAGGTTAAGGATAGCTCCCAAACCATCGACCTCAAGATCCATGGACCCACCCGTCAATTGATCCTTCGTCCGGGTCCGGGTCGGGATGCAGCCATGATGAATTTTTTATCGACTTTTGAGGGGGAAACATTCAGCCCAGTGGTGAAGGATTCCAGACCATTGAAAAAGTCAAGGCTATGATCCATGATCTAGGAGGCCCATCAGTGGACCAACTCTGATCTTTCATGGCATGAAGCTCGAAAACACTCGCACCTTAGCTGACTACAACATCAAAAGAGGGTCGAACCTTGTCATTATGTCGCCTCTTTGCGGTTGCTAAAACTAGGGTTGGAGCGCGGATTTTATTTTATATTTTTATGTGTTTTATATTTTTATATGTTTTAAAAAAAAAATAATCTGTTGGATAAATTTTTTATAGTTTAATAGTTTTTTTCTATATTTGCATTGTACAATCCTTATTAGTGTTTGTATATAATAACAAATTTTCTTAATTATATTATTAATTTCTGTTAATTTTTTTTATTTCATGTACTTTTATATATTGTCTGTCACTATTGTGTGATTTTTATTACAGTATTAAAATTATTTTTTTTTGTTAATGCTCTACACGTTACGCAGTAATAATTTTTAATCATTTATTCTTACTTTTTTTGAAATTTAAACATCATATTTATCCATTTTTGTTAATTTTTTTTTCTTCTTCATTTTCATATTTTCATATTTTGATATCTTTATCTTCTGTTCTCTTTCTTTGTTTTCATATTTTTCAAAATTCTTTTTCATCAGCTTTGTGTTCTTTTTTTTATTATCCATATTCCTTTTCATGGTCTTTAATTTTTATTCTTTTTCATCTTTTTAATATCTTCTGTTTTTTTTGTATTTTGATTTTTCTTCTTTTTTCTATTTTTCTTATTATTTTTCATTATTTTTGCTTTTTTTTAATTATCATCATTTTAAAACATTTTTCAATTTAATAATTTATTATTTTTAAGAATATATATATATTTAATCCAGTTAGTATTACAATGTTTTTAATTATTAATATCTAATTATCACTTATTTTTTATTTATACTATAATTTTTTTAATTTAATTTAATTTATACTAAATATATTAATAACAAACATTAATATATTTATTAAATGCATACTTTAAATATACTTAAATGTTAAGTTTTATGAGTTTGCTGATGTGGATAGTCTAGATGGAGAGAAAACTCTCTCATTATATAATAGTTGGCTCTGCTTCATGAAACATTGATTTTTTTTTTAGAATTTTTTTACACTTATGAAACATTTAATTCTTACTTTTTCTATATAATTTTTTTTTCTATAACCAAATAACCATGCGACATTGATTAAACACAAGAAAAGCGCCTCACAAAAAAATATGATAAAAGCTAGATCCGATATTGCGGCAAGGAGCTCCAAGACGGTCACACCTTAGCCCACTACAACATTCATTTGAAGTTGCATCTGAGGTAGCGTCTCATCTGTCTTCAGTTACGGGATTTACATTTTTTTTTCTTTCTCGCTGGGTTTTTGCTCTTTTGGGTCTTATTTTCTTCCTATTTGTATTGACTCTAAACGCAGAGATTAGGGTTCGATCCTATGAACAGTACTTCATCAGTTTTATATTAAAGTCTATAATTAATCATCTCTTATTCAAATAAAATTGAATGTGCAACAAGGGAGAAAGCTAAGCACATGACATGAAGAACGTTTTCTTGAGGATCGATCACTCTTGTGGATAAGTAAAAATCATCGAACATAGCAACATTTTTATTTTTAGTTTATATGAAGATAAAAATATTTTTAGAAAAAGTTAACCAGAAAACTGAAATATTTGTAATTTCAAGCAAAATATGACTTATATTGTAAAGGACTAAGATAGAATCATACCAATACGCCAAAAAACACACACACACATACACACATTAATTGGTAATGGAATATGGTTGTTCATGTTTAGCCCATTGAACAGTCAGTAATGGGACTTTTAAGTTTTACTAATATATCATTTTGGCCCAATGAATTGGTATATGAATGTCAATAACATGGCCTATGCTATTTTCTTGGATAGTATACCAAAGAGGCACAAGTGTCTTTACAACGGTCGAGACTCAAGAGAGGCGACGTTTTCCAAAGCCGTCAAAAGAATAAATGAAATCATCATGGGAAATTGTTAAACAAATAAATTCCACCAAAGGTCTACAAAACGAAACCCTAAGAAATTTTTCGGGTCAAAGTTGAATCTTCTTTCTTTTGGGCTATAAAGTTGGATCATTTTTGGTCTTTCAGTTTTATGTAACAATTTCCAAATATTCTTGTGAACCAATTTTCTTTGATTTACTCTCACTTGTGATTACTACGTAGCAAAATGCAGAGTTCTATCAAGATTGTGAATGGAAAGACAACGATCAATCTAGAAGCCAATAGCTCCAAAACCATCGACCTCAAAATCGATGAAGTCCCGACCCGTAGTTATTTTAGACCGGGGCGTCGTCATGGTGAAGACATGCATATTTCTAAAAAGACAGTGGATGGGAAGACGACTATGACCATAGAGGTTGATAGCTCCAAGACCATCGACCTCAAAATCAATGAAGACTCGACCCGTTCAAATCTTCGACCGGACGTTCGTCACAAAGAATCCATGCAGATTTTTGTTAAGACTTTGACAGGGAAGACCATCACCTTAAAGGTGGAAAGCTGTGACACCATCGACAACGTTAAGGCCAAGATCCAGGATAAAGAGGGCATTCCGCCGGACCAGCAGAGGCTGCTTTACGCTGGCAAACAGCTTGAGGATGGTCGGATATTGGCTGACTACAACATCAACAAGGATGCGACCATCCACTTGGTACTGCGTCTCTAAGACTTGACGGCTAATTTGGTGTTTTATGTTCGTATCTTTCTTTTCTTGTAATACAATGTCCAACTAGTGGAGTTTAATAAAGAATCAAAGCTTTTAATTTGTGTCTATTGTTTGTTAAATTTTTTCTTTTTTTTGTATCATTTCTTAGTTGTCTTTCTGATGTGTGCTTTACTTCAGTTGTTACTTGTTGGCTGCGTTGAATTGGTTAAAAATAATGAGTATCTCCTTTTGTTTTGTTTTGCATTTCCTTTAATTTACCTGTTATGGGTCTATAAATTAAAATTGAACGTAAACATCCTAAAAGAAAGAAATAGCCTTTGTTGAACAGTAGGATAGTTAAATCAAAAATAAAGCACGAACTCGGGTAAATTAGGGAAAAAACGAACGAAGTACATTGTTTTGAATTTTTCGATCCATTAACTAACAAAATGGTTCACCAAAAAACATTTATATATATATATATATATATATATCAATGTATATTAGTGTCATACATTCAAATCAAGGAATCTGAAATAATTTGTTGATACTGTATGGGCCAACCACTAGAGTATCCGACATGTGCCCACCATTCCAAATTAGATTTGCAAATTGCTTATAAGTATTTTGTGTGAGATGAAGTGAATCCCAAAATACATAATCACTAGGATTCTCACATACTTTATATTCCTTCACGATTCTCTTCCCTCCACAGCTGAATACTCCTCTCCACTTCCCTGTTCCACAACATGCTTCTTCTCCTTCTTTAAACCCTTTTACAAATCACATAAAATTATGAATATATATTTTCAATTTTTGATGAGCCCTTTTGTGAATATTCAAAGTGCGTCCAATGTTTAGAAGGATTCAAAAAACGCCCACCAAAATTCACAACGAACCCACTCACCGAATTTAGAAGGATGATGCATTCTGAGTCTAAGGCTTTTGTTCATGTCAAAGAGGGAGAACTTGAAGCCCTTGACTTGTCTTTGCATCTTAAACAAGAGATTTAAAAGAGCTTTGTTATGCATTTCTGCTAATCTTGAAGCGTCTCTTAAGCAAGACTCATTCTTTGGTTCTAGTATTCGAAGAGCTGGAAAACAACCCAAATCCGGGACATTCAAGAACCCGAATTTCCTACCTCCAATCATGTATATTTCCTGTTACAAAACCATATAACCAAAATGGAATGCAAAAATAAGGTTTATATGATGATAGTAATAATGATAATGATAATGATGATGATGATAATGATGATTGTGAACTTACATGAAGGAAAGTAGTCAAATTACCAATGACAATGTCAACATGTTGAGACATTGAAATGGAAAGAGATTGATTGGTCAAGAAAGGGCTTGAGTAGTCATTGCTCCCTATGCTTATCAAGTAGACAGCTCTTGAGATTCTCTTCTTGCTTTCTTCTTTACCAAATTTTCTCCTCCACAATCGCTCCACTTTCTTATAGTGATCCAATTGTGTTCTCAAACTTATCACCTTAAATTAATTATTCGGAATTGGTCACCACTTTGATTAACATAGAATAATACATCTCACCTAACCTTAAAATATAACATTTAGTTGTCCTAAATAAGTAAGTGGATGCTACAACTTTTCTTTAATAATAAAGGAAATTTTATTATAAAGCCAAATAAAGCATGTAAAAATACAAAACAACTCGTAAAGAGATTGTTCAACTAATTTAGCCACAATAATCGGGTCAAAGATCAAAATCCACTGATCCATATGGAATCATTTTACTAATATTTTAATATATTAAAAAAAATTAACTTCAATCATATTTCTAGATCAATCAATCATAGCAAACTTCCATGTGCCGTGTGTGTACGATATATAGATGAAATATAATGCAAAACTATTGAAAAATCCAAAAAAAAAAGATAAATAAACTATACGTACCGAACCTTGGAACGTTTCTACGAGAGCACCAGCTCCAGCAGATGCAAAGTTGACGCCGTAAAGCTTCTTTTGACTATCTCCCGGTTCCAAAAACGGCGGAATTAATGGCAAATTCGCATATTCCGCTATCATTAACGAACATTTCCGTCAATATAATATTATTTAAATAGGCCAAGAGAATAATAAAAATATATAAAACCTTCTCACCGATGAAATCGGAGATGAGACGGCCGTCGGAGAATCTTCCAGTGGGGAGGCCAAAGAATGTTTGACCATAAGGTGGGAAATTAGCTTGGTCAAGTGTAGTGGTATTTATGTAATTATTGTTTCCTGCATCCAAGAATGAGTCTCCGAAGATGAACAAAGCCGTCACATTATTATTGTCACCGTCGTGAGACAACTTTGCTTCCGATTCTCCGGCGAGAAAAAGAGTGTTTGAAGAGAAGATAAAGAAGAAGAAGAAGAAAGAGGATATAATTCTTCTTGTGACCTTCTCCATTAATGTTGACTCTCTCATTCACCACAAAAATTCTAAAGACTCGTGTGTGTGTTTGTGACTTTGTACGTGCATATATATAGACCAAAGTATTTGCTTTTCTAATCTAAACTTGTAGACATGTCGACAAGACTATGTATATATTTTATAATATAAAAAAAAGTGTGTGTCCTCATTTATATACAAAATTACTTTTAAAGAAGTCAAATGTTTGGGTCTTTTTTTAACTCCAAATGGTTCGATTATTATTATTAATTAATGTATCACCGTAAGATATCAACAGTTTTTGGAGAAAACAAATGATACTTATGTATAGTTTAGTTATCATTCATGCACAATAATGTTTCATTTGGATTAGAGTTTTAATAGTAAGACAATGTCAACAGTAATGAGAAAACTGAAAACATAGTTATCTATCAACTATGTCTTTCTTTTCTTCTCCATAAACTTGTTTTCCAAAAATCAAATTAAATTTCCTGATATGAGAATATGTCTTCCCTTTCTTTTGAAAACAATTTTTTTTGTTACTAACTACCACCTATATATGGCTATAAAAACACGTATATATCTATGTTTGTGTGCATATATATTAATATACAGATGGGTGAAAAAGACAGAAAGAAGCAGAAGTGTCCAGAAGAGTGATTCAACTTTTTTGTTGTCTCATAAAAAAGGGTCACGAGAAAGTCACAAACTCACCGGTTACCATTTGCAAAGAAAGTGCAACCTTTAGATTCTTCTTCTGCCGTTTTTAACGACGTCGCTTCGGCGTTTTTTTCTTCTGGATTCATTGTATGAATAACAAAAAGTGGCTCCCTTTTCTAGGCAAGCAATGTCAAAAATTTAAAATTATACACGCAATCTCACCGATTTCTGATCACAAAATTTACGATAACCGGTCCCTGTTTTTTGCTTCGGTTCGACTCTTACCGGTCCCTGTTTTTTGCTTCGGTTCGACTCTTACCGGTCCGTAGTAGCATCCAGATAAAACAGGGGAGTAGTTCAACTTCAACATATTAATTAATCCATGACAATGTTAAACAAATTTTGAAACACAAACTCGAAGATTCACTACAAAGAGTTCGAAACATTTTTAAAACAAGAAACTACAGAATCTTTTAAAATTAAGCCTCTATTTAAACTTCATCAGACCCTTATTAGCATGGAAAGAGGTAGAGGTTTATGTTGCAATGCAAACAAGCTTCAGGTGTCTTATAACCATTCCCCAACAACAACTCCTGAGAGACACAGAGACAGCAAGAAGATGAAAATAACAGATTTTAAAAAGTTTGGAGATTGATGTTGATGCGGGAGACTCACTAACACGCATGCTTATTTACATGAAACTGGATCTCTTTAGAAGACTCCTCCAATCATGGAATCGATCTCATCAATGCTCCATAGGTCCATAGGGTTTAAACCATTGTCCTGAGTCGCCACACCATCTCCGTTGAGGAAATCAAGTGAAGACTCCCATTCAGTGTTGTTGTAAGGTGTCTCAAAATCCATGGACTTGAGCTTCTTAGCTGGATTTGCTTCCTCGACAAATACAGCAGAGTTGTTGTTGTTGTTGTTGTTGATAAACGCAGAAGATATCTCAGGAGTTATTGGAGCTTGACCGCTCCAACCAAACTCAGAACAGTCGAATGAATTACTACCCTGGTCTGAGCTGAAATACTGATGATACCCATTACCTCCTACATCGATGGTGTTTTTCAGACCAAACTGATTGTTGCTGTTCACTTGGTGTTTCTCCTCCACGAAACACATATTGTCAAAGGAGTTGTCGAAGTTCTGAACCAAAGCTGGACTTGGATTTGAGTTTGGTTTAGCAACTGGTTTCTGAGAACTGACCTTCGCAGGGCGTTTCTGAGAGACGGTAGGGTTTTCCTCTGGGAAATTCACCTTAGCTTTGGATCCACGGATTCTTCTTGCTGCAGCATCGTAAGCTCTTGCAGCTTCCTCAGCTGTCTTGAAAGTTCCAAGCCAGATTCTTGCACCTTCCCTTGGATCACGAATCTCAGCAGCCCATTTGCCCCAAGGACGTTGCCTAATCCCTCGGTACTGATTCTTCCTCTTCCTCTTTGAAGATTTCTCAGCTTGTCCTTTAAAGTCTGCAACTTTCTTACCAAAGGCTGAATCTGATGGTGGAAATAACAACAAACAACAGAGTTCTTAGACGACTCATCAACAGATTCAAATCAATTTCACCACACGAATCAAGCCTCGTATGCCCCTAAACAATACTCAAAATCCTAAGCATAACGATATTCAATGAATCGATAACTCTAAGCTGATAAACCATTAAAGGTCAAACTTATTTCTCAAACTTCAATTTCACACCAAAGCTACCGAGCCTTGATCATGATAGCTCAGAGTAAGCGATAGGAAAAGCAATAAAAATCTCTAATTATTTACCAGAAGCTGCGGAGGAGACGACGGGTTTCGGAGACGCGGTGAAAACAAACGGTTTCACATCGGCGAAGACATCATCGACATCGAAATCATCATCGCAATCAATGGACGAATCATCCTTGAAACCCTGGAAATCAGCCTCGAACTCATCGTCAAGATCAAAGAAATTCGAACGCTTCTTCGAGCTTCTCTTCAATCCCTTCACATTCTTCTTCAGATCCGGCCAGATAAATTCGCTAGTAACGCGGCGAGACCTCGGCGGCGGAATGAAATCGGAGATTATAGCTCCTCCACACATGGCGGCTCACACAAGCGTCACTCTTGAGGGTGTAAATGTTTAGAAACAGAATCTTAGCGGCGAAATGTAAAATAATTAACTCTTTTTGGGGTTTATCTTTTCTTTTCCTCTCTCTTCAGCAATTTGCTTTGTTCATCAGAAAAAAAAAGCGTAAGAGAAATGGCCTTTTTAGCTTAAGATGAAGAAAGCGTTATTTATTATTATACCCTAAACCTGAACTGTTATTTACGATACTACCCTTCTACTTTACATTCATTAACCTCAGATAGTCAGATTTGTCGCTGTTGATTAGGATTGTGGTAACTTGGTAAGTAAGTAAATACTCTAAATAAGATTAAATCTAATTGTTAGAAAACAAGAGTAAATTTTAGTCCTTTTTGACTGCTGATAGAAAAATAGTCTAAAGCATTTCATACCTAACGGCTAACGTTAGGACATGTGAAGTAGTGAGCACTCTTATGGGGTTCATCAGATTAAATAAATATTTTTTTTTTCGTTTTGGTGATGAACTCTGGTTAAATTAGAGGTTCTAGTATTAAACCCGTTAATGGGATTCATCCGAATATTTTATTATTACTTTTTTTGAAAATATTTTTTGTAATTAAAATAAAAATCACTTATTAAAAAAAAGAATACAATATATTGCAGATGAATACAATTTATTAAAAAAAAATTCAAACACACAATTTTTAAAATATATTGATATATTAATAAATTCAAACTATAACATAATTCACAAAATACATTGAATTGTTTTCAAGAGTTTAAGCGTGCTCCAAAGTAGTGGATAACAAAAGAATATAAAAGATAAAGATAGATGAACTAAACCCTAAGCCCTAACGTGCTGCGTGCTGCAACGTACATTCTCGAGCTCTTTCATCAAACCCCGACTTGTCTTCTTTGTACATCTTCGCTTTCTCTTCATCGTAGTAGTCCCCCTCACCCAATTCTGGGTTGCTCAGCATCTCATGAATTTTTGTGAGAATCTTATGGATGGTGTAATTGGGCGAGAAGTAATCGGTAGTGAGCATCCGTAGGAAGATATGTCCACGATCTCCTACGTTGGGGTGAAAGACCTTTGTTCTGAAGAAGACCTTGGGTGGCTTGGGTATTCAGGAGGAAAGTGCATGGCAATTTGGAAGACTCCGTTCTCGTAAGGCGATTCTGCTGTCCAAAAAGCAGAGCCTCCCAATAACTCATATCTCCATCAACGGGGCCTAATCAAATGTGTCAAAGAAAAAAAATTAGTAGATTACAAGTCTAAACTCGGAAACAACATATTTAAACATAATACTACAACGAAATACATGTACTGTATAGCGGGCTCTTAACCTTCTCAATTTCCTTTTTCTGCTTCGTGAGGGATTTCTCCTAGTACGGGACTGAACTGTTGTTTGCATCTTCTGCCCAAAACAGAAGGGGATCAGAACAATACAAACAGAATGGCAAACAACTACACGATTGAGTATACACCTAAACTACAACAATTTCAGTTCAACATCACCTAAACCTAAACCCGAATGATGCCACTCACATAAATCAAATCAGATCACATATTTCAAACAGCAAATCATACTACATATATGAAGCATCATCGATATACCCTCTAAACCTAAACCCAACTGAGGCAAATGGAAGAAACCGCAAATGAAACCCAAAAATAAACCGCAATGCAAGTGTAATAAACCGCAAATGAAACCCAAAAATAACGGCACACAAAATTTTCCCCAAATTTCATGAAACCTTAAAGTTCATCGCAACAAATCCATCACATATATCATCAAGCATGCAATCCAGTCCGAAATAGAGCTAAACCGCAACAAAAACTATGTTTTCTACCAAAATTGCAACCCCGAAAGAAAAGCCCCAAAAATTTTCCCCCATATAAAAAACCATAATTTCGTCGATTTGAAATTCACGTAAATCAGTCAAATACCATACGAAAAACCGATTACGGTATCAATTAAGAGGCAAGCATCCGTAATCCACCCAAAATCCCCAAAAAAAAACACCGATTTTGGAATTCCAGTTTTTCCCCAAATATACGAAACCCTAATCCTACGAATTCGTTAAAAAATAAACCGAGAACTGAAGACCAAAGGATTACCTTGACGTTCAGACGGAAACGCGTTGCTACGATTACCAACACACCGGAAAAATTCACCGGTTTGAACGGAATCGACGGATTCTCGAAATATCGCCGGAGAAGGGAACGAGAGAAAGAAAAAATTATCGGGAAAAGAGAATGAATATTGGGCCGATAGTTTTTTTTTCCTCCCCCAAAATTTCCCTGATTTTCCTCCAATCCCCTCAAGACACGTGGATAAGAGACGGGTTCATCAGGTTCAACCGGATGAACCGATCTGTCCAAAATGGGCTTTTTTTCTTTTTTTAAATCAGTTTTGCATATGATTTCGAACCCAAATATGAGGATGAACCCCCACTGGACATGGCCTTAGGTTTGGTGAGTTTTACAAAGGTCTATTTCTTTTACTTTATTTGACAATTTAACTCATATTAAACTATAATGTAAATTTAAATATATGAAATCGATTCAATCTTTTGATAAATTAGTTTGAGGCAATCTTTATTTTATTGTTTTTTACTAGATAATCGGATGATCAATTCCAAATATTAAAAAGGGTAATAATTTTTTTGAATGATGTAACTTAAATGATTTTATTAAAGTATACTGTATGTATATATAGTTATCTGCTTTGAATGTTTTCTTATAAAAGTGAGAGAAATTTTTTATTAGTATTGTTAAAATATTTGTCTATACTAAAAACTATAATAATGTATGTATTATTCTTAGTAAGAATCTAAGTTTTAGATTTATGGTATTTTCAATAATTAATTATTTATAATAAAAAGTAATATACTGATTGAAAGTGAAATTAGATGGCAATGAAGTACTTGTTTGACTTGTTTGTGGCCTTCCAACTAATAATAAACTTTACTAGTTTACCCTAAATTAGGTAGCTGAATTTTATTCCAAAATAAATAAAAAAATTTAAATATCTCTAGATCTGTATTCACTTTTTTTGTCTTGTGATTACTATTTAAAACAATAAAGGATATACTTGTAATACTTTCTCTTGATATACATTGCAGTATTACACAGTAAATACTTGTTGATTTCCACATAGTAGGAGCCAACACACAACAATTCGTTTGAAAAAATTAAGATGAACAAATAAATAAAAAAGTAGAAAGAATTTAAAGTTTAAAGAATATTTACGAATATACGTGTAAAACACGTACGTTTCTTGAAGCTTTTTGAGCAAGTTGATAGGATTGGGTATTTTATGACAAGTTTTTTTGTCGTCTTATGACAAACAAAAAATTAACAATTCTTTGTCGTTTTGTTATATGTAGTTGATGATGCATTCCAATTCATTAATATTCTTAAAACTAAGTTTAAAGCTTCTTTACTAATTTGTTCACTCAGTTAAAACCATTTTTTGTTTGACCAAATCTAAAAAAAATTATCGAAAAAAATATCATGTCATAATCCAATTAATTTTTTTAGTATTTTGAAATTCAAATTTTTTTATCAGTTAAAACGTTTACAAATAGTTAATTATAATCGAACTAACATAGTCAATTTCAGAATGACGGAATTAGGTAATAAAGAAGGGATCATTTGACCTTTGTGTATTTCTTAAAAAATCATATATATTTGTACTTTTTAAAAAATAGATGAAATATTAAAAAATTAACTTAATAAACTCTGTAAATTTGTTCAGAATACATTTTAATTAAAATTTACCTTAACTCGGTCAATTCTCAACATAATAAATTAATTCACTCAAACTAAATTTGTTAGGTCAAATTATAAATTAGGTAATATTCGGTGCATATGCAGTTGTAAAGGAAATATAAATATATATATATATATCTATTTTTGGTAAAATATATTTATATTTGCTATCATTGTTTTACTAGTGTATACAGTATACACATACATCTATTTGTGAATATCATGTATACTGTATAGTTAGTTGTACTGCGTCAATATATAAATAAGTACATTCGTTCATTTTTATCATCCGAATACGTATATTCGTATATATTTTTTTTCGACGTCGTACATTCGTATATAGCGATCAAATTGGGAACGCAAAGACAAGCGAGGTAGGGTCAGATTCTTTTTCCCGGATTGAGACAGGTTCCTAAAATTAGCTTATTTCAAAGACACAAAAGATGATATCATCCATGGTGCAATTATTATTATTATTTTTTTGGATAAAAAGCATGGTTTAATGCCAATTATTTGTTTCACTATTTAATAATTGAAGTAATTATGTACACAGTATTTGTTTCACTATTTTAAGTTTTAACTTTTAATAATTGAAGTAATTATGTACACAGTGTAATCGATTCTGAACTTAGCTTCTCATTAATCAAACTTACGTACAACTTATATTTCTTGGGCCGAATAGCTCGAAGAGTGGGCTTAATAGGTTGAGTTTCTCATTCGCATTTAGTTAAGTTATTGGCCTTTTTTACTTGGACCGATTTTAAAGTGGCCGAGACTCTGAATCTGTTATTCTAACTTTATCTATTGGTAGTAAAAACAGCATTACATATGGAGTCAGATTTCCAGCGTGATGTAACTAAAATTGTTCCTCATGCTCTAATATGTTAGAGCATCTGTATTGGGGGTTCACGAGGGGTTTTAAGGTGAGGTTCATATGTTTTTTTGATTTAAAAAAAATGAAAAAAACCTAGTATACTTAAAACCGGTTGTTAATTAAGAGTTTTTAGAACCATTTTTAGAAGGGTTCATAACTGATGTGTCAACTTCTAATTCGCTGCATCTAGAAAAGAAAAAAAAATTTGATGCTCTCTCTCCTCCTGTACTTTTCTTTGCTTCTTATTTTTTAAACCCTTTATAAGTTCACCAGTAGGTGAAAAATCTCATGGGTTCTAAACTTTTATATAATCAATTTTTTATATTAAAATAATAGTTATGAATCCCTTTATGAGGTTTACCATTGTAGATGGTCTTAAGGATGAAACTATTCATCACAAACATGGTGCATATAAAACCTATGAATCTTTTTTAAGCGGATAAAATTTTCCGTTGTAAATCGTTTTGTAATTGTTTACATAATTAATAACAGCTAATAATAATGTAGAAGAAAGAAACATGAAATACGCTATATTGTAAGCAGATCCCAGAAGTCAGAATACATTCAACACGTGACTAAATCAGGTGTTCATATCTGAGACCAAAGTTGGTTTATGACCATACATAAAC
Source organism: Eutrema salsugineum (assembly GCF_000478725.1). Lineage (NCBI taxonomy): Eukaryota > Viridiplantae > Streptophyta > Magnoliopsida > Brassicales > Brassicaceae > Eutrema > Eutrema salsugineum. The sequence continues at coordinate 801,832 of NW_006256486.1, forward strand.
AAATATCTCCATGTATAAAAAACAAATCGAATCACAAAGATTTTCCACTAAAAATACTATTTTATCCACTTCATATCCGTCATGCTGAGATCTAATCTGAATATGATTTTGAATAATATCATATTTGCTTTTGATTTGTGAATATGACACTTAAGAAAATTGTTTATCTGATTAAAAGCATCTCGAATGTATAACTTCATATTTTTTTCTAATTTGGAGTAATTCCATTTTTTACTCTTTTTGAGATTGGAATATGAAGTAGGGTTGGAGAGAATCCTCTAAACTCTATTTTACAATAAAATTTGAAGTGGGATTGGAAATGGTGTAAATAAAATTTAACTTCAAACAATCTGATAATTTTGAAAGCCATTATAAAAATAAATAAAAATTCTGACAATTTTAATGTTCTTACTCAATCGGTAGCTATCCCACCTAAGATCACCATATATAAACCGTCCAATTAACATTTGACAATGGAGATACAATTTAATTAACATATCTCTTCTAGATATCTATGTATGTATTAATAAGGTATTTAAACAAACAATAGTAACTAATCAGTGAGGTGGATGATTGCTTTAAGGGACAATAAATAGCCGGCGTCGCCGCCGGAGATTATCCAACAAAATCTGATTTTGGCTTTTACCGGCGCCGGAGTTACAGCGTCTGTAAGAAGCCAACATCAACTTCGTCGAAGCCTCTAATTCTATCTTCTCATCGATCAAAATCTGACTTTCTCTACACTCTCTGCTACAAAATCCTAAGTCTCCTCTGTTTTCACCAAAACAACAAATGAAAAAGAAAAAAACAATTGAGAATAAAAAAAATAATAACAATCTTTATATTATAAATGGGTTTCATAATCTGATCAATCATGATAATGTTAGAGAAAATTTCGTATACCTGTACATGTAAACATCTTTGTCTTGACGGAGCTGTTTCATACATAGATGACACGTTTTGAGGAAACAGAGTTCTGAGATGTTTGGATTGGGTCGGTTCGGTCTCAGGGAAGATTTGATCACTATGTTGTTTAGTTTTTCTTTTGAATCTGTTGTCACAAGTTGTAATCCGACAGAGATTTTAGTCATTCTATCTCTAGCAGGGAATTGAAAATCCAATTACAAAAAGAAAGAAAGAGAGAGAGATGAAGTGGAAGATGTTCCACGGAATAGAATTTGGGAATATATATATTAAGAGGAATTTTCACTGTAGTGATGTGTCTTTTATGTCTCAATTAAAATGTGAGATATTATGACCCCTTTTTTCTTGTCGGAAATTACTACCTTTACTATTTTTTTAATAATAAAAAACACAATACGTTCTCAGGAAATATATTTCAACTAACTAGCAAATAACAGTAAACTCAAATCCAAAAATTTAAAAATATGCTGAAATCCAATATTTATACTGTTGTTGACAAACACCTTGCCAACCTCGGTGTCTTTGAGAATACTTTTTTGTTATCAATTTGTTTGGATTATATCCGAAATTCCAGAATGATTTATTTTCACCTTCACTTATGTCTAATGTTTTCTTTTTCTTTTTGTTACTTTTGAATAATTTAGCACGACACTAATTCCCGAAAGATTGACATGGTAATTACAAGAAAACGTGTTTTGTGAATACATCGCTAGCCGTTAGCTTTGGTACCAGTAACTTACGACCGAGCATTAAAATAATAATTAGCATATTTAAGTCTGTCACGTTTCACATGCTTTTATTTTCAGAACATCATATCACATACATAAAGAAATAAACATAACAGGCCATCCATCACTTCATTTCAATTTACAATAATTGAAAATTTTCAATATCCATCCTGTCCCACTTCTGTTCAACTTTTTTTTAATATACGCTAACAAATTTTTATTATATCAACCAGAGATTTTAAGCTGGTTGTTAGAATGTTCTCTTTTTTGGTAAAGGAAGCTGGTTGTCATATTAGATAAACATAAACCGCACAACATGAACTTTTTATGAACCAATTTCTTCTAATCAAAAATTAAAACCCGCAGTAATTATAGAATATTATATTATTGATGACTTGAGACTTGAGAGTTGAGAGATAAATTTTGAGTAATGATTGCAAGTCACATAATCTCTCTCTCTCCTACCAAAATCTTCTGGATATGCACTAGAAAAATCAGAGACGAGCTATGTCTGTGTATAGCCAAAAAATTGGTGTTTTTAATATCTATACAAGGTAATGAAAGCATTCAGAAAAAGCTTTAGGAAGAAAAAGAAGAATACAGCTTTACTTTACTTACAAGTAAAGCTGAATTAGCTCATCACTTACTACAGATGGAGTGAGAACACCAAGATCAGTGAAGAGCAGAGTCAAGTACTGAGGAGGAGTGTAGTCTCTCGCAGATCTTTCTATCTCAACCTTAGGAGGAACAGGAACATCGAAATCAATAGGTCGCAAGGCCGGTTCTAAGTCTTTTTGATCCAACGGGTAGAGGCGTGCAAACTGCAAGATAACAATAAATTAGATGATGAATCAGAGTGTTTCTGCAACCACATTAAAAATGTTAAGAGTTTTGAGTGTTTACCTTGTAACTCTCTGCAGCTACATAGACTGGTTTGTTCATACTGTGTGCGACAAGGGCGATCTGGTAAGTACCCATCATGTTAATGACCCCGCCACTTTCAACTACTCCGTCAGCTCCAACAAACACCATGTCTACTTCGTCCATGCTATAGGCCACAGCTGAATCAATCAGAAGCTTCACTGGAACATCAAGCTTTGCAAGCTCGTTAGCTAGCAGTACTCCTGTTTTATCTGGCCTTCCCTCTGGGTTTTGTTTCCATGAGTGCAACGGAAATACGTGATTGTTGGTTAGCAGAATCGAATAAAGATAACCGGATAACGACAGAAGAACAGATCGATCTCAAAGTTTGAAGAAAAAGCACCTGTGCACAAAACTCGAAAGAGTTTCTTGTTTTGAGCTGCTGTCTTTAGTATTTCGAATACAACTCTGGAGAATCCATGGACAAGTATAGTACACCCATCAAATATGAAATCTTGACTAAGCATTGCAATTATCTTTCGGGCCTGCAGAAGAAATGCATTACCGTTCAAACTCTTCTTCTACTTACTAATCTATATGTGTATGCAATTTCCATTCTAAGAAAACAACTGACCTTGCAAGATATTTCCCCAAACTTCTCAGCACGTTCAAGCACGCGTGATTTCGCTGAGTTGAAGTCCTCAAATTCTAAGGCAGATGTTCTAGTCACGTAGCGCATGAATAGATCACATCCTGCTGTTAAAGATATCGAGGTTGTGTCCCATGACTGGAAAATTGAAGGCAATCTTAAATTTTTAGAATTCTCCATGAAAATTATTCAAATCTACAAGTTGAGCATGACTCAGATTATATAGTATATGATACTATGGATCAACAAATGCACTAATCGCAGAATGCAATGCCAAGCTACAGGTTCTCATATAGGTTCAGTCCAATGTCACGATCACATCAACCATTTAGACGTCCCTAAGTTATCGTCAGAGAATGAAGCAAAATATTCAATGCTTAAGTTGCAAACTAATAGCATATTCGCGAAAGATTAAAGCAAAGGCTGAGTAAGCAATAACAACAGCGAGTAATTCAAAACTCGAACCCCAAATTCCCAGACAAAGAAGAAAGACGCTTACTTTCAAGGTATCAGAAGCTTTCTTGAGCTCGATTTCAAGTTCCATCATAGTAGTCGCTTCGCTAGCCCTAATAACAGCCGCAAGAGCACGAATCGCCGCGACAGCCTCCGCCAAATCGGGCTGCTGCCTCCAACTGTTAAATTCCTCAATCACGCTAAAGGGTCTTCCCGCGACGGGAGAATCCTTGTCGGGATAGCGACGAACGGCGGCTTGCGCCTGTTCCAGCCAATCGCTGGTCACGATTCCATGGTGCGCCGCTCGGGTTTGGTAGTAAGCCGAAATGGGATTGGGGTTAGGGTTTTCGTCCGCCATTGAAGCAGAAGGTGAAGGTGGAGGAGGAGAATCGATCGACGGAGTTAGAGAGATGGGTTTGTTGTTCTGCTGTTTATCGAGTATGAAGGAAGCCGATCTTCTCCACATTTTGTGTGAAATCTTCGAAATCCCAATTTCAAGCTTAGAGATTTTGGGGTTTATGCTTTGTAATCACGTTTAATTCTTCTTAAAACATTGTAATTAACAAAGTAGTATCACCTGGATCCTCATATATTTTGTATATTTTATTTACTACCTTAAAGTTACAAAAGAGATCAATCTCACCCAAAAACGTAATCACAATTTACATTTGATAAGACTGTGAGCTATGACAATACCCATTATAAGAGAATGATCTACTTGTGGCTCCACCACCATCGTCAAAACGTCTTCTCCAAAATCCAAACCCTTAATATTTGATTGCTTCTTTCTAACTTCTGCCATTAATCTTCCTGATCCATCCTCAATTGCAAAAACCGATCCATGGTTTACAATCTTATAACAAGACTGTTTATCATCTCTACTTGATCCCATTACAATTTTGTAAGACGAAGATGAACCTCGTGGTGAAATCTTGAAATTCTTTCTTATCTGAAATCTTGCTCCGGTTGAGTTATACCCTTCACATGATTTGAATAATCCCAATTTCTACATACACATAACAATGACTAAGTTAATTCAAGAGTTTATCAAGAAATATGATTTCTATAATAATAACGTTACACAGATGAAATGTTTATTACCTTTTGGCGTAATGTAAACAAGACTTGTCCGTATAAATCCATAAAGTAAACTTCACCGCAACTCTTGGAATTATAATTATCCACTCGATAGATTAAGTTTCCTTTTGAATCAAAAACTGTGCAGCCTTTGCTATGGAACACAAGAGATCTCATCCAAATCGTGAAACTCTCTTGCTCCAACGTCAAGTACGGCGAACTCATATCTTCACCGGCGCCGGAGTCCACCGGTAATGGTTGATCAGGATGAATCTTCACCATGTTCTTCGCCGGGAGAATCCAAATACGGTCGTTGCAAAGTATTTGCATATATTGAATTTATTTGGCTCTGATTGATAGTATATGCACTCTTCGTATTTATACTTTCTAGTTATTTGTAAGTCGGTCTATGGTTGAATTAAAATGGATACGAAGCTCTTACATCCACATGTTCAATGTGAGATGCGAACAATAAATATGAAAAACAAAACAGTTAACGACGTTAACTATTTAAAATATTATACAACCAAGTTATGTACATGTACAGTCGTTCTCTTATTTTGTTATAGAACATGTATAGTCGTTCTCACGTGGATAATGTGAGATTCGAATAATAGACGAATGCACATACAATACAAGTATACATTAATATATATTATCATTTCAATTATTAGTTTTGGTTTGGGTATATAATTATTAGTTGAGAGGCTTAGGTCTACTCGCTGGTAAATGCTGACAGTTTCTTGGAACGATAGTGCACAAAAACAGTTATGACTTGGCAGATAAACTCTTCAAAACTGTTTATTTATAGATATTTTCAAATTTTGGGGTTTTGTTTTTCTCTCTATCTTTGCAGATACATTGTTTGTATATCATTTTTCTGTATTCAGAGAACGCAATTAATCTTTTTTTTTCCCGCAAACGAATTTTTTAAAAAAATAGCTGTCAGAGAAACGTTTTCAGACGCAAGAGAGTGTTTCTTGAGATCACTCTTTATGGGCTTTTACTCTCTTTAATAGCCGATTGGGCCTTAATGTATAATTTGATGTTATTAATCATTACATTATACGAATCCAGAGGCAGCGGAGCCACATCTTTTCATGCATTCGTACTTCTCCCAAGAGCCCATGACCACTACTCTGATTCTATACTCTACTACTCTGATTCTGTACTCTACTATTTTCTTCTTCACCAATTCCAATCATAATTTACTAAACTTACCATCCGTATATGGTTCAATAGTCTAAACTCTAAAGTATAGCTTTTTTTTTGGGTGAATAACTCTAAAGTATAGTTAGTTCAACTAGAAAATTTGTGCGGTTTTCATCGTTTTTCTTGTTCTTGTTATTAAAAACAAAACTTCTCACACAAATTGAAGCTTAAAACTATGAGGCCCGAATAAATGACCTGATTTGATAATGCTCTGCACCAGGCCTGTTTATTTAAGTTTGAACTTTGAAATCTTTGATGATTTTGTCTGATAAATTGTAAGAGAATGTTTTATCAATCAAAAATAATAATTTACATACAATTATTCTGTTATTTGAATGAACAAAAAGTATGTTTTTTTCACAGTTCTGTCATTCTATAGTGTTTCCCGATCAGAATCCCAAAGAGTACTAAGAACAAACAAGTCGAAAATAATATCAAACAAAAAAAACTAGTTGAAAATAATATAAGAACGCAAAGAATAATAAAAATCTAAATGTGTACTGAGTTACATGAAACTAGTACCCTTTGGACAATGGCCTATTATGAAAAACTGGTCAAGCCTTTTTCCTTCTATAGACATCTAAAAAGCTAATGTCATTTTCCTACAACTTCTTTTACATCACTTTTTAAAACAATATTCTCTCTCTTTCATTATAGTTGATTTTCTAGGTTTTTTTCTTGTTTTATAATATTTGATTTTCTACGTCTAATTAATGCATGTCTCTTATTTAAATTGAATGAATAATATTAATGCATGTTGCTTTACTCCATTAATACACAGTTAAAAAAAAATGTAATAATAAAAATAATGAAATCAGTTGTAAAAGTAACTTAATTAACAAAAATAAACAGTAAATAATTGAGCATTTATAGGTTTTTTTAATCTGTGTGTAAATATTCAGAAAATAAACTAGAGAGAGTATATCTCATTAGATATAGACAACAACTAACTATCACAAAAACAAAATAGAACAGAAAAAAAAACTCCATGGACATCACAAGAAACGGCAGCACTAAGCTCCATCTCCAAACTCAGCTTCTGTTTACTCCTAATATGGTAAAAGAAGTAATGACGTTTATGTTCAATGCTCTCTTCTTTGCTTGTTCTTGAATCTCTCTTTGTTTGTTTGTTTGTTTCAGGAGAAAACTTCAGGTGTTCAGCCAAGAATTAGCACAAACCCATTTGCAGATGACTCACTTATAGACAGAATCAAACTAAAAGAAACTGCAGATTTCATCCAATCACTGCCAACTTCATCAAACCAAAGCAGTAGCAGCAGCGAGATGGTAAATGAAAGGAGACAGAGTTTCTCATCACAAAAGAGCATTGGAGAAGGAAGAAGTAGTGGACAGAGAAGAGTGATGTTAATGGATTCTCCTTGTACTCCAGGAAGAGGAGTCTTCAGCTTCAGTAGTAGTGTCTCTGGTAGAAGAAGAAACTTCCCTTCTAAATGGATTGATGCCGAGAAATGGGTCACCTCCGGTCATGAATCTCCGGCAAATTCCTTCAAAAACAGTCAAATTAGTAACAACTCCCAGTTTGATGGGTTTAAGCACCAGGTTTGTTTTCTCAAAAAAACACCCAAATTTTTGGAACTGGGAATTTGATAAAGTTCGAATCTTTAAACGAGAATGTGGAATCAAGAATTTCAAGAGTGGGCCTTTTGGAATCTGCAGGTGGAAGTTGTATACTCAGAGAAATCTAGGGTTACGGAGGAAAATGTTTCATTATCTCCACCAGATCTTATACTTAAAGGTAAACAAAAAGAAGAAACCCTTTTGATAGATTCTTTAAAGTTTTGATTTTTTTTTTGGGTTTAAATTGACAGTTAAAATTTTTTTTCTGTGTTCTGTTAGATAAGTTAGCGAACGATGTGCAACAGATTCTCCCATCAACGGAAGGGTTTATATTCAGAGATTCCGACAAATTTATCCGATACGAGGAAGAAGAAGCTCAAATTCAGCACAGAGACATCGGAACAGAGATGACACCAATCGGAAGTGTAACAACTTCAAGATGTCACACGCCGTTCAAAAGCATGTCTCCGGCGAGACACAACACGCCTTCGAAAATGTCCGGTCCGTTAACAGAGACCAAAAACGTCATAGATATCTCCGAGTTCGCGGACAAGCTTCGACTCAGTGGGTCAGCAGCGAATCAGTATTATAACTCGGTGACCAGTCACTGGAACTCGAGGGAAGAAGAAGAAGAAGAGACATCGAAGAGCTTAAGACATTTCGAAATGGAAAGTGAGTTACGGAGAAGTGTCTCTGAATCTAAGGCTGCTTCATGGGATGATGAAGACGACAAGATCAAATTTTGCCAAAGGTATACACAAAATCTTGAAGAAGTTAGAAAATTTTGAATTTGAGTAAATTAAAAGTAGATTTTTTTTTTTTTTTGTAGATATCAAAGGGAAGAAGCCAAAATTCAAGCATGGGTTAATCTCCAAAATGCTAAAGCCGAAGCTCAATCCAGGAAACTCGAGGTATGTGCATACGAATACGTATATTTTTAGAGACAGAACCGTATAAAATACGGATGTTTTGGTCTGTTCTAACAGATTTGTGGAGCCACGAGCCAACATTAGAGTAATGTGATAATGTCCGAAGTCCTTCACGACTTCATTGACTAGTCTTTGTTACTTTAGAAGCAAAAGTCTTCGAGTTTCTAATTTTTTAAAAAGGAGATGACATCTACTCGCTTTGTAGTTGTACTTGTAATTTGTGCAACTCCCATGTGAAAAAAGATCAGTGTTTCTTTAAAAGTAATTTCCTCTCTTGGGAAATTGTAGAGTTTGGACTTAGATTAAGCTAGTATTAATTGATTATCTAGCTATATAAAAATTTATGTAGCTATTTAATCAAACAAGTCCAAAATTTGTAGTTGAGTAATATATATTCTTTTTTTTTCAAGAGTTAGTCAGTGTGTGTGGTCTTTTGAGGTGCTATTTTATTGTTTTAGGTGAAAATACAGAAGATGAGATCAAATCTGGAGGAGAAATTGATGAAGAGAATGGATACGGTGCACCGGAGAGCAGAGGATTGGAGAGCTACGGCGAGGCAACAACATGCTGAGCAGATGCAGAGAGCGGCGGAGACAGCTAGGAAGCTGACAAACCGCCGTGGCTATTTGGTTGCCGGCCGTAGCTCATGTGGTTGTCTTCCTTGCAATAATAATACATGTCGCTAACTTAGTAAAAGATAAAAAGAAGTGAAAAATACAAATAGACAAAAACAAGAAGTTACTGTTTATGTGTTTGAATTTATCAATATTTGTGTAATTTTTACTGTTTTATTCAAAGAAAACTTCGACAGTTTCTTTGGAGTTGGAGTCTATTTCGTTATCAATAAGAGAATGTAACCGAGTGACAAAACCAATAGATCATATCATAATCCGCATAATCCGATATCAAATTCCGTAGTAAGTGTGTGTGAGTTGTACATGACAAAAAAATCATTAAAAAAATAAATTTGACTAAATTTTTTGAAAGTACAGAAACTAGTTTCAACAATTAATTTATGGAATTATAAATTTTCTGAATTGTTTTTTTAATTTTCTGGATTTAAATCATGATTTGTGGTAAAAGCGTCTTGAATCTTTCACTGCGATATTGAAGACATATTAGAATTTCAATATATCATTTTAGGCTACCAATAAACGTTTTGAATCTGTGAATTTAAAACTTGATAAGTTATACCAAAGATTCTAATGATTTTGAAAAAGGAAAAGAAAAACACTAACTAGTGGAAGCTCTTATTGTTTTCTCTGTATTTTATGGAGTTTTGTTCTTGTTGTTTTCTTGTTTAACTAAATTTGAGCTGTTGTTGTCATGCAAAAGTTTAAATACAGAGAAATAAGAGACTGGCCACAGACAAACTTTTGCGTCTGGAAGGAGTAGAAGCCTCGCAACAAGTCACAGCTTTTCTTCCTCCCTATACTTTGCAAGCCAACACCTTCATTTCTTTTTGTTCTTTTCTGTTTGGTTTTACTCGCTGAACTAATTTGTAACAAAAAGAAAAAATTTATTTGAGTACAGGCAAAAAAAATTTATTTAGACTGTCTATTTTGTCCTTTCTTTTATTGCAACACTTCAACTCTGACATTGACATTGAGATAATAAAGGACATGTTCAAATTCCAGTCCAATATTTATAAAATTTGCAATTCACAATTTTTTTAAAAAGTGAACAAAAAAGTAAAAGCCTACTTATGACCCATTACAAAGATAGTTGGGCTTATTAAAGCCCATTATAAAACGTCGCGTTTCGACTATCTAACTTGCTGTTCAAGAAGTGTTCTCGGAAGCTAAAACTAAAAGAAGAGCAAACTGGTAAAGGCTACGGTTTCTTCGATTCGCAGATCAATCGACTGGTGTGATTTTCTAATCTCAACAAGTTCTTAGTTATTCGATTCCCCTTTTCCCCCTTACCAGGTTTCTGGATTTATCAAGATCGCTTATTTTTGTAGGGTTTTGATTCTGTTGTGTAGACACTAAGGTTTTACAGATCTAAGTCGCGGAAGAAGAAGATGTTTCTCACTAGGTATTTATATCATTTATTCCTCCGTCTTAACCCAAATCTACAGTCTTCTGCTTCTGGGTTCACTTCAATTTTTCGTCTTTTTTGCTTCAGTCGTGGTTTTTGCTTATCGTAATTTCCGATTTTGTTATTCGAAGGACTGAGTATGACAGAGGAGTCAACACTTTTTCTCCTGAAGGCAGGCTATTCCAAGTCGAGTATGCCATTGAAGCTATCAAGGTAACTTTTCCATTTGTTTACCTGTAAATTAGATAGTTGCGGAATCGAGAAAAAGTTGAAGAAAGGGTTTTCCCTGGAAAACGATTTAATGGTTTCCTTTGATTGCTCAGTTTCTTGCAAAATTTGGCTCACTCTTTACTGTTTAATCGCTTGTAATACTTAGTGTGGTACATTGGGACAGGACTTGGAATAGTAATTTGCATGATATCTAAGGAATTGTTGCTATTGAAGCTATCGGGAATAATTAGTAGCATCGAGAAAATTTGAAGAAGGTTTTTGTTTCCCTGGAAAACGATTTAGGGGGTTTCTTTGATTGCTTAGACTATTGCAAAACTTTGGTTCACGTTTCCTTGTTTAATCGCTGAAGTTTTGATTTCAAATGCGTAAGGATTATATTTTGCGGCTCTGACGAGTGTGAAATGATTGCAGCTTGGTTCTACTGCAATTGGAGTAAAGACAAAGGAGGGAGTTGTGCTTGCTGTCGAGAAGCGTATCACGTCGCCTTTACTGGTTTAGTTGCTAACATTATATTCTTTTTTTTTGCTTTAATAATTCTGATTTTTTTGGGTTTTCTTTGATTCAATAAATTGATTTCTGATGTAGCATTAACCATGGAATCTGAAAAAATGGTAAAGTTAGTTATGGTGAAATCATACCCCATTTTTCCTTTTTTTTTGTTCAGGAGCCGAGCAGTGTGGAGAAGATTATGGAAATCGATGACCATATTGGTTGTGCCATGAGTGGTTTAATTGCTGATGCGCGTACACTTGTTGAGCATGCAAGAGTTGAGACTCAGGTGAGGTTTCTTTTTCTTTTCGCTTCAAAAGATCTTTTATGTTATTGACTGCTTGTTTGCTGTGGTACAGAACCACAGATTCTCGTATGGGGAGCCAATGACTGTGGAGTCCACAACACAAGCACTGTGTGATCTGGCTTTACGATTTGGTGAAGGAGATGAAGAATCAATGGTAATAATTAAAACTGGAATCTCTTGTTGCTTTCACATCCCTCGGCTTAGTCTATATGATTGAAAGAAATCATTGATTACCATAACAAGACCTTGATAGTAGGAATACTTTGTCCTGACATTTTGATATGAATACTGATTCTCTTTTTTCATGGATGTTACTACAGTCTCGGCCCTTCGGAGTATCTCTTCTCATTGCTGGTCATGATGAAAACGGACCGAGCTTGTATGATCTTATCTTCTCACATGTTTTTTTCTACTGATATGATTTACTCATGAGGAAGTTAGTTGATCTCAGTGTAAATAACTATGTCTTGTTACAGGTACTACACGGATCCGTCAGGGACATTCTGGCAGTGCAATGCAAAGGCAATTGGTTCAGGCTCAGAAGGAGCTGATAGTTCCCTTCAAGAGCAATTCAACAAAGTAGTAACTTGAACCTTTTCCAATAGTTTTCTCAATCACTTGATATGCATCTCGTACTTTGCCATTAAAATCTTTCGTTTCATCATTATCTTGTTGCAGGATCTGTCACTTCAGGAAGCTGAGACGATCGCTGTATCGATCCTGAAGCAAGTTATGGAAGAAAAGGTACACACTTTTCCATCTAAGTCTATACAATTTACCCAAGATATTGATCCCATTTAATTGTTTTGGTCTGTGTAGGTGACTCCAAATAATGTGGACATTGCGAAGGTAGCACCAGCTTATCATCTCTACACTCCACAAGAAGTCGAAGCAGTCATTAGTCGTCTATGAGGAAGATTCTGTAATCGGGTAATGTATCCATCCGACGTGTGTCTACTTTGGATTTTGAAGCCAAGAGACTTTTCTTTCACTTTGTCTGTTGGATTGATGGATCATGTCACATTTTACTCTGTTGTGTAAGAGAATCTTTCGTCTCCCATGTCATTCAATAACCTCTCGGATTTTATGACTCAGAAATTTCCCTTCTTATCACTTGCGTTTTATAAGTTGCTCTTGGCCGGAAGCACGGTAATGGACCTTGCTTTAGTCCTCTCCCGGAGCCCATATGGCCCTAGTAACAATTTTATAATGATCGAAAATTATCCTAAAGGCAAACGAACGTTCTTTACCTTCTTCATTTCTGAAAGAAAAAAAAACATTAACTAGTTTCCTGATATGTATACTGTTAGTCTATTAGCTAGACAAATATGCCAGAAAAGATTAGATAAATAGAGTAATAAACCATCTAATAGAGAAGTAAATTTGTTTGCGTAAAATAAATTTATGTGAATTTGTACCTTTTGTTGTTAGTTAGCTACATTGTATCTAGAAGATGAAAGATAAGAAGATTTCACAATTGGTGTTACAGTTTATATTTAAAAGAAGAGAAGAAATTCATTTATAGGATAATCTATTGTGATGAAAATAACTATGTACCATCGTAAGTTGTATTAGTGTTAGCTCGTGTAACCATAATGTGGGAGAGATGTAGACAACAAACCAGTATATACCAATATTGCGTATACTTTGTAGCTCTGATCATTTTTCACCTCAAAAGTCAAGAATAAAAAGTACACAAAATACTGCTAATTCGGGCAAAGAACAGACCATACAATACAACCGTGTCAAATAAACAAAATGTTGGTAAAATTTGGCGGATGTTTTCATATAAAAAAAAATCTAAAAATCCAAGTATTCATTATGTCACTTTAATTAAGATAGCTGATGCGTCACTCCCGTCGCCGGTATCCAATCACCGCCATGTAAAAGCGTAGTCACCGTAAACTTGGCTGCCTCCTCCGCCGACATAACCGGTTTATACCCGGCCCATTTAACTCTCTGGGCCACATCCGACCCGGGACCCGTATTCTTATACTCACCGTACACAATACTCGCCGGCGGGTCAACGCCGGAAACCCAAGACATCCACCCAGAAGGTCGAACCACCGGTCCAATCTCCGTCTCCATAATAACCGTCGTGGAAAACTCCTTCCACGGCCGGCCAAGATACGTCGGAGCTGTGACATTGCCGTTGCCGGAGATGGTGCACCGCTGAATCGACATACCGGAGTTTTGGTTCGGGTCTTTTTTGCCCTGAGCGGTTATCGTGTTGAACTGTCTCGGAAGTGGCTGACGTGGCATGATTTTGCAGCCTTGGAAAACGACGGCGGCGCTGCCGAAGATGAAGTCGATCGTTCCGGTGACGTCGCAGTCGCGGTAGAACTGGCGGTTGGAGTGAGGGTAAAGAGTGTCTTGATAACCGTCGAAAGAGCATCGGTGATAAACGGAGAAATCGGAGCCTGATCGGAATGCCACCGCCTGGTGTTTCTCTGCTCCGGCGGTGTTTATGATTCCGATATCTTTCATTATAAATCCTTTCCCTTGTATAGCTGCGTGTAAAGTATAAAATTGTGACTCAAAAAATCTTGGGAAAGCATCGTTCTAAGATTAAACAATACTAAACCAAAAATTGAGTGAAAATATAAAGACACAAAACAAAAGAATCAAACTAATAAGAGTGGATCAATCCAAAGTCCAAACTGATCCGAATTGAGCTTAATACGTGGAATCTGAACCGAACCAAACCAGAACTGAATTTCCTTTTTATCTCAACTCTCTCAAGTCAAAAGTCCTTTCTGACTTTTTTTTTGTTCTTTCCCAAATCAAATCAAAATTTGACCTCTAAATCAACTCAATTTAAGAAACGCAATGGGAATAGATAGCTAATAATGGCTTAAAGGTAACATTTTTTTCTTCAAACATTTCTCAATTGGTTATAAAATCAAATTTTGCCATTCTAATAAGCCCTTTAAGAACTAAAAACAAGGCAGCAAGAGAGGAAGACTTACCAAACGTCGCCGTTGCATAAGTAGGAGTCCCGTCGATGAAGTTCTTATTGCCGGAAATAATGGTCTTTTCTTTGCCGTCGCCGAAGATCATAACATTCCACTTACTCTTATCCATCACCACGTTCTCAACATACCTTCCAGCTTTCACATAAATCACAAACACCTTCTTACTCTTCTTCGGCACCTTCAACACCGCCTCGTTCACCGTCTTCACATCGCCGGATCCATCAGCAGCCACCGTCACATCAGGCTTCAAATTCTCTGTCTGCAACAACCTCCGTCTCGCCCATTCCGGCTGCTGATTCGACAAAAGCCGTCTTCTTCCGTGAATCGGAATCCCCAAATTGCTTAACGCAGCGAGGATCTTCGACACGATCGCAAGACTGTTGCTTGTGAACTCCGTGGATCTGCTCATGGCGGATTTCAGATTCTGAGTAATCGTCGAGTTCGCGTACTCTGTCTTGTTCTGAGCCAACTCGTCTATCGAGTCGAAACACGTCTCGTGATCCGTGACCGTTGCGCTTAGCCATGTTTTGAGATCGTCGATTTTCGACGAGGTTAGAGTTTTCTTCTCACCGTCGTCGAACGCGTCCATGGCGGAAACGGTGTCGTTGAGTCGATCCAACGCATCTTCGATGAGATTCCCGCAAACCCTTAACGCCGATTTGATCCTCTCGTCTTTGGTGCCGTTGGATAGCTTTTCCGGTAAATCGGAAATCGAATCGAGCTCGTCGATGATTACTTTCAGCGAGAGCTTGAAGAGAATCTCTGGATCTGTTGTGTTGGAAGACGGAAGCTTTGAGATACTGTAGAAGCAAGATTCAGGGAAACGAGTCACGCTGCAAATGGATTTAAGTGAAGTGGACGGTGATAACTCGGAAGGTGAACTCGGTGTTGACTCGGACGAGTTTTTTTTCTTGTTGTGAACGACGGTGGCGACTACGGCGGCGATTATTACCGCGACGAGGATTACGACGGAGACTGATAGTATAATTAGACGCTTTCTTGTCTTTTTCTTCAAAGCTAAATCTTGAGCTTCGTCTACTTTCCCATATCCTTTGAAGGAATTCACAGAATCCATAAATCCTATAAGTGGCTTAAAGCAAGCTCCTTTTTTTAGGTTTCTGGGTTTTCTAAAAACTAAGATTTTTTTGGGGGTTTGTTTGTTATGTTCTTTTGTTAATGTCAGAGAGACATGTGTTGTTGTCTTTTTATAAATATAAAGTGTAGAAGAGTGAATGTGAATCTATGAACGTGACTCGCTAATTCCATGGTGCTTTCTCGGCTGTGTGAGTGTGTGACAGTTGATCTATTTGCATGTGGAGATTCATGATTACGTTGTAATTATTTAACTAATTCAACTTGATTATAAATTATAATCTCCATTATATGTTTCAAAAAAATGAAAAAAATATAAAAAAATTACCATTATGTAACTTTTTTTTGTCTCCCCAATCAAGTGCAACAATATCATGTCTTGTAACAGATCATAACTCATAATTAAAGTTAACAAGAAGACACTATTTGGTAGACAAAAGGATCTTAACGGTAAAAACATAAATATAAGTCAAAGTCAAAACTCTTTATTTCGTAGTATAGGGCCACGAGAATGTGAACACTCTTCACAATTTAAGTGTCTACTGGTACATCTTTCAAGTATACACATTAGAAGGAAGAAAAATACACATAAAAACGTATACAAACAAAAAGAATCGAAGAGAAAAGAACGTTATCTCGCAACATTGAAATGGCCATGTGCTTGTCTAATAAGTGGCGTCTCAATCTAAATCTCTTGAGGCCTTAAATTCGACAAGTGACAGCACCAAGATTGGGCTTCTGAAACACATGATTCCCGGTTACCTTACTTGATAATTTCAAATCAACCAGTCAAACCGGGTATAGTCCGGTTCTGTATGCCCTGAGCCATACCATTATGGGTTTGTTTTGCATTGATTATTTTTTTTTCTCTTCTGGAACTATAATAAACTATGGATCTCGGTTTGGGTTTGGTTTAGATCAGTATGATGCTATTGTGGTGAGTGTACGAGTGTACGTGCGTGATCTATTTTGTTTGCTTGTTTTCTTGTTTTATAACAATATGACTATGTGAGTGATCTATTTGCATGTGGAGATTCATGATTAATTTGTACCTATTTGATTATTAAACTTGATAATAATCTCTATTATGTTAGTTTTTGTCGTCTTGATCCTAATCAGGTGCCGCAATAACATGCCTTCGGATCATTCATTACTCATAAGTAAAGGTAATCTCAAGATGCTATATATTTGGCTTAAGCACAAAAGTTGTAAGGGTAAACAACACAAATTCAAACTCAACACTCTTTACAATTCAAGTAGTTATCTGTACATGTATCAACTATATATTGGAAACAAGCACATGAAATCGTCTACAAATAAAGATAAATTTGAAGAAAAATGAGCATTATCTTGGCAACATTGATTTGGCCATATGTGCTTTTTAACAAGTGCCATCTCCATATCCATCTAAATTCCTTGGGGCCTTAAATCCAACGAGTGGTAAAACCAAATTTTGGCATAGCTTTAATCTTATAGAAGTGATTTTATAATTTATTGATTAATAATGGAAGATAAGTTAATAAACTCAATTCTCTTTTCTTTTTTGTTTTAAAGACTTAGCAAGAAAGGGAAACCGGTCGACGCTAACCAGCTTCCACCACCAAT
This sequence comes from Eutrema salsugineum, assembly GCF_000478725.1. Lineage (NCBI taxonomy): Eukaryota > Viridiplantae > Streptophyta > Magnoliopsida > Brassicales > Brassicaceae > Eutrema > Eutrema salsugineum. Next base: position 818,982 of record NW_006256486.1, read on the forward strand.
AAATTGACCAGCCGTATATTGCTCAGCCTCTGTAACACTCGTAATCACCTTAAAGCCCTTCCACTTCACTCTATTTGCAGTTCCAGCCCCTCCTCCTCTATTCAAATACTCTCTATAAGTCAGAGTATCCAACGCAAAACTCCCGCTCCACTCAAGCCACCCTGCGGGTCGGATCACGTCGGAGATATCCGATTGCATTATCACCGTCCTCGAGTATTGCTTCCAAGGACGACCAAGATAAGTCGGAAAACTTCCTTTCACGGCCAAAAGATCAGACGTGGCACCAATCCGACAATTCTGAATCACAATCCCAGTGTTTTGATTCGGATCGGATCGACCTTGAGCCGTGACCATGTTTTTCTGGTTCGAATTTGGTCGGCGTGCGTTTATATCGCAGTCTTGGAAAACCGCGGCTGCGTTTCCGAAGATGAAATCGACGGTTCCGATTATGTGACATTTCACGAAGAACTGACGGTTTGAGTGAACGTAAAGTGTGTCTTGATAAGCTAACATGTCGCAGTTGTAGAAAGCGGAAAAATCCGACCCGACCCGGAGAGCCACCGCTTGATGTTTCGACGGACCCGCCGTGTTTTGGAAAGTGATGTCACGCGCTAGGAATCTCTCGCCGACGGCAGCTACATGCACATAATTAGTCCACGTCATCATTTACATCAAAACGTTACGTATGTGTCTTTATTTTATTTTGTCCATATCTGCAAATGTCTCTCATGTGATATTACGTAGTACGTATACCGAAAGTCTATAATGGACAAAAATGGTCTATCCAGTGTAACAAAAAGGTCTATCCAAATTTTAGTATAAAACCGACCAAACTGGCTTTGCAGTTAATACTTCATTCCCCCTAAATTGTTTTTACTTTTAAAAGTAACATAAACAATAAAAACGAAAGTGCATAAAATGGAAACAACGAAAACATTGATAAAGACTTGGGATATAAATTCTAGCAGAAGCAAAGAAAACAAAAAAAAAAACAAAAAATGGAAATTCTTCTATCTTTTCACAAAATTGGCTAATATTAATATAGAATTATAACCTTTACACTAAAATACCATAAAAACAAATTTTAGCGCCAAAATATTAAGCTCTTATTTTACGTGGTATTTTTAGAGTTATTTTGAAAATTTAGAAAACAAAACACAAAATATTATATATTTAGAAAACAAAACACAAAATGTTATATATTTGGAATATAAATTCTAGCAGAAGCAAAGAAAACAAAAAAAAACGGAAAAATGGAAATTCTTCTATCTTGTCACAAAATTGGATAATGTAATATAGAATTATAACCTTTACACTAAAATACCATAAAAACAAATTTTAGCACCACAATAATTAAGCTATTATTTTTACGTGGTATTTTTGGAGTTATTTTGAAAATTTAGAAAACAAAACATAAAATGTCATATATTTGAAACCCTAAATTATGAATATTCTTTAAAATTAACATAATTGAAGAAATTATTTATTTTCTCTAGAGTTGGAAAAAAAAGAGTATAAAAAGTTATTTACCAACGGTAGCGGAGTGGAAAGTGGTGCTTCCGTCAACGACGTTTCTACTTCCGGTGATGATAGTTTTCCCTCTCCCATCTCCCAAAAACATTACATTCTTCTTCTTCTTCGTCACTTCCACATTCTCTCTATAAACTCCTGCTTTTATATGTATCACAAACCTTTTATTACTCTTCTCCGGCGCCGCCGCTACCGCAGCCGCAATCGTCCTAAAGTCACCGCTTCCGTCAGCCGCCACTGTGACGTCAGCCTTCACCGTTGACCCTTGAAGAAGCCTCCTGTCTCCGACAGATAACCAATTTGGCCATCCTTCTCCGTCTAAGTCGCCTGTGACCTCTTTGAGCTTGCGGTTGTTGGAGGAGGTGGACCTATCTTTTAGCTCGAAGTTGGCTATGTCGGTATCTGTCATGTTCTTGATCATTGCTAGTGCGTTGCTACACATGTGCTCCACGTGTACCTGTTTTGATGGGTTCAATGATATAAGCTCTTAACTACATTTTGTTATTATTCGAGTGAAAGACATGATGTACATGTATCATTGAGAAATACTACTATAATTATTGACGACTGATCATTGTATGTTTTTCTCCGAGTAACTCTTATGTTGGGCAACTCGTCATTCAAAGTTAATGTTACGATTTAGTTCTTAATAATATTATTTATAATTCTGACAAGAATACTAATCATTCATGTTTTATATTTGATAAATAACTGTGTTGAAATCCAACCAATTAGCGTAGATTAAAAACAAAAAATTCATGCATATTAGTCATCGATAAATTTCTTTGCGTTTTTAATACTTTTTTTTTGTTGAAGAGGTGGGCATGAAATTGATGTATAAGAGGAAAACAGTATTGTTAATATACATAGTCTATTATTTCTGTTTGCAAAAATAGAATTGCTCAGAACACAAAATCTTAATATTTTCAAATCCGAACAATCATTTCACTCTCATACTAAATTTGACCTCTTTTTTTTTGAAAAAAGCAGATAACAGAACTTTGTAAGCATTTAGATGTAATTATTTCTTGAAACATTGAAAGAAAAAAAAGTACCTGCCCCTTCATTAAGGCCTTGCGAACTTTTCGATCGGCGTCGTCGTAGGAGAAGCCGTCAAGGCAAGTCTCTTGGTTAGTAATGGCTGAGCTAATGAGTGTTTTGAGATCATCGGCATGTTTCCTCAAAGATTTTCCCTTTGGATACTGATGAAGATCCTCCACCGCCACGTGGAGCTCATCTAACGTCTCATCGATAGTCTCCAAACAATCGTGAAGCGCCGTTGCCTCACGCGCCCTCAAGCCGCCTTTCCTTTTCGTTATCAGTTTCTTGACGGCGAAGTAATTGTGTTTCACGACGTTTGTGGTTAGGTTCAGTGACGCTTCGATGACGTCTTTATGTGACGTCAGTTTTTTGCCGGTGGATGCCACGGCGGAGAAACAGAGCTCCGGGTAACGAGTTGAGGTGCAAACGGATTTTAAAACGGCGTGTGATGTTAGAGAGAGGGTTTTGGTTTTTTGGCTATTGTTATGGTTCGCCTTTGTGGTGGCGATTCCAACGACGGTGGCAAATAACAGCAAGGCTAAGACGGCGGAGGAGAATACGAGTTTCTTGTTGTTCTTGAAATCTGAGAATTTGGATATGAAATCTTTTGATGGTGCCATTTTGTTTGGCAATGGTTGTCTGTGAGGACATAAAAGACGGTGGAATAGGGTTTTTATATTGTTGAGTTTCGAGATATATGAAAAAGTATGTAATTTTAAAACTAATTTCTTCTGTAATGTTATACTTGCTTGCCTGTATGTATTAATTATGTGAGTTGTTGAGTGGTACATTTTCAACATTTTCAACATTCTCCTTATAAAATATAAATTATGTTTCTCTTTTGTAATGGTTAATTTACTTTCCTTGCCACACAAATTATGAAATAATTAGTTATTTATGTGGTATATTTTCAAACTTCCTTAGGCCCACTTTCTTCGATATCATAATATTTCAAGGATAGTTATCTACTTATCTCGTATAAAATTTACAAATAATTTTGAATTAATTTATATCATCATTTTCTAATCATCTAGAATGTAATTTGCTTGATTTGTCTGAACATGCGTTATTTTCCGTCCCGAGAAGCAAGAAGCGAGTCAAGCGACCACTCTCGAGTCTCGTCCACGATGATACTCATAAGTCATAAATTTATAAAACCTGAGGCAACATAATACATTTGCATAATGATTTGATCTATGGAAGGATATTTCAATGGAACTGTCCATTTGATTTAGACTTTTAGTTATGTGGATTACACAACCTAAATCGATTTATACATTTTGTTTTTTCGTTTCCGGCTCGAAATTTTCGAAACTTGGAATTATATCGAAGTAAAAAGTATTGACGAAAACTGTCTTTCATTTTAATACGTTTTGGTCTTATAATAAATTGTATTTCTTTTCTTATTGTAAATATTGATCATGAATTAGAAAATTAAAAATGTTTCTTCGACAACTATAAACTTTAAATATTTCCTAATTCATCACATGCTGTTTCCCGGATTTTATGCTAAGAAAAATGTATATTTTTGGATGTAATTGGAAACGACAAATATTCTTTAATGATATATATATATATATATATATATTATTTTTGTTTTATTATTATAGTGACAGACTTATCACTTACTCTAGGATTCACAACTGCAGGAACATTCTTTTCTTGATTTTGAAATATTCCATTTTCCTTATTAAAAATGGCTAGTAAACTGTAATGAAAGTCTATGAAAGTCTGTACATGTCGCTGGATAGCCTGGATTTGCAGTTTGCATGTAAAACGTTCAAATACTAGCCATTCTGATTTTTTTCTTTTTGTCAAAATAATATATGTTTAGATAAATATACAATTACATAAAAAATATTATCTGCAGAAATAAAAAGGCGGTAGCCGGTAGGTACTTTGAAAATTAGTGTCATGAAATGAAATGGATCACTTTGAAAAACATACATGATGTTATTACTTTCTTGTATAGAACGACTAAGATATTTTCTAGTTGTCACGTATAAAAGAAAATCCCTAGTAAACAGTTAAGCATGAAGTATCATCGTTTCGTTGGCACCGAACAATAACTTAGAAGAAAGAGTAAAAAATCGTCAAAAAGAGTGAATAAATTATTGTTCGTTTTTGCTGTCTACTATAGGATGCAGGACTGTCACGGGATTCATCTTCTTGTTAATTGATACAATCGGAATCTTTTTAGTTCGGATTTTGAGTGATATTTTTTTTGTTTGCATTACGGATCCTATGTTTACTTATCATTCATTATTCATCTACATTAATATTCCATGAGACGAGAGTATTTCTATATAAAAAAGTTTCAGGATACTGCAAGGACTCTACATTCTGTCCGTGTCTTGTAGTTTGTTAGGATTCAGAAAAGGTCAAATTTCTATTATGATCTGTGATCACACTGAATGGAACAGAACGTATAAAAAATAATGCAAAAAAAGGCATTATCGTCTTTTGGTTCCTCCTCGTACTCGGAACCTATATTGGCAATGATATCTTAATTTGAATTTTAACTATTGAACCAAAGACTTCGACACTCTTACATTATCATACCTTAGCCTATCTTCACAAATATATTTTTTTAGACTAATGAACGATCCACCTCGTATTAGTAGATAGAACAAATCATAAATATATTAGTTTATCTAATTCAATAATAAAGATCGATGATACTTTTACCAAAGAGAAAAATATAATTTTAATGTCAGTGTTGGGGTATATTGAGAACGGACCACGTGAATGTTGCCTGTTGGACACCCACAGTTTGACAACGCCAGAAAGATTCAGCTAAGCCAAATTCAACTTTAGTTATTAGAGACGACGACCATTTTTTGAAAGTCTAATTTCCATTTCTTACTATGTTAATGTATCTAATTATTTTTCTACTCTTTCTTTGATTGTTAATCAAATAGTAGTTATTGAAACATTGTGAATCCGTTAAATTAATACACGATCATTAATTATGGGTTGAGTTAAAAATAATCAGTTATGGGTTGACAGAAAAAGAAGACGATCAATTATATCGCCGAAAGGTTGTGCGGTGGCTGGATGCATTGACAAATCATCCGTCGTAATTATATCCGTAATGTCATGAAATTATTGAATTTTCATTATTTTTTTAGATTTTCCGTTGGTATAAGGCTGTACGTAGAATTTTATGATCGCAAATATCTCCGTAAATCGCGCTCGTTTATTTCAAAATCTAATCACTGAATAATTGTTCATTTAGTACAGCGTAATTATTAGTTATTACTTGTATACTATCTCATTTTTGTTGTTGTTATTGTTGTTGTTTTCTTTTATGCTTTCAAAAAGAAAACAGACATACATTAATACGACTGTTTTCTCTCTTTTATTTGTTTTTGGCCACAGCATATTATAACGTATTTTGTTAAGTTACCTGTTAACCTATTGATTTTCTTAAGATTGGTTATATCCTAGACACCCGTAAATATGAGTCTGAATGTATATATCTTTTTACATCATCAATTAAAGTAGATGAGAAAAACTTACATTGACATACGGTGGACTGGGAAAAAAATGAAATATTGTTTTGAAATTGATATACAAATTATGAAAATTATTACAAAAGACAATTTTATAAACGGACAATGTTATCCATTCTAAACCACGACCATAATCAAGGACCCTACTTGCAAGATATTGTTATTTTGTTCTTAACCATTGTCCGTTAACAAGACATTGTAATCTGGTATGTGTTCTATATATGCAACTCTGATATGGAAACGAGGAATCATCTTTTATTTGACTGTCGATACAATTGGTATTTTTTTTACAGATATTCAAGCAGATTTGCTCGTGAAAGAAATATATATATATATATAACCATCCGAAACAGAGCAAGCAACATGCGTATAAATTCAAGGCTCGCCTCATATCTCCTTCACATTTCCTTCAATAAAGATAAATTAAGAAAATTAGCAATAACTACACATACAAAGTTGAAAATATTTAACTTTTTTGAACAAAATATTTTACAAAATAATTAACAATTAAAACGGATGAAATATTAAAATAATGAATTAATGTAACAAGTAACAACGTGTCGGAAAAATTTAGGACATATAAATAGTGAATCCTTGAAGAAACATCGAAGAAGGATCTATCCAATCTGTTACAGTATATCCCAGAGAAAATGATAGAACTCAAAGTTTAGTTTACATTATTGGGTGGTTCTTCATTTCAGATACATGCACCAATCATTAAGCACGTTTTGTGATTCACATATAGTAAAATCATAAGTATGAATACACTGGTTTTATGCTAGATGGATATATATAGTTGAAAAAATGTCGAAATTGACTAATTATGTCCTAAAGCGAGGGATTTCAAAGTCGTTCACACGCTATTTATTTATTTATCTTTTTGGGGTCGAAAACACGCTATTTAATTAACCCACAATATTAGTTACAAAGAATTACGACATGGTGCAAGGAAAGTCATTCGTGGTGGTCAAGTGGTCGACTAAAGGTTATTATGGAAGCAAGCTTATAAGGAAATTTTCAGCATGGTGCAAGGAAAGTCATTCGTGGTGGTCCCAGGCTGCGTGAATTATTTGGAATGGATGAATTGTCAGTTGTAAAATTGTCCTCATAATAGTTCTCATAATCTATAGTTCTCATAGTCTATTTTAATAGACGATTAAAAAAAAAACAGAATTACGACATGAAGAGTATTGAGAAAATATGTTGTCAGTTGGAAAAAAGGAGGTTATCAATAGAGCTCGATTTTTGTAGTCTAGCTATATTCAACAAAAAAGGTCACTGCATCACTGATTTTTTTGGTTGAACAAAAACCAAGCACATCTCTGTTTTGGCATAAAAATTTTAATTTAAGCGCTGTCATAAAAAAAAAATGAAGTTTCAATTCACGTCCAGTTTTATCACATTTCAATTTGAATTTTCACGTTAATTATGTTTGTTTTTTTAATATGAAAGATTCATTGAGAGATCCCAACGGGTGCATGAAGCTTCTAAAGTTCCCTAACCTAGGATCTTAGAACATTTCCATTAGTGTTATCTATGTTAGGTTTCTTAGGAATAGTTTAGTAATTTTTTTAAGAAAGAGAAAAAGCTAAGAAATTATGTGTTTTTGATGTCTATTAGTGTTTTTATGTTTGTGTAAAAAGAAAAAAATGAAACGATCAATAACCAGCTGCCACGTGTATTAAAAGATAGTCTCTTCAGCTCCTTATATAAGGAGCACTCCTTAGCAAAATTGAACTAAAACTATTTTTTTAATCCTCATACCTATGACACCTAGCCACAAAACAGATTTAAAAACCCTGATGGAGATGCTCTTACTATCTTAGGTTCTTAAATCAATTAATCTTTACTGACATATTTATTTATTGGGAGTGATTCCATTGAATATATAATTTTACCAAGTTTTCATATTCGATTTACACAAATATGCAAATCATATACCTTTACGTGGGTGACAAGTCATATATATACTCTCTTTTCTGATCATTCGATTTTAGGACAATTCTAGTCCGAGCCCTGTCTTTTCCTTTTCCGAGTTGGTTTTCCGTATTTAATATTTGGGATTAAAAGGTTGCTCAAAACTTAAAGTATATATATACATCAAGTTGACCCGAAGAAAAGCAAAGAGAGCCAGAGTCGTTTTCGTTCGTCTATAGCCAAAAAGCTAGGGTTTAAACGTAGCTAATCCGGAATCCATGAAAAAACTGAAGCAGAACGTCTCAGGATGCTCAGACCAAATCCCAGTTGATCTTCTTATCGAAATATTCTTGAGAGTCTCATCAAAGTCTATAGTTAGATTTCGCTGCGTGTCCAAATTCTGGAGATCGCTACTTCGCCGTCCGAATTTCACGGAGCTGTTTCTGACTAAGTCTTTAGCTCGTCCACTGCTTCTCTTCGCTTTCCAAGTTGGTGATGGCAAATTAGTCTTCTACACATCACTTCATACTACAAACCCTAATAAGAGACCATCTCTTGATTTTGTTGATCGTCGTGCCTATTTCCCCACGGATTACTCCAGAAATTTTTTAACCATTTAGATGGATTGATCTGTCGTCACGAGCAGAGGAAGACACAATCCATGGCGATGATTTGTAATCCCATCACGGGAGAGTCTATAACCTTACCAGAAGTGAGAATGGAGAGGATAGACAAGAGAAGCTATTTTATTGGATATGATCCGATCAAAAAACAGTTCAAGGTATTGTGTATGACTTGGTATTATTCTAAAGTACACAATATACCCCAAGAACATCGAGTTATGACATTAGGGAATGGAAAACATATATGGAGAAAAACTAAGTGTTGCAGACCTCATTATCCTTTGGATAATGTGATATGTTTTAATGGTGTTTTGTATTATTGTTCTGGCAGCTGTGGCCTTTCCTCGAATTCAGCGGTGACTATGATAGTTTGCTTTGATGTTAGGTCTGAGATATTCAGCTTTATCGACAAAGATGAAGCCATGTCGATATATTATTCTTGTACTTTAATCAACTACAAGGGTAAATTAGGTGTGGCTAAGTTTACATATGGCTTTCATAGATTTCTTGAGTTGTGGATTCTAGAAGATGCTGGGAAACATAAATGGTCAAAGATTATTTACGAATTTTCTCCTCTGTGGAAGAGTATATTTGACGAAACCTCAGTACATATTATTGGACTGACTGGTACTGGTGATATTGTGTTTTCAGCGTACTTTCTGTCAGACCCTTTCTACGTTTTCTACTACAACCTCGACAGCAAAACTTTGACAAGAACTGAAATCCAAGGATTTGAAAAGTTTCAAAATCATAGGGTTTACATCTTTCAAGAATATGTAGAGAATGTGAAACCAAACTTACTTACCTAAAAAGTAGGTGCTTTGTAAATTTACCATCTTATTTGAAACTCTTCTATTTTCTTTTGTTACTTATTTTGATTGGTTTTTGGCTAAAAGTTTTGGGTGTTTGTTAATGACAATCCTCATAGTACAATATTTGGTTTTTCTATTTATTAAAGAACCTTTTACATACAGAACATAAAACGTAAAAATCAAATCCCAAGAGAGCGTGTGTCCTCATCTCATCATCTCTCGCTGGAATCTATATGTACTGAGTCCACTTTTAGACTCAACATCCCATCAACCAATCAGAAAAATAATCAATGATGATGTTAATCAAATTTATATGGAATGATATATGGTTATATCACATTCCTCTCGTATACAGAAAACCGATATATACTAAACATTTTATCACAAATAGGACCAATGCATACATTCTCGATGATTTCGAGATTTCCCATAAGCATACATATATTTCAAGATACTAATTTGTAAAGAGAACTTCTGTACAATACTAAACATAGAGCTTTGTCTACTCTAGTTTATTCTTTCAAATGAGTAAATCAATTGAGGCTCCTATTCGTGTACTAGTTATTTGTTAAGTTTATTAATCCAGTCTTGATATATTTTTTCTTCAAATTACTAGCTCTGATTCTTGTCCGACTCAGTACTAAAAGCCAATCAATAAATGAAACTGTATGTACACACGTTTCGTAAAACATACCAAAACATAAATTAATCTCGAAAGGTTCCTATGTTCTTGAAATCAAACATTGTTGTTATTGGTATCGCTTGAACCAGAAATGCAAACCACACCTTTCTTCTCTCTACTCAAAAACTTCTTAAGTGATCTTAACCTCGTGAACATCGGTGACTTAGGTTCCTCTTCTTCTATTCTCTCCGATAAGCTCTCACTTTGATTCACCGGAATATCCACCACAATCGCCGTTACTTGTTGTGCTCTGTTACAACTATTTGAACTAGTGGATTCAGGTTGATGATCGTTAGAAGAATCCGCAGAATTTCCAGAACCAAGATCTTCAGTAACTATGAGACCTGCACTTCTAACTTGATTGTGATCACCCCAAACGAGTACATTTGTCGGAAAACTCAGAGGTTCTGTCGAAACCCCAAGAACAGGGCTCTGATCTTGTGATGGATTATGTTGATTACTCGAATGCCCAGATTCAAAGTTTTGATTTTGAGACAAACCCTCACTTCCTCCACGTGTCGTCTCTTCCACAGACCCAACCGTGTTTCTACAGAGAGGACAAGTGGAATGAGACTGAAACCACATGTCGATGCAATCAACATGAAACCCATGGTTACACCTTGGCAAAACCCTAGCTTTATCGCCGTCAACGAGATCGGTGAGACAAACGGCGCATTCTAGCCCGTCGCTGAAGTCTCGTGACTTGAAAACGACAACAGGGATCGATTGGAGAAGAGAAGAATCGAGACCTGCGTTGCGAGGAGGATCTTCTTGAACTTGAGCGAAGATGAAACGATGTCGTTGATGGTTACGGCCGATGACTGTTGAGCCAGGATCGTCGGATTGGATTAGGTTTAGGTTGAAATGTTGTTCCACACGCCACCAGAAGAGCCTAGCGTAGAGATGAAGCAAGAGGAGGAATAGAATCGCTGTGAAAAGTGATACGATTGCGAATAGAATTAATTTTCCCATCATCTCTTCTCCTTCAAGGTTTCTGAAGACGGAACTATTAGAAGCAGATTCTTCGTCCATGTCGCTGACAAATGGTGAAACCCTAATGAATTATAGGTCAAATTAAAGGGGGAAAAAAACTCAGACTTTTTGCGTGGAAAGAAAGGAAAGCGTAAGATGTTCTCACATTAAGACAAAGATCGTGAAAGATTAGAACACTGATAAAACCCGAAAGATCGATGCTTTATTGAAAGTGGTGAAGCTTTACGATGGAATGAAATGTAACAAAGAGAGGGTTTTTGATGTAGAATTTTGGTTGGAGGTCCATTAATTCTGAGGAATTTGTCATCGAAACCAGAATTCACGGCAAAATGGCGATGAGAATCAAGACTGGTTCAAAGATTTTCGAAAAAAGTTGGGACACAAGTCAGTGGAACACGCTTTTGGGTTTTTGACTTGGTTTAGTCAATTTCCTCAAATTGTCAGTCAATATCAGGTTTTAACAAAAGAGACCTTTTAGTAAAAGTGACCTTATTTGATCAAAAATAAAAAGAAGCAAAAGAGACTTTTTAGTAATCTGAAATACAACATACAGTTATCTTCTAGATCCAATTATCACATTATAAACTGGAAATGAAAACTCTTCTCTCAAGCATTAGCATGAGACCAATAAAAATAAGCCAAAATTTTTAATCATCACTAAAGAGCTAATGAACAATATAAGAGCATCTCTAGCAGGGTCTTTTACCCAGATTTTCGCACAAAAACCTAAGTATTTCCTTAAAATTTTGATGGATCGCTCTTTATATAAAAGACAAAGAGATTGTCTCTTACGCCAGGTGGAAGATTGTGATTGGTTATATATTTTTTTTGCTTTTAATGTTTTAATTTTTTTTCTCTCTCCAAAACAAAATACTAAACTATATTCTTAAGAGACCCATGAGTGAATAACATTAATGGAGATGCTCTAATGTTTCCAACAACGGTAATGTCTTCCAGATTTTGGCAAATCAGCCCGTCTAACTTTAGCCTTTAAAAAAACATATTTAAATCTAATATTTATACATAATAAAATATTTAATTTTCAAAGGAAAATAATATTACATTGTAAGTCAAATATAAAAGTTTATAATGTACATTGGTCAATATTTATAACTAACTAGATAAAATATTTGTGTATATGCGCGAGTGAAAATGTATTATATTGGGCCCTAACAAAGCCCAAGTTATCGAGCAAGTATATATAAGTAAAACAGTAAAAGAAAATCGGGATTAGGGTTACATGCATCCACCGCCATGGCAAAACGTAAACGTAAACAGTAAAAGAAAATCGGGATTAGGGTTACATGCATGGCAAAGTGTCGCCGCGTATCGAAACGCTGGTCGTCGATCATTCGCCGTCCAAACTACAAACAGTTGTTCCCGATAAGTCCTCGGCTACACCACAGATACTCTTCGCCTTCCAAGATGGGTCATCAAACTTGTTCTTCTACTCTTCACCTCAACCTCAAGATCTTGATGTGTATACTTCGTCTGTTGTAGCCACTCGTCATGACATGAAACTCGGGACAGGTTTCTACAAGTTATGTCGACCTGTTCACGGACTTGTCTGTAGTCAACATAAAGGAGAGAAGAAGTCATGGGCTGTGATTTCTAATCCCATCACAGGAGAGTACGTAACCACACCCAAAGTGTCGATAGAAGGTGTTAAAGGGTGGATAAAAGGAAAAGCAGAGTATTCTTTTGGGTATGATCCAATAGAAAAACAGTTCAAGGTATTGCGTATCACCTGGTTGACTTGCAATCCAGACAACTGGTTTCCTAGGTATCATGTTCTGACATTAGAGACCGGAAATGGAAATAGAAATAGAAATAGAAATCTCTCATGGAGGAGGATCCAAAGTTGCACATTTCATTATCCTCTATATATACAACGATAACGGGATATGCATCAATGGTGTTTTGTACTATCCAGCAATGAGACATAACAATCATAACTTATGATGGTTTGCTTTGATGTTAGGTCTGAGAAATTCAGTTTTATTAACTTTGATGATAGGTCTGAGAAATTCAGATTTACTAACTTTGGTGAACGCGTGACAAAAAAGTTGGCCAAGCCTTCAATATTCTGATAAACTACAAGGGTAAATTAGGTTTCACTGAAGGTTATGATATTTTCCGTCCTTATTTTGATCAGTTGTGGGTTTTGAAAGATGCTGAGAAACATTGTTGGATTTGACAAAGTCTGAAGGTGAAATAAGTCAAACGGATTTGTCGGAGTGGAATAAATATTCTCGGAGGAGAATTAGTTTCAAAGTTGTTTCAAGTCGTTTCCTGTTTTGTTTCCTGAAATTTCTGCTTAGTAGTTGTTAAGCTTTTCTATAAAAGCAGTTGTAATCTTTATCATTCAATAACAAGAAATCATTCAGACTATTCCTTTATTGAGAGCTTTTGATTTCTAGTTCCCTTTATCTGGTATCAGAGCGAAACACTTTGTGAGAATGACAGAAAAAAATTTCACCACACCGTCTGTTCCTCTGTTCGATGGAGACTATGACCATTGGAGTTTGGTCATGGAGAATTTGCTCCGTTCGAAGGAGTACTAGAGCGTCATTGATCCAGGATATGAGGAGTTGAGAAACCTTGCTGCCCCCGATCAAAATCAGCGAAAATCTCTTGAAGAAGCGAAGCTCAAGGATCTCAAAGCCAAAAATTACCTGTTCCAGTCAATTAACAAAACCATTCTGAAGACCATCACTCAGAAGGAGACAGCTAAGCAACTTTGGGACTCCATGAAAGTGAAAAATCAGGGAGGAGCTCGAGTGAAGCGAGCACAACTTCAAAGACTCAGAAAGAACTTTGAGACGTTGGAGATGAAGGCTGGAGAAACGGTGGCCAGCTATTTTGGAAGAGTCATGGAGACAACCAACGACATGAAAAATTGTGGTGAAATAATCGATGATGTCAAGATCGTGGAGAAGATTCTACGAAGTCTCACCGAGAACTTCAATTTCGTGGTCTGCACAATTGAAGAGTCCAAGGACATTGGCAAACTCACGGTGGATGAGTTGTAGGCGTCACTACAAATACATGAAAGTAAAGTGACAGAGAAGAAAACTGAAGAGCAAGTCTTGCAAGTGGAGAACGAACCAAAGAGTAATCGTGGAAAAGGATATTGGAGAGGAAGAGGAAGAAGCAGTTACAGAGGACGTGGAAGAGGCAGATCCACTACAGATCGATCTGCTATAACCTGCTTCAACTGTGAGAAGAAAGGGCACTATTCATTTGAGTGCACAGAAAAAGCGAACTACGTTGAGTTCGATGAAGAAGAAGAATTGCTGTTGATGGCACACACCGAGGTGAGCAAAGCTGAGGGAAAAGGAGTGTGGTTCTTGGATTCTGGCTGTTCTAACCACATGACCGGAGAAAAGTCATGGTTTACAGAACTAAATGAAGATTTCAAACATTCAGTTCGTTTGGGAAACAACACCAGGTTGGCGGTTGAAGGAAAGGGAAAAATCAGATTTGAAGCAGAAGGCATTGTTCAAGTAATAACTGATGTTTATTACATTCCCAATCTCTCAAACAACCTGCTGAGCATTGGACAGTTACAAGAAAAGCAGCTGAAGTTTGTGATCGAGAATGGAACCTGCAGAATTTTTCATCGTCAAAGAGGCTTAATTATGGAGACGAAGATGACGTTGAACCGCATGTTCCTGATTTACGCCAAGGAAAAACCAGTGTCTGAGAAGTGTCTTAAAGTGGAAGAAGAGGACTTGGGGTCTCTATGGCACAGAAGACTAGGACATCTCAATAATATGTCCATCCAGATTATGCAGAAAAAAGAATTGGTGAAAGGGTTACCAAACATGAAAAATGAAGAAAATGTGTGCACTGTCTGCAATGTGGGGAAGCAGCAGCGAGAGAAGTTTCCAAAGAAGAGCAAGTGGAGAGCAACCAAGAAGCTGGAATTGGTTCACACCATCTATGTGGATCAATTACTCCTGTGTCTCAAAGAGGAAAGAGGTACTTAATGGTTCTTGTTGATGATTACTCTCGGAAGACTTGGATCTACTTTCTCACAGAAAAATCAGAAGCTTTTGAAACCTTCAAAGTGTTCAAAAACTTGGTGGAGAAAGAGGCCAAAACTGTGATACGAGGTCTGCGTACGGACAGAGGAGGTGAATTCAGATCCGAGAGATTCAATCAATTTTGCAGAGATCACGGCATAAAGAGGCAACTGACTGCAGCATACACTCCTCAACAAAATGGAGTAGCAGAGAGGAGAAACCGAATTATAATGAACATGGTTGGCTGTTTACTGTCCGAGAAAGAACTGCCAAGATCTTTCTGGCCTGAAGCTGCAAGATGGACAGCCTATATCCTGAACCGAAGTGTGACAAAAGCCGTAAAAGATAAAGTTCCTGAAGAGAGATGGACAGGAATGAAGCCAAAGGTCAGTTACTTCAGAGTTTTTGGATCGATTGGTCATGTTCATATTCCGGTTCAGAAAAGAATAAAGCTTGATGATCGAAGCCACAAGTGTATTCTACTTGGAGTCAGCGAAGAATCCAAAGCCTACAGGCTGTACGATCCAATTACAAAAAAAATCACCATTAGCAGAGACGTCATTTTTGAAGAAGATGCTAAATGGGATTGGAAATTGAGCAAACCAGAGCAGCAGAAACTCGCTTGGGGAGATGATGGAGTTACAGAAGAAGAAGAGACCGATGATGAAGCTGAGCCAGAAACAGCAATAGATCCAGCT
This sequence comes from Eutrema salsugineum, assembly GCF_000478725.1. Taxonomy (NCBI): domain Eukaryota; kingdom Viridiplantae; phylum Streptophyta; class Magnoliopsida; order Brassicales; family Brassicaceae; genus Eutrema; species Eutrema salsugineum. The sequence continues at coordinate 834,821 of NW_006256486.1, forward strand.
CCTGCAGAAACTGAGAACGCAGAAATAGAGGAGATCACCAATCCTCAAGGAGTTGAAAATCAAGAGATTGAAACTGGAGAACAAACAAGGAGGCCAAGAAGACAACCAGGGTGGATGCAGGATTTCGTGACTGGAGAAGAAGGAAGTGATGAAGATGATGCTTTGATAAACTTTGCTCTTCACGTAATCAGTGATGATCCGATCCATTTTTTGGATGCGTCGAAGGAAGAAAAGTGGAAAGAAGCGATGAGACATGAGATTCTTTCCATTGAGAAAAATCACACATGGGAGCTTGTAAGATTACCATCGCAAGCAAAGAAGATCGGTGTAAAGTGGGTTTACAAAACCAAGTTGAATGAAGAAGGAAAAGTGGAAAAATACAAAGCACGCTTGGTCGCGAAGGGCTATTCTCAAACCGCTGGAGTGGATTATACTGAAGTATTTGCACCGGTTGCTCGTTGGGACACAATAAGGAGCCTCTTAGCAGTCGCAGCTCAAAAGGGTTGGTGTGTTTTTCAGCTTGATGTGAAGAGCGCTTTCTTATACGGTGAGCTTAAAGAAGAAGTGTACGTCGACCAGCCTGAAGGGTTTATCAAAGCAGGAGAGGAAGATAAGGTGTATCGACTGAAAAAGGCTCTCTACGGTTTGAAACAGGCACCGCGAGCCTGGTTCAGTCGAATCGAAAGCTACTTTGTCAAGGAAGGTTTTGAGAAAAGCAGCTATGATCATACTCTGTTTTTCAAGAAAAACGGCAAAGGCATTCTGGTGGCAAGTCTCTATGTCGATGACTTAATATTTACTGGAGATGATGAAACGTTGTGTGCAGAATTCAAGTCCTCGATGCAAAGGGAATTTGAGATGACCGATATGGGAAAAATGAAATTTTTCCTTGGAGTAGAGGTTAACCAGAACGAAGATGGTATTCATCTTTGCCAAAGGAAGTACGCTAAGGAGGTTTTGGAAAGATTCAATATGTGGAGCTGCAACTCAGTCAAGAACCCAATTGTTCCGGGTACCATCGTTTCAAAAGCAGGAAAGAATGGAGTTGACTCAACACTTTACAAGCAGCTTGTGGGGAGTTTGATGTATCTTACAGTAATAAGACCGGATTTAATGTTTGTGGTGTGTCTAATAGCTCGTTTCATGGCTGATCCTAAGGAAGAGCATATGATGATTGCAAAGCGAGTGCTGAGATATTTGAAGGGTACACTGGATTTTGGAGTTTTCTATAAGAGGTCATCAAATCTGAAGATGTTGGGCTACACAGATAGCGACTATGCTCGAGACGTGGATGATAGAAAAAGTACTTCTGGGTATGTGTTCTTGCTGAATGGTGCAGCGGTTTGCTGGAGTTCAAGAAAACAGAGTATTGTGACTTTGTCTTCGACCGAAGCGGAGTATGTCGCAGCAACCTCTTCTGCTTGTCATTGCGTCTGGTTGAAAGGTTTGTTGCAGGAGCTAAGTGTTCTTGGTGGTGGATGTGTTAGCATTATGTGTGACAACAGCTCTGCTATTAAATTGTCAAGAAATCCAGTTATGCATCGAAGAACGAAGCATATTGATGTAAGGTACCATTACTTGCGGAACCTTACAAACGAAGGAGTTATAAAGCTGAGTTACTGTGGAACGAATGATCAAATTGCTGATATTATGACGAAGCCGATCAAGTTGGATCAGTTTGAGAAGCTGAGAAGGTTGCTTGGAGTTCGAAAGTTAAACTGATTTTGAGAAGTATTTTCAGTTTAAAGGGAGGAATTTGTTGGATTTGACAAAATCTGAAGGTGAAATAAGTCAAACGGGTTTGTCGGAGTGGAATAAATATTCTCGGAGGAGAATTAGTCTTTTAGTTTCAAAGTTGTTTCAAGTCGTTTCCTGTTTTGTTTCCTGAAATTTCTGCTTAGTAGTTGTTAAGCTTTTCTATAAAAGCAGTTGTAATCTTTATCATTCAATAACAAAAAATCATTCAGACTATTCTTTTATTGAGAGCTTTTGATTTCTAGTTCCCTTTAAACATAAATGGTCGAGGCATGTTTGGCCCCATAAATTTCTGAATGAGAAGATCTATGCACGCCTTGCTGGAATGATTAGTAGTGAAGAATTTGTTTTCTCCCCAATCAAGACACGAGATCCTTTCTTCATCTATTTCTATAATCTCGAGCTGGAAATTTTCACAAGAGTAAGAGTTGAAGTTCCGGTAGTTGATGAGTCTAAATATTGTAGAGTTTACACATTCCCAAACTTTGTAGAGGATGTGAAGCTTATCTAAGTGTGTTAAGTTCTTCCAAAACAGAACTAATCACATCGTCTATCTGTTCTCTTTGTTTGATGAATCTGGCTTTGGAGTTACTATTTTTCTTATGATTTTCTCTAATATTGGTTTCTGAAATTACTAAATTTTACATTTGTCTGATAATATACAAGAGAAAATGTTGGAGAGAAGGGAAAGGCTTGTATTTGGATTGAAATGTTGTGATAGAATCCACATGCATTTTCCAATTGCTATCCCAAAATATCGTTGCTATATTGAAAACGTGTTAACCAGCTTTGGTTTGATCACATACTTTTTCTTGCCTCCTGATGGATCAACGGCTTGAAACAAATGAGAGATTGGTTTGAAGAATGTTTGAATTTGTCTCACGAATCAAGACTGGTTCAAGACTTCAAAAGAGTTGGGACACAAGTCAGTGATACACGCCTTGCCTTGTTAACTCAAGTCAACATCTGCTTTAATAATCGAAAAGCTATGGAGGATGGCTACTAACCTGAAACTCTTGACATACAGTTGAGTTTGTAGATACAATTTGGCAAATCACAAACTGGAAACTGCTTCTCTCAAGCATGAGAGGAATAATATCTAAGCCAAAACTTTTGAATCACTAATTGAACAATATGACTTTTTCTCTGCTATATCGCTACAACATCATTACCTCATCCAGTTGATACAAGTAGTTAGGCTGCTTCTGTGACTTCGACGAGCCTTCCACGAACCCACTTCTTAGTTACACTTCCTGATTCCAAAGACGCAGCCTTTTCTTCTGTTCCGTGGTAAACTTTGGAACCATTCAAAAGAGGAGGATGGTTCTCAATAAGTTTGATAGCTCCATTAGATTCTGGTGGTGGATGGACTCTGGTTCCGTTTGGTTGCGGAATCATCCCCAGTTTGATATCTTCTCCATCTCCCTGGGACGTATTTGGTTGCTTATCAGAAACATGCTGATTTGTGGTACCTTCTATGTTGAATGTCGGCAAATCGCTAGATCTCATGTTCAAGTGAAGACTCTCTCCGTTGATTGGGAATGTGTGTGTTCCGTTAACCTCCTCTAGCAGTTCTTGATCGTTTCTATCTTTGGTCTTGGATTCACTGTCTAGCTCCAGAAGACTATTATTAGGCTGAGGCGAGAGAAGATACGGGTAAGTCCCATCTTCATCTGAAGTCATCTGCCTCATCTCTATCGACTCAATCAGCTGTGTTGCTTCAGCTATGAGCTTTTTACTCTCTAGCAAAGATGCTTGAGCCACAGGGCTTTTCATAGCAGCAATCTCAAGGACTTTGGCAGCTTTCTCAGCCTCTGATATCAAAAGCCTGAGAAGGAAAAGGTTAACTTCTTGTTTTAACTTCCAAACAGAGAATATTAACAATTTTGTTTTTATGTTTGACTGACCTTGCTCGTTCCACAGCATCCATCTTCTTAGATTCTTCCGCCACTCGTTTTGCTCTGATGCTTTTTATCATTTCCAGTTTCGAGTTTGCCAAAGGATCTTTATACACAGGTGTTTTGCGCTTCCGTACTTTCACTACTTGAACTTGGCTTTGCCTTTCAGTCTCTGAATCCCTTGAGCTTTTCTTTGTAGGGCTCTTCTTTCTTGGCTCTGCATCGCCACTTGGTCTTCTTCGACGCCTCTCTACACCAGCAGGTATACCGTGATATTTTGCCAAGCCAGAGCAAACTCTTTCACGGTAAGACTGACAGAGAGAAACCAAACCAAGTTAAATATGGCCAAGAACAAAACATCAAGCAAATTACTAGGCAACTTACTGGATCAGCCCATTTAGCAGCTATTGCTTCTGCGATTTTCCTTCTTTGTTCTGGAGATTTTGGCGCCCTTCGGTTACTTTTAACTCCTCTAGCGGCTTTCCTCTGCTCTACGCTTTCCAGCCATTCCAGTTGATTCTGTTGATCCAAGATGTTGTAAGAGTTCCATTGAAGCTCTTCTTCGTCAGTATATCCTTCTTTAGCAGCTTCCGCTAACAAGTTTTGCCACTCGAAGTGACATGTCTCCTGCACTTTTCTCCTCTCCTTCCGCCTTGCCCATCGCATCCGCACTCCCTCCCCAATTTTCAACCGTGTCTCCTTGCTGTAAAAATCATATGCATATTTGGGAAGATAACATTATGATAACAAAAGCATAAGCAAAACCAGAAAAGTTCCATCGAGTTAAAAACCACAAAAAGAAAAAAAGAACCGGTACTGACTTTTGTGCGTGCCCGAGATTCGCTAATTTCATCTTGATCTGCGCAGGAAGAAGACACAAAGGTTTTGTGAGGGATTGAGAAGTCTGATACAGAGAGCAAACATAAACGCCCTAACAATACCATAGGTTTACCTGCAACTGCTTTCCTATAGGGTACAAGACTAGAATAACACAAGGGTCGAATCTGTTTGACAAAAGAACGTTTTCTTGCAAGCACTAACAATTTATACCGATACAAGTCCCACTAGAGTTACTACGGCCAACTCCTCTAAGAAGAGATATATAACCATTCTTACATTACATCACCTTTGGGTCTTGCATTGCAATCTTTGTCCTTTCTCTAATCTTTTGTAGGGTCTCTGTATAAACGCAAAAGGAAAAAAAATCATTTTAAAATGTTTCCAACTAGAAGCAACTGCAGATTAGTGACGAAATGCTTACGAAAAAAAAAATACTCACCCGGACTATGCTTCCTGCCTTTGTTCCATGGAGTGTTCCCTCTATTTGCCTTGGAAATCCTCATCCTTCTCAACTTTTCTCTGTCATCCACTTGTTCCAACGCTTCGCCATCTTCAGAACTTCCATTGCGATCCTCAGATGGTTTTGAAGAGGCAGAAGACAAGGAATAGCTTTGCTTGTTTTCTTTCTGAGCAGGATATTTGGTTTCAAGAGTGGCCACTGCGGTAATAAGGACTTTGCCTCTTCGTACATGAAGATGACCAGTGTAAAATTTCAAATTCTTCGAGAAACTGGATTTTTTCCATGGATTGGGTAGGTTTTTAGCATGGATAATACTCTGAGCCCCCAATGGAACAAGATGAGCTTGCAAGGAAGGTTGAATAGCAGCAATATCTGCAAGATTAAACAGTCAGAGTTTTGAGCATATAAGCTTAACAGGAACAGAAATTTAAGGAACTAAGCAATTTTGTGTTCCAAATCAAAGCAAAGAACCATCTCCAAGAGCAAAGAAACTGGGGAGACATTAATCCACATTCTCTACAAACTAAGCAAAGCAATCGTCTTTTTCTCATATGCATTTTAAAACCCAGTAACTATGAATATGTTAGATCCAAAAAGATTAGATTTTTTTTAGACCTCAGATTGCAAATGCAATGAATTGTCACTCAAGAATGAAACCCAATAAACAAGAAACAAAATTGAGAAGACAGAGAGTCTCAACACTGAAGTAGAATTCTAATCAGTAGTAACCAAACAAAACCCAGAAAACCAAAAATCAGACTAAAAATCATCAGCGCAGGAATAAATGTTGGAAAATTTACCAGAAAAGGTACCTAAAGAAGGCATTGGGAGCTCATTCAGCCCAAGAACTCGAAACCCTCTTTCTTTGCGACACAACAACCAGAATGTTTTGTAAGACTAACAATGCGTTATAAAGAGATATCTGTTGCTCTGCTGAATAGAGAGGGCAAAGGTTTTTGCGGGAATTTTCAGACAGAGAAGGATAAGCCACACAATAGCAAACTTCAACGAAGATACTTCTCTGTCTTTGACACAGCAACCAGGAGGCGGTGGATAACGAGACCCGGGTTGCTGTAATAACCCGACCCGTAGCACACATTATTGGGCTCACGGGCCGTAACCATTGTTGGGACACTAAACGCGACGTGTTCTTTTTGCGCTTGAAGGTAAAAGCGAATCAGAACGGACACGTGGTATTAGCGGGTAATTCTTTACCAATGACCCGACCCGTATAACCTTTTGTTGGGCTAAAGGGCTTCGATATCTTCTACTTTAAACGATGTCGTATAATCAACATTAAAATGTGGATCGAGAAAAGCCACGTGGTGTAAGCCGGGTCGGATCCTGGACAAAGTCTAGTATATGGGTCGGCGGTTCCGGGTTGATCTCCGGCAACGACTGTAACGCGACACTAATGGAGAGAGATTCCTCGTCGACGTCTTCGTCGTCATCGTCATCGCTGGACGAATCAGATTCTCAAATTCACCGTTTTCGTGGAAGTGACGAGATTCCTCTGTCTTATAGCGACGCGGCGGAGCAACGGCCTACCTTCGACGTGGAGAGTCTCCGATCACGTTTAACACGGAGTTTCAAGCTCAATATCACTAAGCGACAGTTCATTGTTATCTTTCTCCCTCTCGTCCTCGTTTTTCTTTACTTATCTACCGATTTCAGCAATTACTTCTTCTCCGTCAAGGTTCCAGATTCTGTATTCCGGCCAATTACCGGGACGGGTCGGGCTCAGGAATCGGATCTTCAAGCACTGTATCTTCTCAGGAAGCAGGAAATCGATCTCTTCTCTATCTGGAACCACACTTTATCGAATCTCTCAACAATCGAAGACGTGAAATCTGCAGTTTTCCGGCAGATTTCACTGAACAGACAGATCCAGAATGCATTACTGTCGCCGCATAAAACTGGAAATGTCAGTATTGATGGATCATCAGATGGTTTACCGGTTGGTAGTTGCCGGAAAGTGGATCAGAAGTTAACGGGGAGAAAGACGATACAATGGAAGCCGAGACCAGATAAATTTCTATTCGCCATTTGCTTATCTGGTCAGATGAGTAATCACTTGATTTGCCTGGAGAAGCATATGTTCTTCGCCGCATTGCTTAAACGGATCCTTGTGATCCCTAGCCATAGATTTGATTACCATTACAGTAGAATCATTGATATTGATCGGATCAATACTTGTTTAGGGAGGAATGTAGTGGTTTCCTTTGAGGAATTCTGGAAGAAGGATAAGAACAGGAAGAAGCATCATCACGTGCATATCAATAGATTCATATGCTACTTCTCGAAACCGGAGCCGTGTTATGTAGATAAAGAGCATATTACAAAGTTGAAAGCTTTGGGAATTACCATTGGAGGGAAGCTAGATACACCATGGGAAGAAGATATTGCCAGGCCAAGCAACAAGACAGCTGAGGAAGTGGAGACTAATTTCAGGTCAGATGATGATGTTATTGCGATTGGGGATGTGTTCTATGCTAATGTCGAGAGAGAGTGGGTGATGCAGCCTGGTGGTCCTATTGCTCACAAGTGCCAAACTTTGATTGAACCAAACCGGCTAATCTCGCTCACTGCACAGAGATTTATCCAGACTTTCCTTGGCAAGAACTACATTGCTCTACATTTCCGCAGGCATGGATTCTTGAAATTCTGGTATGGTGCATTTTCCACTCCCTTGATTGCTCTGTAGGGTTTCTGGTAGTGTAATAACTTATTCTTAACCAAATTATAGCAGTGATGAATGGATAATTGGAGCTACTTAGTTTAGGCGAATTCTATTGACCAGTTTATCATCTATGAATAAAGTATCAGTATTACAAAGTTTTAATCACGAGTACCAAAGATAAATGCTCAATAACTTATCTTCCTTAACGGTATCTGAGATTTTGATTGTATGTTGTTTTTTTTTTTAAATAGTGGTTTTTGGTCTACCTATGTTCGTATGATGAATAGCTGTAGCTTAGATTTCACCAGGAACCTTGCTAAGTAATTTTCTTCTTGTGTCAGTAACGCCAAGAATCCAAGTTGCTTTTACCCTATTCCCCAAGCTGCTAACTGCATCACTCGTCTGATTGAGAAAGTCGAGGCACCGGTTATTTACCTTTCAACTGATGCAGCTGAAAGCGAAACTGGTCTGCTACAATCACTGTTGATGCTAAATGGAAAGACTGTTCCCCTTGTGAAGCGACCAGCTCGTGATTCAGCTGAGAAATGGGATGCATTGTTATACAGACATGGTCTCGAGGGCGACTCACAGGTAACATCTCCTCTCTTCTTCATATTGGATTTGAAAGAATGGAATCATACAAGAATTAACAAATCATAACTGAGATATTTCCTTTTTGAAAGGTGGAAGCAATGTTGGACAAGACGATATGTGCAGTGTCAAGCGTGTTCATTGGTGCCTCGGGTTCTACTTTTACAGAGGATATCCTGAGACTGAGAAAAGACTGGGGAACTGCTTCAGATTGCGATGAGTATCTCTGTCAAAACGAGCAGCCTAATTTTGTAGCCGATCATGAATAAATTTAGGAACAAAGCAGATTAACATAATCTCACGTCTTGTGAGTTCTCATCATAAACAGTCTAATTCTCTTTTTGTTCTTTTGTTCATAGGTTATTAATGAGTGTATCATAAAATAAAGCCATACCTCTCTGTAACTCATTGCTGTTCTGATGCATCTGATGATACAGCTCCTAATATATAACCTGAGATTGTTGTTATGAAAGTTTCTAAGCGATGTGTCAGTTTCAAATTGCCTGACTTATAAACATTTATCCCAAATGGCTAATGATTTAAAATTAAACACTAAACCTTTGTTTTACCAAATTGTAAAGTCGATTTCAAAGACTGTTTATGCAGCTTATATATATATATTTGTCTATATATGAGGATTTTGTATATATGTGCCCAGAGACGCGCCGCCGCTTCTTCGACTTTCCTCGTGGAATATTTATAGGATTTGCTTTGTCGGTCATCGCGATAATAAGTATCTAAAGCTTCGATTTTTTCTTTAATTATACAAAAACCCACGTCGTTTAGAGCAATACCCAGATAACAAATTGACATCTTCCTTACCAAAGATCGGAGCTTTTCCAAAGTTTCGAAAACTTTTACTCGCGTGTGTTATTTTTGTTCGGTTTCTGTTTCAAAGAGTGTGATCATGAGAGCGAGATTGATTGTTTTCCCGATTAAAGGGAAGAACTGGTGTTTTAGCAGATCCGTTGATCCTTTCGCTGCTCAGTCGCCGTCCGGCGTTACTCCGACGACTATACGAGGTTTATGGAAGAAACTATCATCTGAGTCGAAGCCAATCAATGCCAACGCAGAGCTTCTCGTCGATTTCATCTCTGACAAGGTATACACAAATTGAAACTTTTTCTCTATATATAAAAGCTTACATACCCGTGTGTTTGTGTGGCGTGTAGTGAGGTTTTTCTATCTATTGGTGATGTATACAAATTTGTGACCAATAACCTTTGGTTTTGTTTCTGATCAAAGGTTTTTAACTTGGATAGGACCAGTAGGAATGAGAAAGAAACACACAAACAAAAAAAGGTTTTATTTTTTGTTTTTATCAGTGTGATGAGTTGTTGTTGTAATGGTTAGATGAATAAAGCTTGGATGGGTCTTGAGAAAGCGCCTGACGGGTCAATGAAGAACAAGATTCATGGGTTTGTGAACTCTTTACTTCTCTTTTTTGTTGTTGTATTTGAGTCACTTGTGGAGGTTATGGCTTTGGTCTTTAATTTGATAGGCTTAATGTTAAACTGTGGTCTCTGTGGTTGGATGTATAGGTTAGGATTAAAGCTTCTGGCTCGTGTTAAGCCGTCTGAGATTTTCTTGAAGTCTATATCTAAGGAGGTCACTTCTGTACAAGTCACTTATCCTCTAAGGTTCTATTCTCTCTCCTTTTCTTGAATTTTTGTAAACTTGAGAGGACCATTAATGCCTCTCTAATGAATGATTAAACTTGATATGGCCTTCATGAGTATGTTCTGGTGAATTCGGATTGGTTACGGGGTTTGCTAATTCATGTTAAATGTTTCAGTTTAGACTCTAAACTTGTACGCAGGAGACTACGCCACATTGCCATGAGGTAAATTGCTTTTTGTTACCCAGTGTTCTACCATTTTCACATGTCTCTTGGGCGAATTTAGGTTGAGAATCTCTGTTTCTTCTGACACAAATGTTTCGAAATGTACTTCTAGTGGAACAATCCTGCACAAGAAGTACCTAATTGGTTCAGTAACTTTGCTTCCATTGACCAGTGCATTTATGGTATGTATAGTATGAAGCTTTCCCTTTGAAACCTTAGCAAACTAACTTCGTTTTTTTCTCCTTCAAGTCTCTTAAACCAACAAAAGCTTTGTTTTTCCATTTAGGTATTGCCATTACCAAACATAGCATTCTTCTGGGTCTTATTCCGTACATATTCCCACTGGCGAGCTCTTCAGGTTTGTCGATTTTACTTACCGGTACATAATTCCATTATCGTATAAAACCTCAAAAATCTTGATTAACAATGAAGGGAAGCGAGAAGCTGCTTAAGCTCATCTCAAACCAGTCAACTCCTGAGAAACCAAACTCAACTGATGATGCAAATGAAAGCAAGAACAACAACAACAACAAACCGAAACAAGAATCTCTATCTCCCACATGTGTAAGCTAATCTTTCTGTCATCAAAGAAACTCAATCGAAGGTTTCTTGTTTCTTATTTGTCTTTGTTTCTCATAAAAACAGGTTTTGCTGCCATCAGAAGAGTTGTATCAGCTACTTCGTGAAGCTAACGACGAGGAAGGGCTCGACGAGGAGATCATAGTAGAGATTTGCAAATCCTTTCATCTAAATAAGATCGATGTTCTTAAATATCGCAATCTAGTCTAACTCTTTTTGGCATTTTAGGCTCTCTTTTTTTTATTTGTTTTGAAACAAACTTTCAAACACTTTCAGATGTTTGAAGCTAGAGATTACGATCCAATTCTTTTTGTCTTTTGATTCCTTGCTACTTTTCTTTAAAACAAAAAAACATATATGTAACTTGGAAACAGTTGCATTTTCAGTTTTGCACAACAAAAGGAAAACATATTATTGTTGAGAACTTGAAGACATCGTATTGTTTGCCCTAGATCTAAGTTTTGATTAATTGCTTTGATAATACAGTGATATCGCATTACCACCTATATTATAAGTAAATGATATACGCTGGCTTTGAGTTTCTATCTGGTAAAATGAAGATCAATGGTTGTCACTTAAGCATTGAAATGAGTTGCGAATTAACTTTTCTGAAGCTCATTAGGTAGGAGATATAAGGTAAGCCAACAACATCTAGTGTTTTTTTAGCTGAGTTATATGTACAATGTAAAAATACATTTGGATTTACGAGTTAAAAAACCAATCAATTGAAATACTAAACTAGACAAAACTTTAAATAAAACAAGAGTTGAAGACTTACATAAATTTCAGATTCTCAGAGTAGTCTAGAGAGATATTAACCCTCTTGGTCTTAAACAACTCAAGACCTTTGATTTGAACTCTTGTGAAACCGTTGCTCTTGAGGTCATAGTAATAAATGTAAAACGGGTCTGTTATAACGTGCGGGGACAACACAACTTCACCACTATCAGTCATTCCAACAATGGCTAACCCGGTACGGTTAACAAAGTTTTGCGTAAAAGAAGGAAACGTGTAGATATTCGTGGACCATGTACATTTCTCAGCATCTTCCAGAAGCCAGAACTCGAGACGTTTCGGATACGACAATGTAAACTGGAGCGCACCTAATTTACCCTTGTAGTCGATTAGAGTACAAGAAGAATTCATCAATGAGTCTTTATCTATCTTGATAAAGCTAAACTTCTCGAACCTAATGTCAAAGCAGACTATCATTGTAACCATGAACTTACGATCAACCCCAGCTGTGTAATACAAAACACCGTCTAAGCATATTCCACTAGATTTAGGATAATGGGGTTCGATGCATTCGATATCTCTCCACAAATGTTTCCCATTCTCCAATGTCAGAATTTTATGCTCATCGGATGCATCTATGATACTGATGCACAATACTTTGAACTGTTTGTCGATGGGATCATATCCTAAAAAAGGTTTCATGAAAACATCTAGACTCTTGGATTCTGTTTTGAGTAAGGATATAGACTCTCCCGTGACGGGGTTACAGATAAATACGGTTTTCTCATATAGACGGCAGAAGAATCCACCAAGAGGAGAACCAATCTTAGATGGAAAAATATTGTGCGTATGGTGAACGTGATAGCGAGTGAGTACAAGAGAAGAGTTGTCATCTAGCTTCTGAGGCTGAGGTGAAGAGAAGAAGAATATGTTTTTCTCAAGTTGGAAGGTGAACAAGAACAGGCGTGGACGAGCACAAGACATAGTCATGAACAACTCGGTGAAATCTGGACGGACAAGTATGGATTCCCATAGTTTGGATACGCAAAGACACCTTGCTATAGTTGTTGCCGGAACTCGAGAAAAGAAATCCATGAGGAGATCAATTGGGATCACTTCTATTGTTTCTTGAGCTTCAAGGAACCTTTGCCCTAGATTTTCCATGGCGACCAGTACAAGGAGCCAAATCTTCGTACGTTTTGGTTATCAAAGTCTCTAAAGACTATATAAGAAAAGCTGATCGAGAGAGAAAGAAAGATGCATGGCTGAGTTAAAAGGAATCGGAATATAGATTAGTATATTTTCTTGTTCTAATTTAGAGATTTGAGAAATTATCCTTTCTTTATTCCCACAGGCCTGGTTTGCTACATTCAAAGAATGGAAATTCTTTTCTTTTTCTTTTTTTAAGAATGGAATTACTTGAGAAGTCATATCTTTGTGATTTGGGAACTACAAATTAATAGCGCTTTGAGACACATCAGCTTATTCACCTTAGAAGAAGAAAGCATGGGAAGGTGTAGATACGGTGGGGGCTTTTTGGAAAGAAACATGTGGATAACCACGAGCAAATATGATCACCAAGCTGTCCAATTTTCAACGAATTAACAAGATAGCAACACAAATCCCTCAAATGATAGTTGAGCTGTATTGACCACAACTCTCTTCTTATTATTAAGACTTTATCGTTTCCGAAACAACGTATACAATGTGTGACTTGTTGTACTTTTAAAATTATCTTAGTTACTAACAAACTGTTGAATTTTCAGTTTTGCTGCTGCATAGGCATTAAGCATAGCCTAATTCTGTCACTTTTTTCAGTCTATCACTTTGCAAACCATCTTTTTCTTGCATCATCCATTGAAGATTGAGTTTTAAGACAAAGCCATATAGAAAGTAACTAAGAATATTATTTTAAGAAAAAACCAGATATAGCTTACATGGAATTGAATGAGTACATGCCGGCATGATTAATTTTGGTGGGTCTTTACATGCAGTCTTATTAAACCTTAGAAAATCAAAAGTGCCTTAACAGGTGTGATCAAAGTCAAAACTCTAATATCTGATCAGATATAGCTCTGAACTCTGATATGCCATGTCACTCACTTCCAAAGAAATGGCTCTTCCAATATGCTCTTTAGTATTGAACTAAAAGAATTGTGAAATGAAACCGTAATTAAGAACAACGAAATTCTGTAGATAATATTAGCATCAAAGATATATAAGTACGTGTTCATGCACACGCTATAACAAAATGTACCTTTCTCTTTATTTGACATGCTTGGCTCCAATAATTGCATAGTAAATAAACGAAAGATCACACGGTTTAAATTACTCAGTCCATGAAAGCCCTCTCCAAATCTTTTGCAATAGGCTAAGCAATCAAAGAAAACCCCTAATTAATCCTTTTCCACGGAAAACCCATTCTTCAACTTTTCGCTAGTCTGACACTATCTATCTATTTTTGTAGGGGAAAAGTTACCTTGCGAGCTTTATTGGCATACTCGAGTTGAAATAGCCTCCCTTGGAGAAAAATTGTTAACTCCTTTGCCATATTCAGTCCTTGGAACAAAAAAAAAAAAAAACACGGAATATACATTACTCAATTGAAATACTAAGTTAGACAAAAGCTTTAATTAGAAAACAAAAGAAAACAAAAATTGAAGACTTACATAAGTTTCAAATTCTCAACATAGTCTATAGAGGGGTAAACTCGCCTACCCTTAAACAACTCAAGACCATGGATTTGAACTCTTGTGAAACTGTTGCTCTTGAGGTTGTAGTAATAAATGTAACTTCGGACTGATGGAGCGTACGGCGACAACACAACTTCACCATTATCGGTCATTCCAAGAATGGCTAACCCATTATGGTCAACAATTTTTTGCGTAAAAGAAGGAAATGTGTAGATATTTTTGGACCAACTACATTTCGCAGCATCTTCCAGAAGCCAGAACTCAAGACGTTTATTGGGAGACAAAAATGTGAGCTGAAGCGCACCTAATTTACCCTTGTAGTCGATTAGAGTACAAGAAGAAGTCATCAATGAGTTTTTATCTATCTGATAAAGCTAAACTTCTCGGACCTAATATCAAAGCAGACTATCATAGTAACCCTGAACTGAGGATCGACCCCAGCTGTATAATACAAGACACCATCTATGCATATTCCACTAGATTTAGGATAATGGGGTTCCATGCATTTGATATCTCTCCACAAAGGGTTTCCATTCTCCAGTGTCAGAATTTGATGCCCATCGGACGCATCTGTGATACTGATGCACAATACTTTGAACTGCTTGTTGATGGGATCATATCCTAAAAAAGGTTGTGTGAAAACATGTAGACTCTTGGATTCTATTTTGGGTAAGGATATAGACTCTCCCGTGACCGGGTTACAGATAAATAGGGTTCTCTTATCTATACGACAGATGAATCCACCAAGAGGAGAACCAAAATAAAGTGAGAAATCTCCGGGAGAATGCTTGTGGTGAACATGATAACGAGTGAGTATAAGACAAGAGTTGTCATCTGGGTTCTGAGGCAGAGGTGAAGAGAAGAAGAATATTTTGTCCTTTACTTGAAAGGTGAACAAGAGCAGGCGTGGACGAGCCCTAGACATAGTCAGGAACAACTCGGTAAAATCCGGACGGATAAGTATGGATCGCCATAGTCTTGCTATAGTCGTTGCCGGGACTCGAGAAAAGATATCCATGAGGAGATCAATTGGGATTTCTCTTACTGATTGTGTTTCTTGAGCTTCAAGGAACTGCTGCCCTAGATTTTCCATGGCCACCAGACGAGGAGCGAAAGCTTCGTACGTTGTGGTAATGGAAATCTTTTAAGACCCTGTTTGTTAGGCAAAGACAATAGTTTGAGACCTAATATAGCTCGATATCTATGATCAGAAATTACTTTTTCCTCAAGTCATCGTAAATTCGCAAGCCCAATTATAAACAATTTTTTTGCTTTGATTGTTTGCCGAGTGGCTCGCTCTTGTGTTTATATTTAAGTGTGATGATTAGTATCACTTTGGATTCCAAAATATGGAACTGCCGTAAACAAATTTGAATTTATTTTCTTAAAAGAAATGTTATATCTGCGAATCTGTTGTAAACTTAGCCGATCAATCTACGATTCACTCTCAATTCTAAATCAATTACTTTTTCGATGTGAATCTATACTATTGTTTACGAAGTCAAAAATCTTATGTGTCGTCTCCATAGCGATCGTTTTACGTATCATTAATATGTGTCATTTTAATTAGTTTTCATTGGTCAATCATTAATCCTACATGTTAAAATTTGTGACATGAATTTATTCGCTCTAAATGGGCCTCATAAGCCTGAATGATCTACTATGGGCCAGTGATTTCAAAAATATTCTCAAATCGGTGTTAACTAAAAAATCTAATGTATCCATCTGACTATATACATACTAAATAAAAACCCAATATATAGGGGTTTATAGTTTATTATTTTATAACCGGTAAACAAAAATAACTAAATAACTCTTTTATATAGAAATGAAAAATTAATTTTTTTTTCTTTTTTAAATTAGTAATTCATTGTTTAATTTTATTCATCTAAATGTGAAAACTAAAATAAAATTATTTTTATTTTCTTATTAACTCTATATTTTAGAATAAAATTTATGTTTTTTAGATTTATATATTTTTTTATTAAGTAACATTATCTTGTATGATTAAGATTACGAATAGATTATAGTTTTTTCTTACTAACTTTAGCTTTTATTTTAATTGTAATTTATATTTTCTTTATATATTTGATAACTTTATATTTTAGGATTCGGATACAATTATAATTTTTTCCATTTATTATTAATATTATATATCGGAATCTAATTGAAAATTTATTAAACACATGTCAAAATCTAATTGTTTATCTTGCAGGCGTCACGATCTCGCAAATTACTAACTTTGAAACACTCTACTCATTTATATAGAGAGATAGATCTTTGTTTTATTAGATATAACACTGATGTTTTTTTATGTCTAGCGCTTTTTTCCCTTTTTGTTTGTTCATCATTTAATAATTTTATTAATAATTTGCATAAGATTTTTTTTCGTATGTTTTGTTTTGTTTATGCTTGATACATTATTTCGTCATGTGGACGTTTTTGTATCACGTCGTTTGGACGATCTATAGTGTCTGAAAATTTCATGCTCTTTTGTTTTTTTTAGAACAGCACATGATTAGTTTCTAAAGTTTTTTTTTATCCCAGTTCGTATATTTTTTTCCGTCTGCTTCATCTATTGTTTCGTTCAGTGTTTGATCGATACACCACTTCATCATGTGGATGTTTTGTATCTCACCAGGTGTGTGGCTCATAAACAAATGATCTAATTGTGTATTTAAACATGTTGTGGTTCTTTTGTTTAGTTTTTTTTTTAAGTAGAAACGTAATTACTACCTAAATTCCTTTTGTTATGTACCTAGTTTGTATCTTTTGTTTCTGATTTGTATATTTTATAATAATTTGTTTCACCTATTTGTATTGACGAATTTTCTTGTATTTTTCTTTCACTCGAAATTGATTCGAACTAACGTGTTTTATTTTTTTTTATTGGTGTGAGTCTTTGAGTTAATTAAGTGAGTAAAAAGAAAGGTAATTATTTAGGTTTGTGGAGTTTGTCTACTCTGCCGTGTTGTTTTGCGGGTTTAATCATGAGAGTTCTTTGTGGAAAATGTGGAAAATGTGTACGCAATGTGTTCTCTTTGTGGAAAATCTAAACTCTAGCAAGACCTTTGTGGAAAATGTGTTCTTTTTGAAGAGAACAAACTCTGCAAGGGTAATCGTTGGTGTCACCATGATCTTAGCCATTTGATAGAATCCAACTGGATAAAAACAAAAGCTTTCAAGTATGAGATAAGAAGATAAAACAAAGCACAATCTCTTTATCTCTTCAGTGTCTGAAAACCGATCTACATAGTTTGATTAGGGCTATCAAAGGTCAATTTACAACTTGAGCTAGAAATCTTGATGCAATCATTACAGATTGAGCTATGAACATGTTGTGATTGAGGCTGGTATTAGCGAGACTAGAAGCAAAGGTCAAGACAGATCCAAAAGAGAAGAGAGCGAAGAACGGTATTGTCTTTGATGTAGGAGACATATTTGAAGTGATTAGAGAGAACTTAAGAAAGCTAGAAGTATCCAAGCTACCAAAAGGATTGTTTACCTACTTACATTCCATGGTCACGCTTTTGAGAAAGAAAAGAACTGAGAAGACAAAGTGACTAAAGCTAGGAAATGGATTGTTTATCTACACTATGATACAATGGTTTTGAGCCCGTGCTTGCGAGAGTCAAAGCCTTCAGGGTCATGAAATTGATCAGCATTTATCACCATTTGAGAGAGATTTAAAGCCTTCAAGAACATGTAATTGATCAGTATTTTATCACCGTTAGTTTGTCCCTTCTGTGTTTTTGATATCTGATTAATATGGTTGACAAAATTTGAAGTCTTCAGGTACATGTAAGTATAGGTAAGAATTGGCTAGAAGGAGAGATAAAAGCTACCAAAGAGGTTGTTTACCAATGCACTAATACCATCGTGCCCACGCTTATGAGAGAGAAAATAACCTACGACATATAAATGATAATGAACTTTGGCAAAAAGTAGAGAATAAATAAGGCTAATACAAATCGAAAAAGAAGAAGAAGAAGAATTGAGAGAATACAAAGACGATGATGAAGATGAAATAAAATAGTGAGAAATAATAAAATCGAAAGATATATAAGAGAAATAAGAAGAAAAAAAAGTACAAGTCAAAGACGATGAAGAAGAAGAAGGAAAATATGAGGAAGAAGAAGATGAAGAATTTGGGGCAGAAAAAGAAGACAAAGGACATAAAACTGGAGAATGAACAATAAGACGAATAAAAACCAGAAAAAGCTAGAGAATAACGAAAATACAAGGAAAAACTAAACCATAAGATTAAGAGTAAGAAGGGTAGACCAAAACAGAAGAGGAAGAAGAAAAAAAAAGACAAATCCGAAGAGGAAATGAAATAAAAGTTAAAGACGATAAAGAAGAGAAAAGAAAAGATAAAGAATAATACCAGTTGAAGTCAATGACAAGGAAGACTGAAAAGACGAAGAAGAAGACCGAAAAAAAAGAAAAAAAATCATAATAAGAAAAATTATGATAAGACAAAAATGTTGAAGAATAAGAAGGGGAAAAGGCTGGTGAATTTAGAGAAAGAAGGAGAGAGAGAAATTGAGTGAATGTTTTCAGGGACATGTAAATGCTTTCAGGGGCATATAGATGGAGAGAGTGTGTGTGAGAGAGAAATAAAGAGAAGAGAAATGGGAGAGAGATTTAAACCTTCCAGGTACGTGATATTAAATATATATTACTTCGTCGTTTTTGTGTTCCTGTTTTTTAATATACGAAACACTTTTTACTTTAAATGTAGTTGTCTAAATCACATGATATATACAAACTAGGATGAGAGAGAGGAAGGGAGATAGTGAGAGAGGAAGGGAGATAGTAACAAACACTTTTTACTTTAATTCACATAATAGTTACTACTGTTAGAACAATAGAATATTAAAACATATCATTTCAAAGATTATATATAACTTACAAATCTCCTACTTATCAATAATCGCCTCTATAAATTTTGTAATAACTTTGTATACATCGCAAGCCCGCGCTTGGTGTGGGTTCCCACCTAGTTTGTAGTACGAATAGAACTTAAAGAACACAAGACAATTTCTCCAGTTCAGGTGCATAAAAGCAACCCTACGTCTGGCCGAGGTATTCCTCGGAATCCACTAAGAACAGATACGTATCGTCTCCGGCATAGACTCGCCGGAATATACAGAGCTTACAAGTCTTTTCACTCACCGGAAAAACTTCTCTCAGCTCTCGTCTTTCTCTCTCAAGAATCTATCTCTCCTTATCTCTACAAAGATTGAAAAATCCCAATCTATCTCAACCCCGAGAAACTAATCTTATCCAGATTATCACCGTTGCAACAGATCGTAACAACCATTTTCCGGGATAAGTTGACCAGCTTAGTAAAAGTCAATATGACCGTTACAGCTTGAGGAGAAAACAACGACGTATGATCCACCATAACCCGAATCCCTAAACCGGTCTTCAATCATGGTCTAAATCAATTGATCCTAAACCAGACACCAATTGATTTCCTGAGTTAAACCAGAAGTAAACCAATCCTCGACAAACTCCTCCTTGGTCTTACTTCACCAACTCAGACCTGTTCATAGCTGAACTCCGAACCTCGGATCTTTGCCTGTTCATTCTTCAGACACTCCCAGTAAGCTCAACAAAACCTTTGAACTTACCAGTAGGCAAAACCTTTGTGAAAACATCCGCTGGGTTCTCGCTGGTGTGAACCTTTGTCACTTTAACTTTCCCAGCTTCAATTCTGTCCCGAATATTGTGATACTTCACCGCGACGTGCTTTGTTCTTTCATGGTACACATTGTTTTTAGCCAGAGCCAGAGCACTCTGTGAATCACAAAATATTTCAACACTTTTCTGAGGATAGCCAAATTCTGCGCTCAAACCCCTGAGCCACACAGCTTCTTTTGATGCTTCTGACATCGAGATATACTCCGACTCTGTAGTCGAGAGAGCTACCACCTTCTGGAGTGTTGACTTCCAACTTATCACGTTTCCTCCTGCCAAGAATTCATAACCAGACAATGATCTCCTTTTATCCAAATCAGCTGCAAAATCTGCATCACAAAATCCATAAATCTTGAACTCTGCATTTCGTTTGAACTTCAGATTTACCTGCACTGATCCCCTCACATATCTCAGCACCAACTTAACTGCATTCCAGTGCTCTTTGGTCGGATTACTCATATACCGACTAATCACTCCAACAGGATAGGCTAAATCAGGCCTTGTACCTATCATTCCGTACATAAGACTCCCTACGGCACTTGAGTAAGGAACTGACCTCATGTATTGTGCCTCCTCCTTTACTTGATCAGGAGTAGCTGCCTTGAGTTTGAAATGAATTCCCAAAGGAGTCTGAACTGCCTTTGCTTTATCCATATTGAAGTTCTTCAGAAACTTCTCCATATAATCTTCCTGAGACAGCCTTAATGTTCCTGCACTTCTGTCCCTGATTATATCTATTCCAAGGATCTTCTTTGCTGCTCCCAAGTCTTTCATTTCAAACTTTGTACTCAAATGTTTCTTCAAGTCTGAGATGATACCCATATCTCTGCAAGCAACCAGCATGTCATCGACATACAAAAGGAGATACAGGTATGTTCCAGAGACATTCTTGACATAGACACAACTATCGCGCTTGCTCCTCACAAACCCAATTTCCATCATGAAGTCATTGAACTTCTGATTCTACTGTCGCGGGCTTTGTTTCAACCCATATAGTGATTGTTTTAGCAGACATACCGAGTCCTCCTTTCTTTTCACCACATAGCCTTCCTGTTGAGCCATATATATTTCCTCTTCTAACTCTCCGTGCAAGAAGGTCGTTTTAACATCGAGCTGTTCAAGCTCTAGATCTTCATTCACCACAATGGACATGAGAAATCTTATGGACACATGTCTGACAACTGGAGCAAAGATTTCATTATAGTCCACACCCTCCTTTTGTGCATACCCTTTAGCAACCAACCTTGCTTTAAACCGAGGTGCTTCTACTCCAGGAATCCCAGGTTTCCTTTTGAATATCCACTTGCAACCTATGATTTTCCTCCCCTTTGGTCGCTTAACCAATTCTCAGGTGAAGTTCTTGTACAAAGATTCAATTTCTTCATCTGAAGCGAGTCTCCACATTTTGCTCTGTGAATCTTCCATTGCCTCTGCATATTCACTAGGTTCAAGTGAGTCAGCAACCTCTGCAACCATGAGTGCCATATGTACAAAGTCATCGTACTTCTTAGGGAATGTAATTTCTCTTGTTGGTCTATCTCTCGCAAGATTGTAGTTTTCAACCTCTGGTTCATTTTGGTTTGAACCATCCTCCGAGACATCACCAATAGAGCTCAAATCATCTTGATCATCCTCTGATTCACTTGATCCCTCCTCCTGAGAGTCTCCTCCTGAACTAGTATTCCTTCCTAGCTCAACATTCAAGAAAACAGTACTATCTTCCTTTGACTGATCAGAGGGCTTTACCAGGTCTTTGTAGCATTCATCTTCTTTGAAAGTTACATTTCTGCTGATGATGCATCTTTTATCATCCAATGACCAGACCTTATATCCCTTAACACCTGCAGGATAACCAACAAAAATCCTTTCTTTGCTCTAGGCTGAAGCTTACCTTCATCAGTATGAAAATAACAGACACATCCGAACCTTCTCAGGTGTTTTAGACTTGGAGAAGATTTAGATCAGACTTCCTCTAGGATTTGATCCTTTATTTCTGCTGAAGGTGTCCGGTTTATCAGGTACACTACTGTATTCACCGCTTCTGCCCAAAACACTTTTGGCAAACCCGATTCACTTAGGATGCTTCTGACCCTTTCCAAAATGGTTCTATTCATTCTCTCCGCAACACCATTTTGTTGTGGTGTGTGGGGAATCGTTTTGTGCCTAGCAATCCCATGTTCAATACAGTATCCATCGAATTCTCTGTTACAGAATTCCAAACCATTATCCGTTCTCAGCTTTTTGACCTTAAGCCCAGACTGATTCTCAACCAGCACTTTCCATTCTGCAAATTTTTCAAACGCCTGATTTTAGTCCTTAGAAAATAGACCCAAACTTTTCTTGAACAATCATCAATCAAGCTTAAGAAATAGTGACACTTCCCAATAGATTCAGGTACTGTTGGTGAACCCCACAGATCTGCATGAATGTAGTCCAAACATCCTTTACTTGTATGATGACCTGCTGAGAAACTGGTGCGATGAGCCTTTCCAAATATACAATTCTCACAGAACAAAAGATTAGTCACTCTTGCCTTATCCAGATAACCTTTCTTAACAAGAACATCAATACTCTTCTGACTTGCATGTCCAAGCCTACTATGCCATAAGCTTGTTTCATCCTTGTCATTGACCGCATTTACCTCACCCACGCAGCTTTTACCCTGTAAGAAGTACAGATTGCTTATACGTTTAGCCCTCAAGACCACCCTGGTATCTTTAGTCACTTCTAGGATTCCATTCTTAGATGTAAATACGCATCCCTGTTCCTCTAGAGTCCCAAGAGATAATAGGTTTCTAGAGAACTGAGGAATGTATCTCACATCTTTAATCTAAACAATCCTTCCATCTGAAGTCTTGATCTGAACTGTCCCAATACCCATGACTGTAGATACCGTCTCGTTGGCCATCCTTACAGTCCCTGCAGTGCTTTCCTTTAAATCCATAAACCAGTCCTTTCTATGTGTCATATGGAATGTACACCCAGTATCCAAAATCCAAACTTCATTGAAGTCAAAACTTTCTGCGACATTAGCCTCTGACACAGTGAGGGACTCAATAAATTCCACTCATGTAACTGCAGACGATTCACCCTTTTCCATACCTTTGTCTTTTCCATGTTGTCCATTCTTCTTTGGACAATTTCTCTTGAAATGACCTTCTACTCCACAAATCCAACAAGTAGGCGTGCCACCCTTTCCTTTGCTCTTTTTCCCCTTATTGGTCTTCTTATTAGGATTCTGATCCTTAGACCCCTTCACTTTGCTTTGTCCCGAGTACAGCACCTCTCCTTGAGTCTTGTTCCCCTTTTCCCCCGTAGTCAGCTCAAGCTGCTTCGAATGGATAGAGTTTATAACTTCGTCCAAAGTCACGGTGGCCTTTGAATACTTCAGCGTATCACGCAGCTGACCAAACTGCTTAGGCAGTGACATCAACAACAATATAGCCTGATCTTCATCTGAGATCTCCACCTTCACATTCCCTAGATCCGTTATAATCCTCAAGAACTCATCAATGTTGTTCTCTATAGGGGTAGATTCATTCATCCTAAAACTGTACAGACGTTGCTTCAAATACATTCTATTTGGCAGAGATAAAGACATGTATTGTGCATCCAAGATCCTTAACATTCCAACTGCTGTTGATTCCTTAATGATCTTTCTCAATATCTTGTCAGTGATACTTGTTATTATAGTACTTCGTACCTTTCTCTTTTTCTCAGGAAGTTGAGGATCACCTCCCTTTGTCTCCGATGATTCGACTCCTTTCAGTTTCGGATCTGGAGCCTTCTCCTCATCCAGTTCTTCCTCCTGAGACTTCAGAGCATCCGTTAATCCCATGAGATCTAGATTCGCATACAGTCTTTCCTTCCACATGTTGTAATCGATTACTCCATCGAACTTCTCTATTTCGATCTTTGCGGAAACCATCTTCGATTTAGAGAATCGAATCGACACAACCGGAGCAAGAGAGATTTCCGATCAAATAAGCTCAGGTTCACACTCCCGGAACCTGGCTCTGATATCACTTGTTGTAAACTCAGCCGATCAATCTACGATTCACTCTCAATTCTAAATCAATTACTTCGATGTGAATTTGTAGTACGAATAGAACTTAAAGAACACAAGACAATTTCTCCAGTTCAGGTGCATAAAAGCAACCCTACGTCTGGCCGAGGTATTCCTCGGAATCCACTAAGAACAGATACATATCGTCTCCGGCATAAACTCGCCGGAATATACAGAGCTTACAAGTCTTTTCACTCACCTGAAAAACTTCTCTCAGCTCTCGTCTTTCTCTCTCAAGAATCTATCTCTCCTTATCTCTACAAAGATTGAAAAATCCCAATCTATCTCAACCCCGAGAAACTAATCTTATCCAGATTATCACCATTGCAACAGATCGTAACAACCATTTTCCGGGATGAGTTGACCAGCTTAGTAAAAGTCAATATGACCGTTACAGCTTGAGGAGAAAACGACGACGTATGATCCACCATAACCCGAATCCCTAAACCGGTCTTCAATGATGATGTAAATCAATTGATCCTAAACCAGGCACCAATTGATTTCCTGAGTTAAACCAGAAGTAAACCAATCCTCGAGAGAATCCCTAGTCAAACGTTGTTTATAAATTGTTAATGCTGATGATAGTCAAATACTACTGAATCATTGGAGAAGAATGATATATTAGTACTTGTTAAATTGTGACAAACTAGAAACTTGCGTTGGTTTTAGGATGGCGTATGTTGGGCTACCTGCCTCACCAACCTCGCATGCTGGCCTCCACGAATCTCCTCTTCCGCCTGATCCAAGATTGGGCTTAATGTTGGTGACTAGTTCTTTCTGGCTTCCCGATTTCAAGCCGGTAAAAGAGATTTGAGGACGTTTGTTTTTTTCCATCGGCAACAATCTTGATTCTTGATCGGTTTTGTTTTCGATTTTTTATCCAATTTTAATCTTGTAAAGCATTTCAATTAAGGCACAATCCAACTAACAGAAGTTTAAAATATAACCGGTTTTCAAGTCTAGCTTTTAATCAAAATCTTATGACTTCTAATACCCAAGAATCTTGTTAAGGATTTATGAGTGTGTGATCATCGAGATTGCACACAAACTCTATAGAGCTTTGTTCTCGGTTCCTAAAAAAACCATTTTTTAGGAAAACTTTATAAATGTTTAAAAAATTTTCCTAAAAAACCTTCCTAATTTATTTGATTTTTGAGGAATGCTTTTTACAAATTTAGTATTGTCTTCCTAAATCGTAAAGGTTATTCTTGTCTCTTTTCCAAATGAAAGTACATTTTTGTCAACTTTTACTCTTTTGAGGTTATTTAACAGAATTGCCCATAAAAATATATTAAACTGGCAAAAAAAAATATTATTAATAAAATAAAAATAAATTATATTTAAAATATTTCGTTTTTAGAGTAAAAATAGAATAATATATTAAAGAAAAATTCACCCTTATCTTAAAGTCAAAATTAGAGAAATAGAAAAATATATTGGAGATGGTCTAAGCTTAATGACTCCAATTCTCATATGTCATCCTTTCCTCATTTTTTTTTCTTCGCGTCGAGAGCTAGGGCATTTTCTACAGCTCCTGTTATTTTCATATAAAATAAATATAAAAATAAAAATGTTGCCATGTTTGATGATTTTTACTTATCCACAAGATCGAGCCTCATAGGATCAAGCCCTAAAATAATAGTATAGAAGAAATATATAAACACCGACATTCTAATCCCTAAACGAGTAAAAACTCAACGATAGTGAAAGTTAAGTGTAAATTCCATAACCAAAGATATAGATTAGACGCTACCTCAGACGCAGCATCAAGTGAAGGGTCGAATACTCCGTGATATTGTAGTCCGCTAAGGTGTGACCGTCTTGGAGCTGCTTGCCGCCACAGACCAGCCTCTGCTCATTGGGCGGGATCTTCTCTATATCCTGGATCATGGCCTTGACGTATTCGATGGTGTCGAAGCTGGCTACAGTTAAGGTATGGGTCTTCCCATTCAAAGACTTAACAAAAATATCCATTACTTCACCGATCCTGAGGTCGATGTTTTTGGAGCTATCCACCTCTAGGTTTATAGTCATCCTTCCATCCACAGTTTTTTTAGAAATCTGCGTGGTTGGGTCTACGTCGATTTTGAAGTCGACGGATTTGGAGCTATCGACCTCTAGCTTCACCATTGTTTTTCCATTAAAAAAATTCTTAAAAGAAATATGCATTATACCTCGTGAAAATAAATTTATGAACCAGAGAATTTGAGATATGCTAAAGCTAAATCAAAATATGAGACCAAAGAAGATTCAATTTTTATTGCCAAAATCAAGGGAATATGTATATTGATATTAAGCAGAGTATATATAGTACAAGGTATTAGGTGAAAAGACCCTCTAAAAAAGGATAGAAACGTTTCTAATGAGAATATTGACAAATATGTAAATATGGAATATATCCGTATCCTTAAATATATCCGTATCTAATAAGAATATTGACATATATGCAAATATGGAATATATATCCTTATCGTTAACAAATATATTAATAAGGGTTTTAATGAAATCGGTGACAATTATTTGATTTTTTTTAGTATTTTTCGATTTCAAGGTGATAAATTTGAGAACACAGTTAAATAACTTCAAGAACGTTGAAAAGAGGTTGAGATCTTAGTTATGAGATTTAGAGGCTAAGAGGATTTCCTCAAGAGCTATTTATCTATCTCATATTGGAGCCAACGACTATATTTATCCCTCTGTTATAACATATATCATATATGGACTCTTATACCGGCCCATTAGGCCCATCAGGGCATTGTACTTAACCTAGATTCCCTATGTACTCTATATATACATTCCAGTGATTAATAAAGTTTCTAAGTTTTCACAACACGTTATCAGCACGATAAGACTCTCTGAGCAAAAAACCCTAATAAATCCGGCCATCACCAAAACCCTAAAAGCAAGTCGAAACTTAAAAGACGCATATCTTCCAACCGTGAGGACCAGAAGACGATCTACATATCAAATCGAAGCCCTCGACGAGACGAATCTACTGGTGAAAACCGTTTGTCGATCCAACGTCGGACGTGCCCTCACGCCCCACTTCCAGTACCCGACGATCAACCGAAAAAAAAAAACCAGATCCGAGTTTTTCCTTCTTCAACCAGCAGCTTCTCCAGTTTTGGTGATCAATCCTTGGAATTTGTAGCGGCTAACTGAGGTCTATTAGCTCCCAGTTTCATTAGCCTGTCAGAAATCCAAAGGTGGAAAAGGTATCTTCTAAAACTGAGAGCCATAGAACCTGTTGTTTAAACACTTCAAAACCCTATAAAAAAAAAAAAAAAAAAAAAAAAAAAAAAAAAAAATCGATCTCTAATTGATTGGTTAAAACCCTAGATAAAACCCTAATCATATTCGGCTCCCCTAGGGTTCCTCCTAAACCGCCTAAAACCGGCTAAACCTGGTTCTCATTAACCGAAATTATATTCGGCTTTAACCGATTAAATCACAGCTATTAAACCGACATCATGTTCGGGGTAACTAAAACCATACCCTTTAAAATTTACTATTTCCGAGAAAGTTCCCTCTAATAGAAAGTTTCCTCATATAAAAACTTTCCTCATATAGAAATTTTTCCGACATAGAAACTTTCCTCATTTAGAAAATTACCCAAATTAGAAACTTTCCAAATTTAGAAACTTTCCTAAAATAGAAATATTCTCAAAATAGAAAGTTTCATCATCAGCATTCAAAATTTTCTCAAAACAATCCCTAACAAAATCAATCTCATGTTTCAGATGTCAAACATTCAGAAATGTGAATTCGAGGCCCTTCACGTCTCCGGGGATAACTACCTCGAGTGGGCCCTAGACATGCGCTTGTTCCTTGCATCGAAAGAACTCGATGCGTGTATTACCGACGGTAACACCGCATCCCGTAAGGGACAGTCTCAGGCGATATGTCACATACGCCATCATCTGGCCCCGAGCCTTAAGGT